>NW_027183477.1:0-300000 GCF_041296385.1 Aphelocoma coerulescens
GCCAGGTCAACCAGGATGTTCTCCGGTTTGATGTCCCGGTGCAGGACCCCGCAGCTGGTGCAGTGCCGCACGGCCTCCAGCACCTGGCGGAACAGGTGCCGCGCCACCTCCTCGCACAGGAAGCCCCGTGCCCAAATGAAGTGAAGGAGGTCCTGAGACCGCTCCGGGCGCTCCAGCACCATCACCACGTTGTTGGGGAGCTCCAGCCACTCGTGGAGCTGGACGATGCCAGGGAAGCCAGCGGACACCTTGTCCAGCAGCACGATCTCCAGTGGTGCTCGGGTGCCGTCGGGCTGTGGGAGGAGCACGGTGCTGTCAGCGGAGCTGATGCCGTGCCGGGGCTCGGGAAGCCCTCAGCCAGCCGGGGACGCTCTGCGCGCTCCGCTGGCCCCACGGCCGCTCTCCCTCGAAGTGTTCTGGCGGCTTCCACCCTGCCGGGCCTCGGCTCATCCCCGCCCGTCGCGCCCCGGCTTCTCCCGCTGCCCCTCGCTCACTCACCAGCTCGCCCCAATGGCCGATGCGGTTCCGCGGCACCCGTTTGATGGCCACCTGCAAGGCAAGGGGAGCAGCGGGCTGAGCTCGCCGCCCGCCGTGCCCAGCCCCATGCTCCTTCTCCTCCTCCTTTGCCCCCCGCCTCCTGCGCCCGCCGCCGGCCCCGCCACTCACCGGGGCGCCGTCCGAGAGCCGCGTGGCCGCGAAGACGCTGCCGAAGCCGCCGCGCCCCAGCAGCGAACCCAGCCGGTAGCGCTCCTTCAGGCCCTGCTGCGCCTTCCGTGCCCGCGAGACGCGGCCGTCAGCGCTCGGCCCGGGGCCAGGAACGGCCCCCGAGCGCCGCTCAACCGCCCCGGGCCGGCCATCCCCACATGGGGGCTCTTTTGGAGGGGCCACCGGCGGCTCGGGGCCGGCGGCCGCGCTCAAGAGCGGCGGAGCTCGGAGCGGGGAAGACGCTGCGGAGGCGGCGGGAGCGGCCGCGCCGCCTGTGTCCCCGGCGGGCCCCGGGAGGAGCCGAGGCCGGGACCGGGGCCGGGGCCGGGGCCGGGGTAGGGGTCGGGCCAGCCGGAGCCAGGGGCTGGCGATGCTGCCCAGGAGCCAGGCACTGATGCCCGCCCAGCAGCGCCACAGCCAGGACGGCGAGAGCCGGGCGGAGGCGGGACCGCGGCGGGACGCCCGGGGGCGGGGAGGGGGCAGCCCCGCCCGGGGCCGGGGGCGGGCCGGGGGCATGGCCCGGCCGGGCCTGGGGAGAGGGAGGCCGCGGGAGGGGGGGTTGGGGAACGAAAGGGAGAGCGGGAGAGGGTGCGAGACACTGGGAGAGGGAGAGGAGGAGCAGGAGAAGGGACGCAGAGGGTTCGTGGACTCGCTGCTTTTGTGCTGCTGCCGCTGCTGCCGCTGCTGCCGCTGCTGCCGCTGCTGCCGCTGAAGCGCTGGGAGCGTTTGTCCGCGTGTCCGTGTGTCCGGTGCCCGTGTGTCCGTTCCCCCCCGCGCGCCCCACGGCCGAGCCCCGCGCGCCCCGGGGCAGCACGGGCCGCTCCGCTCCGGGGCCGAGGCGGAGTCCCGGAGCATCTCTTCCTCCCGCAGCCACACCAAACCCGCTCGGCCATTGGGAGCAGTTTTGCACACGTTTCCCTTTGAAGGGCTCCTCTCTACCCCCATTTCCAAGGAGTCTCCCTGGGGTTTTGGCACCTGCAGCGACAGGGCAGCGATTGGGCTTCAAAGTGCAAGAAAGACATGGAGGGGCTGGAGCACGTCCAGAGATGGGAATGGAGCTGGGGAAGGCTCTGGAGGACTTCTGAGGGGCAGCTGAGGGATCTGAGGGGGCTGAGCCTGGAGGAAAGGAGGCTCAGGGGGGACCTGGCTCTCTCCAAGTCCCTGACAGGAGGGGGCAGCCAGGAGGGGTGGGGCTCTGCTGCCAAGGGAAAGCACGAGAGGAAATGGGCTCGGGGGAACTCTTGGGGTGGATGGTGGGGAAATTCTCATCCTCCGTGTCTCGACAAAGGGGGAGGGGGGCAGGGGTGGGGCACGACCTAGGGACACGGGGGTGGTGACGCTGGGCTGGGGACACGGGAAAGGGCACGGGAAGCCAAAGCCCCGCTGAGCGCTGGCGCTGGGCTGGCACGGGGTGAGCCGGCAGCAGGGCCCCGCAGCCCTGAGGGACTCGCCCTGACGGCTGGGGAGTATTGATCCCGGTCTCTAAAAAATGAGACTCAGTAAAATATCATTAAAAGGTGCCTCCTTCTCCTTCTCCTCCTCCCCCATCCTTTCTCCTGCTCCCCCTGGGCCCAGCGCCCACCCTTGGCCCCCCGTTTTCCCAGCGCGGTCGCATCCCGCGGGAGGAGCCGGGATGGAGCCGGGATGGAGCCGGGAGAGGTCGGGCTGGGGCAGGGCTGGGCTCTGGGCCCGGCCTGGGCGCCCCCCACGCGCCCCCTCCTCAAATTCCCCTGGCGGGGGGCGCTGGGAGCGAGGGGGGGCGCAGGCGGGGTCCGGGTGGGGAGCGCTGAGCGCTGCGGGTCTGCCTGGCAACTGGTGAGTCACCAGCGCCGCGCGCTCTGATTGGCTGAAGGTTGTTCAACGCCTTCTCTGATTATCTGATACTCGCGGGGGATTTTGGTTGGTCGTTGGGGGCTGTGGGGCGGCTTAGGGGGGGGGTCTCTGCGCCTTTGGGGTTCGCTGGGTGCCGATTTGGGGTTCAGGTGCCTCCCAAGGGCCCCCCGGGGGGGGGGTGACACAGGGGTGACACACGGGGGTCCCCATTCTCGATCCATCCTGGGGCCGGTTCTGCCCCCTCCACTCTCGGTCCCCCCGCGGGATCCCCCAAAGTCCCTTCCCACTGTTTCCCAATAAACGGGACCGGGGCGAACTGGGAAGCCTTCCTGGAAACACTGGGAGCAGCCGGGCAGGGGCAGAGTGACAGCGGGGCTGGGGGGGACACACGACCCCCAAAATCAGCGCGGGGATGGAGCGGGGGGTCCCGGCCGGGCCCGAGGCCACGGGGAGGGGCTGCGGCCACCGGTGGCTCAGGAGCTCTGTGGGCAGAGCAAAGGGGGTGACACCGGGCTGGGGGGCCCCGGGGGACCTCAGAGCTCCGGGGGAGGGGGGACACGACCCCCGGGCCCCTCCCGTCACCTGCTTGCGCAGGTAGAAGCCGAGCCCCAGCGCCAGGAAGACAAAGCCCAACACGAAGCCCCCGATCCCCGTCAGCATCTTGGGGGGTGGAGGGGCAGCTTTGGGGGGGGGGGTGGACGGCAGAAGGATCCGGAAAACGGCGGCGGCTGACGGGAAGGGACCGGAATGGACTGGGACAGAATGGGATGGACTGGGACAGAATGGGATGGACTAGGACAGAATGGGACAGGAGGATACACTGGCACCAGGATCAGGACTGGACAGGGCCAGATTTGGAGCACCAGGGATTATACTGGGATATATTGGGACCACACTGAGGGTTACTGGGAACATACTGAGGCCCAATGGGTGCTGCTGGGATATACTGGGAGTGATTTGCATCATACTGGGAATGACTGGGATTGTACTGGGAGTGACTGGAACCACAGTGGTGGTGAAAGGGCACAATTGGAAAGATGCAGGGGCAATTGGGATCATCCTGGGAGCAGCTGGTCCATACTGGGGTCATAGTGGGATCATAGTGGGAGTGACAGGGTCATGTTGCAGTGGCTGGCATAGTGCTGGGAGTATCTGGGAGTGACTGGGATCATACTGGGGGTGACAGGGATCAAACCAGACTCATACTGGGAAGTTACCTGGAATCATCCTGGGGGTGACTGGACTCATACTGGGATCATGCTTTGAGCAACTGGGTCCATGATGGGGCAAAAGGCATCATAGAGGGACTGAATGGGAGTGGCTGGGTTCATACTGGAAGTGACTGGGGCTGTACCTTACTCCTACTGGGAGGGACTGAGAGTGAAAGGAACCATACAGGACATGACTGGGAACAACTGGGACCATGTTGGGGGCAAGTGGGATCTTCTTGGGAATGACTGGGAACATAAAAGCTTGAGTGGAGTTTTATCCCGTGGCATTCCTGGGGAGCAGCGGCAGCTCCGTGCCCCCAGCCTGGGGGGGTGGAGCAGGGGAACCGGTGGCAGCATCTTCGGGGCACAGCCGAGGGCTGGGGGGCTCCTCCCCCAATTCATTTTCTCTGCCCAATTCAAATCATCCCCTCCCATTCAAATCCCCTCCGTTCACATTTTCTCCCCACCATTAAAGTTTCCTTGCCCCAGTTCAACTTTTCTCCCCAATTAAGCCCTGAGGCCCCACCCCATCCCCGGCTCCTCCCAGCAGGATCCGGCCGGGACTTTCTGGAAACAGCAGCGGAAAGAGTTCAAAAATTCCTCATTACTTCCATCGATTTCCTTGGTTTCCGGGGCATTTTCCTGCGGCTGCTCCGGGCCAAGGCTGAGGGGTCCCCTCGGGCTCCAGCCCCTTTCCAGACCCTTTTTCCAGCTCCTTTCCTAGCTCCTTTCCTCAGCTGACCCAAAGCTGCGGATTTTGGGGAGCGGGAAGAGTCGCTCTGCTCGGGGGTCCCCGCAGTGCCCCAGGGAGGCCCCGAGGCCGCAGCGTGGTTCCCTCCGGCCCCTTGGAGTGTTTGGAATCTCCAACTCTCAGCAATCGCTGTCCGTGGCATTCAATTCCCCCTGCAGGGTTTTCCCCCAGACCGGCTTTCTTTCCAGAGGGTTTTGTGGTTTCGCTTTGAGCTGGGGCCTGAGGGCACCGGAGCGGCCGCGGGTGCCGGGGCAGGAAGGGCTGAGGGACAGCAGTGCCCCACAAACCTCCGGGAGGGGGACAAGGGCTGGAGGGGGCAAAGAGAGAATAAACACAAGATTTTAGAAAAAGAAAAAAATCCAGTAAAATATAGATGATATCTAAAATATAATAAAAAGAACTGAATAAAGAAAGTAACAGCAGAGCTTCTTCTCCTGGGACTTTGGGTTCCTTGTCCAAGCTCCGAGCTGGGTGTGAGCCAGAAACCAGTGCCTGGGAGAGCCATTGCTGCTTGAAGGGCTTCCTATGGCCAGAACTAAAGTGTCGAGTATCAAGGAACAGCTTGAGGTTACAGAAGCGCCAGCGCTCCCGTTGGATTCCCTCGTTTGAAGCTGAAAGCGGAGCTCCATCTGTGACTCTGCTTTGTAAGGATTGAATGTAAAACTCCAGAGCAATCCCCGTTTCCCTCCCTCCTCTGGCCAGCGGCGCACGGAGAAGGGATGGGAGTTTCGGTGAGTCCGTGCTTCCCCCGGAGGGACAGGAATCCTTGCCGTGTCCAGCGGGGGTCCCTCCCCAGCCGTGCGGTCACTCCCCGGCCCGGCCCTGAGGCGCGGGGCAGTCGCGGGGCAGCCGCGCTCCGGCCCCGTCAGCAGCAGCGCCGCTTCGTGCCGGGCAGGAGCGGCAGAAGGAGCCGGGCGGCGGCGGGGGCTGAATCCCGGCAGGAGGAGGAGGAAGAGGAAGAAGAAGAAGGGGCCAGGTCGGCCTGCGGTGTCCGATGGCCAGGGAGCAGCGGGGAGGCCTCGGGGAGCGGCGGCGGGCGGGGCTCTGTTGGAGCCGCCCCGAGGGGTTTGTGCCACGCCGGGTCCCTGAAGGAGTCGCTCCGCGGCACGGGCGGGCTGGGAACATAAGGAAATGAAGAGAAGAGAAGAGAAGAGAAGAGAAGAGAAGAGAAGAGAAGAGAAGAGAAGAGAAGAGAAGAGAAGAGAAGAGAAGAGAAGAGAAGAGAAGAGAAGAGAAGAGAAGAGAAGAGAAGAGAAGAGAAGAGAAGAGAAGAGAAGAGAAGAGAAGAGAAGAGAAGAGAAGAGAAGAGCCGCACCGAGACGCGTCTCCCCCGCCCGCGTCTGAAGGAGCTGCACCGAGGGACGGGCGGAGGTTGAGTAGATTAAAATACAGAGAACAGAGTAAAAGAGAATAAAAAACTGCACCGGGATGTCCGCGGCGCCCGGTGTCACTGACGAGCCGCACGGCGGGACGGGCGCTGTCGGGTGTGGCCAGAAGGGCAGTGCCGAGGAGGGTGAGAGGTGAGAATAGAAAAAAACAGTAGGGAGAATAGAATAAAATGCAATAAAAGACCCACACCAGGGAATCTCCGCAGCCCCGTGTCACTGAAGAGTTGCACCGAGAGAGCGGCGAGAGGTGACGGTGGTGAAAAGTGGAGTATTGCTGATGTAGGGAAGCTGAGAATTATCCTGGAGCTAGAAATGGACCAATCGTCATCCTGATGATTAAGCTATGAAAGAAAAAGCTGGGACTCAGCAGAACTGGACCAGGCATGAGCTGTCAGCCTGAACAGGTCACCAGGAGGACAGAATGATGAAGATGAAGATGAAGATGAAGATGAAGATGAAGAAGTAGCTGGAAGACCCTTGGTTTCAGCCCTTGGTTTCAGCAGGACTGGCAATAAAAGGCTGTAAAACCTTCAGAACCCTGGAAGATTCCCTTCCTTGCCACACTGGGCCTAAGCTGGACAGCGCCTTCGAAGCCGTGCGCTCTGGACGGGCTGTCCTGTTCATGGCTTTGCGCTGCTTCCCAGCGGCCCAAGGCTCTCCCCCCTCACAGAGGGGCCCTGCCCCGCCCCACGCGCCCCGTGGCCGCTCCCGCTCCGCCCGCCCTGCGGAGATGTTGCCCCCCCACCCGCCCCCCGTGCCCTGGCATCCCCCAGCGCCAGCCGCCCCTCAGGGAGGGGCAGGAGGAGGGAGCAGGCCCCGCTTGTTCCCCTTTCCTGGCGGTCACGTGGCATCCAAGAGCCAAGGAGGGCTGAAATGGCACGTCCCCCAAACGCTTCCCTCTCTGGTCCTTTTGGGGCACTAACGCGCTCTGCTCAAGGGAGTCCGAGGGCCTACGCTCGGCTTTCCCTGCTAAGGCCTCATTCTTCCTTCTGTAAGCTCTATAACTGGCTGGTTGACGTTAGCTCTCTAGGAGATGGGGAAAACGAGACGCTTTCAAATTGGGAGAATTACCCTGGTAAATTACTGCAGTTTTTCAGCAACAGAATTTCAAGGTGCAGCTGGGCCTTTCAGCCATTGCATCGATTTTCAAATGGCACCCGCAGCATCCGACGTGTGAAGAGCCCAGTGTGAAGCTCCTCAAAGACACTGCAGCAGTTGTCCCCCAGCAGACAGGACGTGTCTGTGCTGAGTCACCAGAAAAGAGAGCTAAGCCCGGAGTCATTCGTGCATGGGCAAGCAGAGTTGGTTTCCAGAAGAGTTGCATGCACTCGTTTCCCTCTCCCACTCAGTACTTGCTCTCCTCTTTCAAGCTGGCTCCTGCCTTTAACTGGAGCTTTTGACAGAGAAGGGAATGACTGCATCTCATTTTCTTTGGGATGTGGCTATCCAAATGTCTGCAAGGAATCTTACAGGGAGCATGGAGCCTGGGCAAACATCTGTGAGGCTGCAGCTTTTGACTGCTTGAAACGGGCCTTCTTTGGGCTCGGCACCTGCAGGCCACCGCAGAGCGGTAGCCGCAGGCTGCTGCCAGAGCTGCAACACAACAAAACTGTGGCAGCCCGAGAATCAGCGCGCAGCTCTTCTGCATGTTGTCCGACGTTAAGGTGCCAAAGAAAGAGCAAGCAGGAAGAGAGGAGCTTTGTGTCAGGAGACAAGCCAACACCTCCCTGCCAGAAAGGGAGGTCAGGCTCCAAAGTGAGTCCGAGCAAAGGTCAGCATGCACCTACGTGCTCAAGAGGCAACTGCGCACTGCAGTACTCCTGGAAACTGATTTCCTTGGCTTCTTTTGTCCCCTAAATGTCATCAAAGCAGTTAGGGCTTTCAGAAGCAACAAAGATGCCAGCAGGAACAAGCACACTTGCTTTTAGTCAAAGCCTTGGGGAGGAAAAGCCACGTTTGCTTGGATTTCTTGGGGGCCTGCTGGATCGGTGCATTTTCGGAGTTACCCCGGGATGCCTTGAGCACTGGCTTATGGACGGTAAGGATTTTTTCTCCTGCTTTATGACTGAGGAGATCTTCCCAGGCTTTTCTTTTGCGTCAGCTGTACAGAAGATTTCGGTTGCCGGGCGTAACTACGCCAACAGAGCCAGAGCGGCTGCTATTGTGACGTCAAGGGAGCCGGGCCGCATCACAGTGCTGTCAGCGCGACGTTGTCCCGGCGCGCGCGAGGCCTCCTTGTCCAGAGCAGCTCTTTGGCTCGCTCGCTGCAGGAGGACCCTCGTGACTGAGGCGTTCTCAGCAGACGGCCTGCACCCCGAGAGGAGTCTTGGTTTTTCCCCCGGGTGGCATTCAGTGTGCAAACCCGCACAGCACTGCTAGAATGATCGGGCAAGTCTGTGCCGCGGTTTGCACGGTTTTTTCTGTGGCGTATTCCGGCTACTTCCTGACCCACCTGACTCGTAAGTAAAGGTTTATCCTGGGGGTAGCCATCACACGGCTTTTGCTTCACTTTGCTCTTGATGCTCGTTTGTAGTGATGAAGCAGATTTGGGAGCAAAAGTGCCATTAAGGTGCCGCTCCTTTGCTAAAGCTCCTGCCAACAGCATCAGCTAAAAAGGGGGTGTCTGCACTCGCTGGCGGCTGGAGAGTATTTGCAACGTAACCTGCAGGGGTTGCGTTCCCTCCACGGGAGAGCGCGTGGCATTGGACACTGTCATTTCCTCAGCTTGCTGCTTCAGCCGAGACAACCTGCAAATTGCAGGCTGGCAGGGAGCCTCACAAGTACTTCTAAAACTTGCCCAGGAGTGAGGGAAAGCACTTTCTTGCTCCAAATCCTGCCATTAGAGGCCTTGGCTCTCTGCTATGACCCTTGACGGTGTGCCAAGAGAGCAATTCCCTTGGCAATGAAGTGCAAGCTCCTAACCGCTTAGGCTTTGCTCCTGAACCCAGGAGCTGTTCCTGGGCTGCTTTAGAAGAGAACCGCCACAGCTATGGGGCCCTTTGTGGAAGCTTTCCTGGGGGATCATTTGCAGCAAATGGATGGGAATTAGTGCATGCAATTTATTTAAAAAACAAACAAACAAACAAAAACCAAATTAAAAACAACCCAACAACAACAACAACAACAAAAAACCAGAAAAGAAAGGTTGCAGAAAAGAGAAGAGGAAAAAGCTGCTTGAGCTGTTGGGCAGAACAGAAGCTCTGACTTAAAGGCCACTTGGCATTTCTGTGATCGTGTTTCTGTTTCTTCAGCGACAAAAGTAGAGAGAGCCTAGTATAGTGTCCTTGTTGTTCTCTTGCTTGCAGTGGGAAAATCTTGTGTTGCTCCTGGAGGGATGTTGGGAAAGGAAAATGCTCTCTGTTGGGACTGACTTGTCCTGTGGGACTCCCCAGCACAGGCACTTTTCTAACGGCATCTGGTTCCTTTTGCCTTGCTCTCTGCAGGTCACCTCACACGCGGATGGAGACAAGCCCGTCCTTTGGTGAGTGGCAAAGGAACCTCTGACCTTGCTGGCATGTAAGAATTGTGCGGCAAGCTGTGAGCTTGGCCTGTTGTGGTAGAGTGTAGAGTGCCAGCCTGGGAGGCGGAAAGAAAGGCCAAGTCGGTGTTGGCATCAGCAGCAGCAAAGGGAGCACTGGCTCTTTCCTAATTTTCCATTGAAGAGCCTTTCAAGAGATGAAAGGCAAGTGTGGCAGGCCAAAGGTGTCTTGCTGATTCTAGCCAGGGTGGAGGATCAAATGCACAGCAAGACGGAGCACCACCTAATTTGCCCACCTTAAGAGGGTGAATTTCACGACTCAGAATCCCACTTTGATCAAAGTTTCTGATTTCCCCTTAGTCTGGGTGAAAAGAAAGCAGCTTACGGAGCTGACAAGAAAGCAGCTCCTAAAGGACTGGCTGCTCCCTGTCCCTCTCACTGCTGTCTGTCTGCAGGGCTCACCAGCAGGGTCAGCAGCTCCTCTGGCTCCCTCTCTTGCTGAGGAAGATGCAGAAGAGGAGCCAAATGACAAGAAGCCTCCAGCTGGTGTCCATCCACGGCCTGAACGTGCAGAGCCAGTAAGTGGCGCCTGTGGTTGGCACTGCCTTTGGTGGAGGGCCGAGCTTCAAGTTTCTGACGAGCCAGCCCTTGCCGCTCGTGCCTGAAGATGCTGGGGGCTGTGTGCCTGCCATGACGTAGTGCTGCTTCAGCCAGGCCAGGCACCCCTGGCAAATGGCTTCTGAACTTTCCCATTTGAGCGCCATTTTGCTGGGACGCTGAGAGGGCCTGAGAATGTCTTTGGGATCAGACGAGAGGCAGCATTGTGCCTTTCAATTGTTGCCAGCGTAGAAGTGAGCCCCTCGGTGCACGGTGTCCGTGCAGGCTCCCCGTGGTCAGTGGACAGAGACGGTCCAAAGACTCAGTTGAGAGCCTTGCAGGATACTTAGGAGACACTGGCCCCTGGGAGGGACCAATTAGCTTCAGGCACAACATAGAGCAGACTGGCCTTCTGGTCAGACGCTACCATGCCCACTCGAGGGTGACTTCATTGCCCAGGGGAACACAGCAGGAGGAAAGCAACAAGGCTCTGGGGCCCTGCTCCCACCTCTTGCTGGATCTTTGCAAGCTCGTCAATACCTTGTTGCAGTGGTCTTGCAGAAAATCGATAAAATGTAGCATGAACCTGGCCATGTGCTGCTGTATCACAGCAGCCTTTGGGCTTTGCCCGTTGCCTTTGAGAAGGGGACATGCAAAACCCCCCCAGCCAAAGAGGCCTGGCGGTGGCTGACAGCCTTCCTTTTGCCGTGTGCTCTGCAGGGCATCTGTGCCAGCCGCCTTTCTGACGGGCAATCCTTTCTTGTCCCAGCTCTCTCTTGACGCGCGCTCTGCCGTCCAACGTGCCGCTTCACCGGCGCGCTCTGCAGCAGCCAGCACTCCCCCACGTGCCAGCACTTCGTTCAGCAGCCCAGCCCAGCAGCCGGAGATGAGAGAGGAGCAGAGCCTGAAGAGACTGAGTACGTCTGGTGTATTTCTGGTCTGCCAGAGCGGTGTGTTTTCTGCGGGTCTCTGAAGTTCCTCCTCGCTTTAGTGTCACAGAGGCATTTAGGCCTCCCTCCAAGAACCTGTTGCTGTGCTTTGAGGCAGCAAGAGAGCGCTCGGCGTGTTCCCGCTGCCTCTGAGGGCAGCTGGCACTGGCTTGACTTTTCCTGGGCTGCCCTCTGTGCCAAAGACAAAAGCAGAGATTGTTTCTGTTGAGCAGAAGGCTGGCACCTAGCGGGTGACTGGGCCCCAGGGAGCTCTCGGGCCCCAGCTCTTCTCTGGCTGCCCTTTTTACGACTGTTCTCGCTCCTCCTCTCACTGCTGCACACTGTTCTCCTAAGCGGCCCTGCCGGTGACGGCAGGTGCCACTGCAGAGGCCGCGGAGGCCCTTCCTTAACTCGGAGGGCCCAGTTCCTAAAGGCCCTTCGTTCTGGCTTATCACATGAGCTGCTGTGCTTGAGAGCCGTGAAGTCCTTCTTGGAAAGGCCAACTGCTGAAAGGCAGAGAAGATGGCCCTCCCGCTCGCTGTTCTCAGCGGCTGGAAGCCAAGTGACTGCAATGGGCACAGAGCTCCCGACAGTGGGGCTGCATCTTGGATCGTCTGGGGAGCGGCATCTCCCTTTGAAAGTGAGCACCTTGCACTGCTTTTGTCTTTCAGGGAGCATTGTGAGTCTGGGCGAGCCGAGGAGGAAATACTCGGCGTTTGAAGAACTCGGACGAGGGTAAGTCTGACGCCTGCTCCTTACGCAAAACCACGGGCCCGGTCATTTGGCCGGTGCAGCGTCAAGCGTGAAGTCAGGCAAGCTGCGAACACGGTCAGACTCCGGCTTTACCTTCCTGCCACCTCTCAGGACTGCTCAGTCAGAGCAGTCAGAAGGCATCATCAAAGACAACCTGGTGCTGGCAAGGTCTGCCTTGCTTGCAGCAAGGAGCAGGGCCTGGAAGATGTCCCGCCCCTGCCGGCCTACCAGAGCACCTTGTCACCCGAGAGCTGGCAGATAACACTTCTCAAAGGCAGAGTTTTCCAAGTTCTTCTTCTCCAGTTTTTCCAAAGGGTCCCCCTTAGGCTGGGAACGGAAGCAATCGGGCGTGTGCCTTGGAGATTTGTAGCAGCCCTTGGTGTTCACACTGGGCCTCAGTTTTCTCCTGGACACCCTGCGTGGCAGAGGGCTGCTGGGCTCTTGTGCTATTGGCGGGGGAGGCGCTGCAGCCAGGCGTTTTCCAAATGCTCCAGGCAGCCTGGGGAGATCTCCCGCCTAGGCTGGCTTTCACCGCCAGGGACTAAAGGGCTTTTTCTGCTGCCGTTTTCTTTCTAGGGGTTTTGGAGCTGTTTATAAAGCCCTCGACGCCAGCACAGGACAACAGGTAAAGTGTCAATGCCCCCAGCAGATTTTGCAGCTCTGGAGCGCTTTCGCCGCGGCTGCGAGCCTTGGCTGGAGCTTTGGGTGGCCGCTCCATCTCTGCGGCAGAGGCTGCTCCTCTGAAGCACAGCCTAGGCTCAGCAGCCTGCAGACGGCATTTGGGACGGGCTTCGGTCCTTCTCCTAAGCTCTGCCCTTTGGCACAGCTGGGCTGCGTCATTGCACAAGCACTCGCTGCGTGTTCCTGGGGATCTCGTGCGACGAGCGGCTTCTCAAGTCAACGGTCTCTCAATGTCCTTTTAGGTGGCCATCAAGAAAATGGCTCTTCAAGAGGAGATGTCCGAGGAGCTGGCTGTCAATGAAATCGTGGCCATGAGGGACAGTAGGAACCCCAATATTGTGTCCTACTTAGACAGGTGGGGCTATTCTCATGTCAGTGTTCCTTTAGGATACTGCAAGCCCAAAGTGGCAAACCCCTTTGGTCACTGGCAGAAAATGGAGCTGTTTAGGATTTCTCTCCTCCAGTGCGTGGGAGGAGGTTGCACTTGGTCTGCAAGAATCTCCTCTGGCAAATGCAGCTTGGAGAGCACTTCCAGAAAGCTGGGTCAGCCCCTCGGGTGACTGGGCTGTGCCCAGGTCCTCTCTCTCCATGCCGGGCTTTTCTTCTTTCAGCTACCTGGTCGATGGAGAGCTCTGGCTGGCGATGGAGTTCATGGACGGCGGCACGTTGTATGATGTAGTCGGGGCAGTGTACCTCGAGGAAGGACAGATAGGCGCTGTCTGTCGGGAGGTGAGGGATGCCGCTTGTGCTTCCCCTGGCCTGTTGGCCCTTGTCAACTGGTGGTTAAGAACAGCAGAGATTTCTTGCTCACGGCCTTGCTTTGCTGTTGCTGTCACGACACGCAGAAGAAAGAACATCTGAAGCCAACTGCCTGCCAGTGTCCCCGCACTTCCTAGGCTCCGTTCTCGCACTCTTACGTGCTGCCGTTGTGCTGGGGCGCTCGCGCTCGCTGGCTCGCTGGCTCGCTCGCTGTGTCGCACTTGTTTCCTCTTGCCAGCTTTGCCTCTCAACGTTTGCCTGGAGCCTGTCTGTGTGTCCTGCATTCCTTGCCGCTCCAAGCCTGAACGCTGGTGGCAGAATTTCAAGCTAAGGGCAAAGGAGATGTCCTCAGCTTCAAAGGATAGCATTGCAGCCCAGATGGCGTTGGATTCTGGAACAGGTCTAACGTGCTGCTTCCTCCTCTGCTGCCACAAGGCTACCAAGAAAATCTTTGCCATGCCGCCCCCCAGCCAAAGGGCACGCGCTACGTACCGAAGGGAGGAGGGGCTTTTGGAAGCTCAGATGTGCCTTTGCTTGGAAAGATAGAACACGCGTAAGAGTGTTGAAGCAGCAAGCTCTTCCTCTTGACAGCACTAGGATGCTGCGCCCTGGCTCCCAATTCCCTGAGAAAGCTGTCACTCTCGTCCAGCCCGTTCCTTTCTTGCGGGATGAAATCAGGTCCTGAACCTTCACCCTTCCCTTTCTCCTCTCTCTCTCAGTGCCTGCAAGGACTGCATTTCCTTCATTCCCGCCGAGTCATCCACAGAGACGTCAAAAGCTGCAACATTCTTGTGAGCACGGACGGATCTGTCAAACTGGGTGGGTATCCTTGGTCCGGCGCAGCGTTCCCGGGATGCGCTCTGGGGCTGCTCTGGGGTAACTGCCAGTTCTCCAGAAGCACTGCTTGGCCAGTGCGCCAAACCTGAGGGCGTTTTTGAAGAGGCCAATGCCTTGTTTCCCTGGCTACAGCCCCGCGGAAGCAGAGCACTGCTGCTTTTCCAGCTAGATTCACCGTGGCCTTGTCAGGCTTTGAGCGGGCAATTCTTTGGCTGGGTTTGCCAGTTGTAGCTGGCTTTGACAGGGTTTGTTTTTCTCCGCAGCTGACTTTGGCCTCTGTGCTCAGCTCACCCCTGAGCACGACAAGTGCAGCTCCAGCGTCGGCACTCCCAGCTGGATGGCGCCAGAAGTCGTGAGAGGAGAAGCCTACGGCCCCAAAGTGGACATCTGGTCACTGGGGATCGTGGGGCTGGAAATGGTGGAAGGGGAAGCTCCTTACCAGAGGGAACCCCGTCTCAGGGTAAGGTGCAGCTTCAAAGTGTGGCTCTGTGCAGAGAGAGCTGTTGTGGCTAGGAAAGGAGCAGGTAGAGTGTCCGCTTCCCTTTTTGGTAGGTTTTTGAACTGATAGAAAGGAACGGGGCCCCAAAACTGCAAAACCCCAGGCACCACTCGGCTCTCCTGCGCGACTTTCTCCGCTGCTGCCTGCAGACAGACGAGGACAGGCGCTGGTCTGCCCAGGAACTCCTGAAGGTAAGAAAAAGCAAAGCGGCAAAAAGCCCTGCGAGCTGTGGACACCTGCATGAAGGGCCGAAGAGGACTGTGGGCCACGTGGGCCTGGGCGAGACAGGTCCGGGAGCGGAAGGCGGAGGGGCAGATGGTGCCCTCGGTCCTCTTTGCGCGTCTTCCTGGTAGCAGAGGAGCCCTGCTTGAGCCTGTTGGACGTGATCTTGGGAAGTCATGGTTCCTTTTGGTTGTGTTTTTCCTTTGGGCAGCATCCATTTGTGACCTCAGGCGATCCTGCCTCCAGCCTGGCTGCTCTGATCATCTCAGCCAAGCAAGTGCAGGAAGATTGGAGAGGAGACGCTTGCGCCTGAGGAGGCCTTGGTGCCCCGCCAGCCCAGAGGAGTGAAGAGGGGATGTACCGTATTTAAGAGAAGATTCGGCCATCCCCTGAGTTTTATAATTTAGCTGTTCCATAGTTAGGAAGTTTATGGTTTTGAGATTTTCTTAGCTTAGCTGGTTTTCGTTAGGACTCCAGTCCCCAGAAAGTTTCATTAAAGGAGCATTGTTTAGCTAAGAGTAGAGTATTGCTGATGTAGGGAAGCTGAGAACTATCCTGGAGCTAGAAATGGACCAATCGTCATCCTGATGATTAAGCTATGAAAGAAAAAGCTGGGACTCAGCAGAACTGGACCAGGCATGAGCTGTCAGCCTGAACAGGTCACCAGGAGGACAGAATGATGAAGATGAAGATGAAGATGAAGATGAAGATGAAGATGAAGATGAAGAAGTAGCTGGAAGACCCTTGGTTTCAGCCCTTGGTTTCAGCAGGACTGGCAATAAAAGGCTGTAAAACCTTCAGAACCCTGGAAGATTCCCTTCCTTGCCACACTGGGCCTAAGCTGGACAGCGCCTTCGAAGCCGTGCGCTCTGGACGGGCTGTCCTGTTCATGGCTTTGCGCTGCTTCCCAGCGGCCCAAGGCTCTCCCCCCTCACAGAGGGGCCCTGCCCCGCCCCACGCGCCCCGTGGCCGCTCCCGCTCCGCCCGCCCTGCGGAGATGTTGCCCCCCCACCCGCCCCCCGTGCCCTGGCATCCCCCAGCGCCAGCCGCCCCTCAGGGAGGGGCAGGAGGAGGGAGCAGGCCCCGCTTGTTCCCCTTTCCTGGCGGTCACGTGGCATCCAAGAGCCAAGGAGGGCTGAAATGGCACGTCCCCCAAACGCTTCCCTCTCTGGTCCTTTTGGGGCACTAACGCGCTCTGCTCAAGGGAGTCCGAGGGCCTACGCTCGGCTTTCCCTGCTAAGGCCTCATTCTTCCTTCTGTAAGCTCTACAACTGGCTGGTTGACGTTAGCTCTCTAGGAGATGGGGAAAACGAGACGCTTTCAAATTGGGGGAATTACCCTGGTAAATTACTGCAGTTTTTCAGCAACAGAATTTCAAGGTGCAGCTGGGCCTTTCAGCCATTGCATCGATTTTCAAATGGCACCCGCAGCATCCGACGTGTGAAGAGCCCAGTGTGAAGCTCCTCAAAGACACTGCAGCAGTTGTCCCCCAGCAGACAGGACGTGTCTGTGCTGAGTCACCAGAAAAGAGAGCTAAGCCCAGAGTCATTCGTGCATGGGCAAGCAGAGTTGGTTTCCAGAGGAGTTGCATGCACTCGTTTCCCTCTCCCACTCAGTACTTGCTCTCCTCTTTCAAGCTGGCTCCTGCCTTTAACTGGAGCTTTTGACAGAGAAGGGAATGACTGCATCTCATTTTCTTTGGGATGTGGCTATCCAAATGTCTGCAAGGAATCTTACAGGGAGCATGGAGCCTGGGCAAACATCTGTGAGGCTGCAGCTTTTGACTGCTTGAAACGGGCCTTCTTTGGGCTCGGCACCTGCAGGCCACCGCAGAGCGGTAGCCGCAGGCTGCTGCCAGAGCTGCAACACAACAAAACTGTGGCAGCCCGAGAATCAGCGCGCAGCTCTTCTGCATGTTGTCCGACGTTAAGGTGCCAAAGAAAGAGCAAGCAGGAAGAGAGGAGCTTTGTGTCAGGAGACAAGCCAACACCTCCCTGCCAGAAAGGGAGGTCAGGCTCCAAAGTGAGTCCGAGCAAAGGTCAGCATGCACCTACGTGCTCAAGAAGCAACTGCGCACTGCAGTACTCCTGGAAACTGATTTCCTTGGCTTCTTTTGTCCCCTAAATGTCATCAAAGCAGTTAGGGCTTTCAGAAGCAACAAAGATGCCAGCAGGAACAAGCACACTTGCTTTTAGTCAAAGCCTTGGGGAGGAAAAGCCACGTTTGCTTGGATTTCTTGGGGGCCTGCTGGATCGGTGCATTTTCGGAGTTACCCCGGGATGCCTTGAGCACTGGCTTATGGACGGTAAGGATTTTTTCTCCTGCTTTATGACTGAGGAGATCTTCCCAGGCTTTTCTTTTGCGTCAGCTGTACAGAAGATTTCGGTTGCCGGGCGTAACTACGCCAACAGAGCCAGAGCGGCTGCTATTGTGACGTCAAGGGAGCCGGGCCGCATCACAGTGCTGTCAGCGCGACGTTGTCCCGGCGCGCGCGAGGCCTCCTTGTCCAGAGCAGCTCTTTGGCTCGCTCGCTGCAGGAGGACCCTCGTGACTGAGGCGTTCTCAGCAGACGGCCTGCACCCCGAGAGGAGTCTTGGTTTTTCCCCTGGGTGGCATTCAGTGTGCAAACCCGCACAGCACTGCTAGAATGATCGGGCAAGTCTGTGCCGCGGTTTGCACGGTTTTTTCTGTGGCGTATTCCGGCTACTTCCTGACCCACCTGACTCGTAAGTAAAGGTTTATCCTGGGGGTAGCCATCACACGGCTTTTGCTTCACTTTGCTCTTGATGCTCGTTTGTAGTGATGAAGCAGATTTGGGAGCAAAAGTGCCATTAAGGTGCCGCTCCTTTGCTAAAGCTCCTGCCAACAGCATCAGCTAAAAAGGGGGTGTCTGCACTCGCTGGCGGCTGGAGAGTATTTGCAACGTAACCTGCAGGGGTTGCGTTCCCTCCACGGGAGAGCGCGTGGCATTGGACACTGTCATTTCCTCAGCTTGCTGCTTCAGCCGAGACAACCTGCAAATTGCAGGCTGGCAGGGAGCCTCACAAGTACTTCTAAAACTTGCCCAGGAGTGAGGGAAAGCACTTTCTTGCTCCAAATCCTGCCATTAGAGGCCTTGGCTCTCTGCTGTGACCCTTGACGGTGTGCCAAGAGAGCAATTCCCTTGGCAATGAAGTGCAAGCTCCTAACCGCTTAGGCTTTGCTCCTGAACCCAGGAGCTGTTCCTGGGCTGCTTTAGAAGAGAACCGCCACAGCTATGGGGCCCTTTGTGGAAGCTTTCCTGGGGGATCATTTGCAGCAAATGGATGGGAATTAGTGCATGCAATTTATTAAAACAAACAAACAAACAAAAAAATAGTGGTGGGAAAGCCTACTCCTATTAAGGAGCCTTTAGAAATATTTTTTTGCTTTTGGACCAGCCAAAAGCCAGCCTAGCACTGTAAGTCCTTTTTCTCTACCTGAGCTCTAGTGCTGTTTCAGCCAGAAGATCTAAAATCCCTGCGCTCCTGGGGCATACCATCTATCGAGCCATAGGATCCCAAATTTTTATATTTTGCTAATTTTTGTAATTTTTCAATTTTTCCATTTTTAATAAATTATTTTAATTTTTAACTAAGAGTTGTCTCATTTCTCACACACAGCGTGGTCCCAGTGGCTCCCAGTCACACCCAGTATGGTTGCTTTCACTCTCAGTAAGAGTCCAATGTGGCTCCAGTCACTTCCAGTATGAACCCAGTCACTCCCTGTATGATAGCATTTGCCCCCACTGTGGTCCCAGTTGCTCCCAGTGTCTTGGTTTGAAAGACAGGTGTCTGCCAAGGAAGGCAGGAGTCTCTCCTGAAATGGAAGGAAAAAAAATTGCAACCCCCTTCCCTCTGAATTATTATAATTTTGAAATTAAGGAGCTTTATAGGCAAAGATATGAGGAACAGGAATAACAGTTCTTTACTAATATATATCTATATGTGTATAACCAGTCAAACAAACAGCAATAGCTATGGCAGTAACAGCAAACAATCACAAACCCAGTCCCAGCCTTCTTGGCTGTCAGGCCGTTTCCCCTTGGGTGCAGTTCTGCTCTCAGCCAGCAGTGGCGCTGGCGGCTCCTGGTGAGCAGGGCAGGTGCGATGGTTCCCCCACGGCTGCAGGGGGCGCTCCGGAGCGAGCTCGGGGAGCACACGGCACTGACGGCCTGGGATCCCGGGAAGGGATGGAACAAAGATTTCAAAAACCCCCTGGGCAGCCGATCCCGATGTCCAGCCGGACCCTCGGGAACAGCAGGCTGGAATGGCAGGCTGGAACGGCAGGCTGGAACAGCAGGGATGAGCACAAATCCTGCATGGCAGACAAGATGTATCAAAGTTCCGGAGCTGCGGTGGGAACCCCCGGAGGTCTCGGCAGGCAGGGAGAGCCGGGCTACAGAGCAGCGAAGGCTTGAAGCAATGGCAGCGGCAGGGCGGCCGCAGCCTGGCTCCCAGCGGGGCAGGGAAGGCGGGCTTGGGAATCCCGGGGTCTCTCCGGTAGAAGGAAAGCAGCCGAAGAAGCAGCCTCTCTCTCCGTCATCCAAAACGCCAGGGACTGACTGCCCACACAGCCAGGTGAAAAAAAGAGTAGCAAGATGCACCCCACCCCTATGGCCAGGTTTTCTGTTTTTCTTAAGCACCCAGTAATTTGTCCCCGTGGCAACATGGATGGGGAAAATTCCTTTAACAGAAGAAAACCCCAGGAGAACTCCCAAAACCCCAACATTCTGTTACAAGCTTCCTGCAGATTGTTCCATCTCTGCTCTCCATATGGAAAGATACAAAGATCCCTTTTGGTTCACACAGTTAAATGTCTGATGGGTCACACGGTGATACCTGTACAGATACACATCTGGAGAGAAAGCCAAACATCCATCGAACTCTCTCAACACCCACAGAGCCTGAACCAAACTCTACAAGGCCACGCAGCTTTACACAGAAATTCATACATCGATAAAACTGTACAACGGGATGCAGGTTTACACAGAAATTGATACACAGGAAAACACAACAATCTGTGCTGTGTGAATACACTGACTTCTGTATAAAAATGGCTCCACATGGCGGGAACCGATACAGAACTGTGCGATTACCAAAGGACCCATCGACACTTCCATACCCTTGGAACTAAAGACACAGGACTGTAGAGCTCTCCAACTCTGTACATTCCTGTCTGGGGGTGAGTTTATGATGTGTATCCCCTATCGCTGCTCTCTGCCCAGAAATCAATCCTGTGCCTTTCTGTGCCTTTAAACTGAGCCCGACGGGGGAGAGAGAAAAAACCGAGCAAACTTTTCAAAGCAGTTGTTCAAGGACACAGACACACACGCCTCTGTGTTCTGCTGCAGCAGCGAGAAGAGCGGAGGGAGCGCCCTGCTTGCTTTCCAGTCCGCTTTCGGCTCCTTTTCTCCAGAGGGAGATGGAGAGTTGAAGTTTGTTTTCCTGGGACTTGGGCTTTTTCCCTTCTTCACTTCTGGACTGTTTCAACATCAGAACACACCGGGAGAATTTTCCACCGAGGCCCTGGAGGACACCAACCCAGCTCCAAGGAGGAGGAGAGAGAGCACACCTACAGAAGGACTCTGAAATCTTCCCAGGTTTCTCTCCACAGCGAGAGGTTTTAGTATTCAGCATTATTATCCTTTTCCTGTGTGTTTGTTAAATAAATAGGTTCTCTTTCACTTTCCTCAGAGGAAAATATTTTTTTCCCAGACCTGGTGGGAGAGGGCTGGTTGTAACCTGCCTTCTGTCAGAGGATATTTTCCTGCAAATTTGTCCAAAGCAGCACACTAAAATAAGTCAGTATTTATTTTGAGGGAAAATGATTTCTAATGGCATTTTGAGGGTCAACAAATACAAAGATAATAATAAGGATAAATACAAAGAAATACAGAGAAAATACAAAGAGGTGAAAGAGGACAGGAGCTCACTGGACAGGTCCTTGGCAGCGCCCGGGCAGACCCTGCATGAATTTGGCTGCCTGAATGCAGCTCTTGCCTGGGCACCAGGGGTGGCCCCCTCTGCGTGTCTCTCCCAGCACCACAGGGATGCTCCTACCCCTTCCCTGGTGCCCCAGGGTTCTGCAAGTGCCTTCTGGGGCCACCCAGACACCTCCCTGGGCCTCTGGAGGCCCCATGGCATGGTGCAGACAGGGACTGAATCAAAGTTGCCTTGGAAGATGGAGGCAGGAGAATATTGCCCACGATCTTCTTTCCAGCTGCCCCACACTCCTGCAAATCCTGCTGGGACACTCAGGCTCTCCATTCCGGGGCTCTGGAGCTCCCATGCAAACCCATCCATCACTGTGTCCCCTCTCACGTGGATATCAAGAAAATGACACAGCAATATCTAGAAAATGTGAACTTGATTGATTTGACTGCTCTAAAATTCTACAACTCGAGGGTGACTGGAAGACTATGAGGTGACAATCTTATGCCTCCAAAAAGGGTCAACAGTTTGGAACTGGAACCCTCAGGGAAACTTCAGCTTCTGGGGGAAAAGGTGCCCTTCCTCCTCTCTCCCTTTGCTTTATACATCTGAGCTGGAGTCATATGGTTGGAACATCCCCTTGGCTGATTTGGGTCCGCTGGTCTGGCTGTGTCCCCTGCCAGGATCCTGCCCACTCCCATCCCCTCTGATGGGGGAAGGAATGGCAGAGGGACAGCGCTGCTGGGCAGTAGCCAGAACACCGCTCTATTATCAGCACCCGTCCAGCTACCAATGCAAAGCACAGCCCTGGAAGGCCCATGAACTTTCCCTCAGGCAGACCCAACACACGGGACTTGAGCTGCCAGCGGCCCAGGTCACCCTCTGCCAGCCCCGCTCCTTGGACCTTGTGTCCCCACAAGCAGACACAAAGTGTTTCTGCTGCTCCTCCTCCTGCGCAAATCCACAGAGAGCTGGGATTTTTCCAAGTCTCGTGTCTCTATTGTGCCGTATTCCCAAAGAAGCAGCAGCCCCTCCTGATGAACACGGCGAGTTGCACGGATGCTTGTCAGCTCCACTGCCTGCCTAGAAATCTGGAAACTGCTTCTAAATGCTGCTCCCTTCAGCTCTTGGGCACCGACTGACACAGAGCTGGGAAAAAAATGCCCTGGCTGCTGGCTGACAAGGTGAGTTCCGCCAGAGTCAGAGCTCTGTGGGAAATCTCTATCCATGCCTCTCCTTTGAATAGACCCTGACAGGGGGTGCGCAGGAATGTGTCCTGTATGGAAAGGAAGGAGTGTGCAAGCACCGTGACTGACACTTTCCCTCTCCATGTGCGTTCCACAGCTATGGGTACACAGACGTGATGGAAAGCCTGGTACAGCCAGAGCCTTCTGTCCCTGCAGAAGGGAGCGCGGCGGGTGGGGGCGGTTGGTGGGCAGCGAGTCCCGGACAGTGGGCGAGATCCGGCTCCACAGGTGCCAGGCCCCGCTAAGGCTTAATGCCGCCTCCTCGGCAACAGGAAAGGCCTTCAGCCTCGTCCCTGCCAAGAGGGGCGGTGCTGGCCTGGCCGCACAGCTCGTTTTCCCCACAGGTTGCAGGAGATGAGATCACAACGCTTGCAAACACCGACTGCGAGCCACAGCTCTGGGTGCTCACCATGAACCTCAGCTCTGCGAGCGCTGTCTGCCCCAGGCTCCAGGGGATGCACTGGGAGCCCGGCTGGGCTCTGCCCTGGGGCCATCCTCCAGGGACAGCTGCAAACAGGGAGCATTTGGTTGCCACAAAGAGCCAAGCCATGGCTGCAGGGAGCTGCTCCGGCTGTGGCCTGCACTGTTGTGTGCTGTGCTCTGGGGCTGCTGCTCCCCACAGAGGGGACTGCACTGGGGTGCCAGAGGAGACAGAGAAGCTCCAGCTTAAGCCTAACTGGGCTGGGTGGCTGGGCTGGGAAGGGTGGCGAGGGTCAAGGGCATTCACAGAGCTCATCCTGCTTTGTGAAGAATGAGGAAAAGGAAGTGGGAAGCCAGCAGTGAGCAGAGCTGAGGCCTGGAGAGCAGCTCTGAATGACCCCCAAATCTCACCAGACCTTTGAGACATTGCTGTTCTTCAGCCAGTGACAACACGAGTCCCTAAACCTGGGGCTCATTCTTCCTCATGGCCAGGGCCATCAAGGAAGGCTACAGTGCAATGGGGACTGCGGTGAGCTGGGAACTCACTGGGGGAAAGAGGGAGCACTTGTGGAGCAAAAGGCAGGTGGGGGAGAGAACTGTTCAGAGAAGGGCTGGGCTTCAGCTTGAGCAAGCTGAAAAATGGCATTGGGGGTCATCCCAGACTGATTTCATTTCAGAAGTTACTGAACAAGTTTGTTATTGGGGGGGTGTCATATTTTCCCCCGGAGGTGCACACTCTGCAAACTTGAGCTGCACTGCCGAGCTACTCAAGCACGTCTCTGCTGCAGGTCACGGCGTTTCTTCTTTGGCTTCTCGTGGCCCCGGGGCTGAGCCGCAGCAGAGCCTTGGTGGAGCCCAGAGCAGCCTCAGCATCCACAGAGCCCGGCTGCAAGGAGAGAAAGCAGAAAGCACCCGTCAGCTGAAGGCTCCCGTCCCCCTTGTCCCAGCCGCCCGCGGTGCCCAGGCCGTGCTGGCCGCGCTCAGGGCGCTGCCCAAAGCTGCCCAGCATTGCTGCCTCTGGCAGGAGAGCAGGAGGGCAGGACACGTGCCCAGCCTGCAGCCGGCCGTGGCACAGCCACCTCCTCAGCAGCTGCCCAGAGCAGGATGCCGCTGCGCTCGCTGCCATCTCCCAAAAGCCCTTATCCCAGCCGTGCCAAGAGGACGGGCACCCACCTCACGCCTCCCGCCGCCAGAAGAAAAGCTGCTCCCAAACGGTGTCCTCAGCCCTTCTCCAAGGGCATGTCCCATCCATGCCACAGCTGCTCCCAAGCACTTTGCCATCCGGACCAGACAGCACCTAGAATGCTTCCTTTGGAAAAACAAACCATAAATCAATGAAAAGAGATTACAGACAAAAAGGGAAAACAAGGAAAAAGGTAAAAAATCTTCTCCCTGCTGGGCCTTGAGGAAGGTCCAAGCCTGCCATGCGAGGGAAAACCCCACCCACGGGCCAGGGCAGCCCACGCTTTCTGCCTTCCCCCTGCACTGCCCCCAAAAGTCATGCTGAGCCCAAAGCAAACAAGGGCACTGGAGCAGCCCAAGCCCTTCCTTGCCTGCAGAGCAAAGCAGCCCATGCACAGCTTCTGGTGTCCAACCTCTGCTCCCACCATGGGGCTTTGTTTGTGTCGGGCTGGCTGCCCCAGCCCCAGCCCCAGCGCGGGCCACGGTGGGTGCTGGGGGCTGTTGGCAGGGCCAGGAGCAGACTCCCAGTTCAAAACCAGCCCAGCCCATCCCCCCAGCCCTGCCAAAAAGCAGCTTGGCAGCCGACTGAAGAATTGGTTGCATCCGCCCCAGCAAAGGGGGAAACCTTTGCTTCCCGGCCAGGCTGTGCAATGCACAAATCTGGGAGCATCCCCCTGCATGTGGACTCATCTGCAAATTCGCTGTGGAGCCTGGCTTTGGAGAAGGTGCCACAATTGAAGTCCATCATCTTCAGCTTGCCAGGTGGAGGAAGAGCTTGTCATCCTTGATGTCACCCTCCATGTCTCCAGCAGCAGCAGCCGCACCTGCCACAGCTTCTCCAGGGGCTCCTTCTTCCCTGGGGCTGGAGCAGGCTGTCAGTGCTCTGCCCAGGGCCCCGGCTGTCGCTGAAGCAGAACAAGCAAAAGCAGCTGGCATGGGGGCCACCAGTGCTGGGAAGAGCAGCTCAGCTCCAGCAGCAGGGCTGCGCGTGCCCAGCTGAGGAGCCCTGCGCAGCGATTCAGGCAGGACAAAATCTCTGCCTTTCTTTGCTGCTTCCTGCCAAGGCGCGTGTGCAGCTGGAACTTACCGGCTCCCTGGGTCAAAGCGTGCACGTGGCTCTCTCCCTTCTCCTATGGCATGTGAATATCCTGCATCCAAGGATCACAGGACAGGTCTTCTAATGAGGGCCTTTCCGAGGAGAGCACGGTTAAACACCGTCGGATGAGATCCTGGCACTCTGCGGAGAGAAAGCAGAAAGCGCCAGTCAGTTGCAGAAGGCTCCTGTCCGCTTTGCCCCACTCTTGCCATGGCCAGGCCGTGCTGCGTGTGCTCAGGGCTGTGCCTAAACTTTGCCATCAATTCTTTCTTTTGGAGAGCAGGAGAGCAGGACATTGCCACCTGCTCAGCAGCTGCCAGTGCGGGATGCTCCTGAGCCCGCTGCTGTCTCCCAGCACTGCTATTCCCCCCGTGCTGCAGAGACGAGGATCCACCTGGAGAGAGCCGTCGTGGGAGCGAGAGCCGGCCCCAGGTGCTGTGCCAGCCCCTCCTGAAAGGGTGCTCCCCGCAGACCATCTGGTGCAGCACGATGCCCAGGGACCAGACGGTCGCTGCCTCGCCGTGGTACCAGCCTAACAGGGTCCATTCCGGGGGGCTGTAGGACGGTGTTCCTATGGAATAGAGGTGGAGTTCTTCAGGGGGACGCTGCCTGCTCCCAGAGCCTCGCCCCAGCATCCCTGGGCATGCGGGGGCCGCAGCAGCGGCACGCGGCGTGACCCGCTGCCCTCTTGCCAGCACCTGGGACTTGCGTACAAACTGGGGGTTGGAAAAGAAGCCGCTGGTGTCGCAAGAGGGCAGCGGAAGCCCTGGCAAGGCCCGAGCATTCCATGCAAAGGAAAAACCCACTTGGTGCTGGGGAAAAACCACGCTTTCATCCTCCCTGCCTGCACTGCCCCAGAAACCATTCTTAAGCCAAGGCAAGCACGGGCAGCAGAGCAGTCCGAGCCCTGTCTCGCCTGCACACCAAACGGGCTGGAGCACAGGTTCTGGGCCCCCCTCTCTGCTACTCCCACCCACGGGTGTTTCTGTGACGCTGGCTGCCCCAGCCCCAGCGCCAGTCCTGGGCAGAGTGGCTGGCGAAAGGCTGCCAGCAAGGCTGGAAAATAGCCCTTCAGCCAGCGCCGCTCAAAAGCAGCTCAGCTGAAGACTCCGGCTGCCATGACTGGCAGCAAAAGGGAGAATCCCCCCTGCCACAGCTGGCTTTGGGCTGTGAGATGTTGGGCCGTGAGATGTTGGGCTGTGAGATGCCGCTACCAGGAGCCTCCCCCTGCGTGGGCTCACCTGCAAAGCTGGTGTAGGCTGCGGCTTGCAGGTAGGTGCCACAGCCAAAGTCGATGAGTTTGGCCTGCCCGGTTGCCAGGTCAACCAGGATGTTCTCCGGTTTGATGTCCCGGTGCAGGACCCCGCAGCTGGTGCAGTGCCGCACGGCCTCCAGCACCTGGCGGAACAGGTGCCGCGCCACCTCCTCGCACAGGAAGCCCCGTGCCCAAATGAAGTGAAGGAGGTCCTGAGACCGCTCCGGGCGCTCCAGCACCATCACCACGTTGTTGGGGAGCTCCAGCCACTCGTGGAGCTGGACGATGCCAGGGAAGCCAGCGGACACCTTGTCCAGCAGCACGATCTCCAGTGGTGCTCGGGTGCCGTCGGGCTGTGGGAGGAGCACGGTGCTGTCAGCGGAGCTGATGCCGTGCCGGGGCTCGGGAAGCCCTCAGCCAGCCGGGGACGCTCTGCGCGCTCCGCTGGCCCCACGGCCGCTCTCCCTCGAAGTGTTCTGGCGGCTTCCACCCTGCCGGGCCTCGGCTCATCCCCGCCCGTCGCGCCCCGGCTTCTCCCGCTGCCCCTCGCTCACTCACCAGCTCGCCCCAATGGCCGATGCGGTTCCGCGGCACCCGTTTGATGGCCACCTGCAAGGCAAGGGGAGCAGCGGGCTGAGCTCGCCGCCCGCCGTGCCCAGCCCCATGCTCCTTCTCCTCCTCCTTTGCCCCCCGCCTCCTGCGCCCGCCGCCGGCCCCGCCACTCACCGGGGCGCCGTCCGAGAGCCGCGTGGCCGCGAAGACGCTGCCGAAGCCGCCGCGCCCCAGCAGCGAACCCAGCCGGTAGCGCTCCTTCAGGCCCTGCTGCGCCTTCCGTGCCCGCGAGACGCGGCCGTCAGCGCTCGGCCCGGGGCCAGGAACGGCCCCCGAGCGCCGCTCAACCGCCCCGGGCCGGCCATCCCCACATGGGGGCTCTTTTGGAGGGGCCACCGGCGGCTCGGGGCCGGCGGCCGCGCTCAAGAGCGGCGGAGCTCGGAGCGGGGAAGACGCTGCGGAGGCGGCGGGAGCGGCCGCGCCGCCTGTGTCCCCGGCGGGCCCCGGGAGGAGCCGAGGCCGGGACCGGGGCCGGGGCCGGGGCCGGGGTAGGGGTCGGGCCAGCCGGAGCCAGGGGCTGGCGATGCTGCCCAGGAGCCAGGCACTGATGCCCGCCCAGCAGCGCCACAGCCAGGACGGCGAGAGCCGGGCGGAGGCGGGACCGCGGCGGGACGCCCGGGGGCGGGGAGGGGGCAGCCCCGCCCGGGGCCGGGGGCGGGCCGGGGGCATGGCCCGGCCGGGCCTGGGGAGAGGGAGGCCGCGGGAGGGGGGGTTGGGGAACGAAAGGGAGAGCGGGAGAGGGTGCGAGACACTGGGAGAGGGAGAGGAGGAGCAGGAGAAGGGACGCAGAGGGTTCGTGGACTCGCTGCTTTTGTGCTGCTGCCGCTGCTGCCGCTGCTGCTGCTGCTGCCGCTGCTGCCGCTGCTGCCGCTGCTGCCGCTGCTGCCGCTGAAGCGCTGGGAGCGTTTGTCCGCGTGTCCGTGTGTCCGGTGCCCGTGTGTCCGTTCTCCCCCGCGCGCCCCACGGCCGAGCCCCGCGCGCCCCGGGGCAGCACGGGCCGCTCCGCTCCGGGGCCGAGGCGGAGTCCCGGAGCATCTCTTCCTCCCGCAGCCACACCAAACCCGCTCGGCCATTGGGAGCAGTTTTGCACACGTTTCCCTTTGAAGGGCTCCTCTCTACCCCCATTTCCAAGGAGTCTCCCTGGGGTTTTGGCACCTGCAGCGACAGGGCAGCGATTGGGCTTCAAAGTGCAAGAAAGACATGGAGGGGCTGGAGCACGTCCAGAGATGGGAATGGAGCTGGGGAAGGCTCTGGAGGACTTCTGAGGGGCAGCTGAGGGATCTGAGGGGGCTGAGCCTGGAGGAAAGGAGGCTCAGGGGGGACCTGGCTCTCTCCAAGTCCCTGACAGGAGGGGGCAGCCAGGAGGGGTGGGGCTCTGCTGCCAAGGGAAAGCACGAGAGGAAATGGGCTCGGGGGAACTCTTGGGGTGGATGATGGGGAAATTCTCATCCTCCGTGTCTCGACAAAGGGGGAGGGGGGCAGGGGTGGGGCACGACCTAGGGACACGGGGGTGGTGACGCTGGGCTGGGGACACGGGAAAGGGCACGGGAAGCCAAAGCCCCGCTGAGCGCTGGCGCTGGGCTGGCACGGGGTGAGCCGGCAGCAGGGCCCCGCAGCCCTGAGGGACTCGCCTTGACGGCTGGGGAGTATTGATCCCGGTCTCTAAAAAATGAGACTCAGTAAAATATCATTAAAAGGTGCCTCCTTCTCCTTCTCCTTCTCCTCCTCTCCCATCCTTTCTCCTGCTCCCCCCGGGCCCAGCGCCCACCCTTGGCCCCCCGTTTTCCCAGCGCGGTCGCATCCCGCGGGAGGAGCCGGGATGGAGCCGGGATGGAGCCGGGAGAGGTCGGGCTGGGGCAGGGCTGGGCTCTGGGCCCGGCCTGGGCGCCCCCCACGCGCCCCCTCCTCAAATTCCCCTGGCGGGGGGCGCTGGGAGCGAGGGGGGGCGCAGGCGGGGTCCGGGTGGGGAGCGCTGAGCGCTGCGGGTCTGCCTGGCAACTGGTGAGTCACCAGCGCCGCGCGCTCTGATTGGCTGAAGGTTGTTCAACGCCTTCTCTGATTATCTGATACTCGCGGGGGATTTTGGTTGGTCGTTGGGGGCTGTGGGGCGGCTTAGGGGGGGGTCTCTGCGCCTTTGGGGTTCGCTGGGTGCCGATTTGGGGTTCAGGTGCCTCCCAAGGGCCCCCCGGGGGGGGGGTGACACAGGGGTGACACACGGGGGTCCCCATTCTCGATCCATCCTGGGGCCGGTTCTGCCCCCTCCACTCTCGGTCCCCCCGCGGGATCCCCCAAAGTCCCTTCCCACTGTTTCCCAATAAACGGGACCGGGGCGAACTGGGAAGCCTTCCTGGAAACACTGGGAGCAGCCGGGCAGGGGCAGAGTGACAGCGGGGCTGGGGGGGACACACGACCCCCAAAATCAGCGCGGGGATGGAGCGGGGGGTCCTGGCCGGGCCCGAGGCCACGGGGAGGGGCTGCGGCCACCGGCGGCTCAGGAGCTCTGTGGGCAGAGCAAAGGGGGTGACACCGGGCTGGGGGGCCCCGGGGGAGCACAGAGCTCCAGGAGAGGGGGGACGCGACCCCCGGGCCCCTCCCATCACCTGCTTGTGCAGGTAGAAGCCGAGCCCCAGCGCCAGGAAGACGAAGGCCAACACGAAGCCCCCGATCCCCGTCAGCATCTTGGGGGGTGGGGGGGCAGCCTTGGGGGGGGAGGGGAACACAGATACAGGAAACGGCGGTGGCTGTCGGGAAGGGACCGGAAAGGACTGGGACAGAATGGGATGAACTGGGAGAGAATGGGACACCAGGATACACTGGGACCAGTGAATCAGGGGGATGGGGAGCAGAAGAATTTGTTTGTCAGGAGCAATGCATCTAGCTTGGTCAGCATAGCAGAGCAGGAAGAAAAGATAGGAGACCGCTGATAAGACCAGCGGGAGTCTCAGACAGACATCCTGCCTCATCCCAAAACTAGCTCAAACCAGTGCCAAAGCTTAAACCCAGGCCAAAGGTATAAAAGAGCATGCGCAGGAGAGAAAGGTGAAAAGTTCAGACGAGGAAGACTCCCCCTGACTTCATCAAAAGACCCTCGGAAGACCCCTACCACAACCACCAAACAACACTGCACAAGCGCTACGCGGATGTAAATGACTTTTGAGTTCACAATAAAACCAAGCGAGGCTGGGCGGGGCTAGGTGATGAATATGTATAAGTTTGTTAGGAAACTTAATGAATATGGAACTTGTAACCCAGTAAATACCGAGCTGAATGCAGCTGTCGGCACGCGTGATTTTGGAGGAGCGATCCCCCGTGCGTCCCAGCGCTGGAATAAAGCATACCCACCTACTTTACTACTTATTTAGTAGTGGAGTTCTGTCCGCTTTTCATTATAACTCAAGCTATATTAGCATCTTGTTACTTTGACCCCAGTTATAATGTTAACTAGTTAATATCTGCATAGAAAGGTTATTCTTAACATGTTTACACATCATTTACAAGCAGCAGTTTTTTCCTCCTAGTTGTAGAAAGAGGAGGGAGTGAGGACATGTAGAGAAAGACAACTTGACGGCACCAAGGTCAGTGGAAAGAAAGAGGGGCAGGAGATGCTCCCAGCGTCGGAGTCGAGATTTTCTCTGCAAGCCGTGCTGAGGACTGGGATAAAACAAACTGTCTCCCTGGGATCCATGAAGTCCACGGGGGGATGCAGAGATCCACTCCCAGCCCGTGGGAAAAGGTGCTCACAGCGGAGCGGCTGGGTGCTACAAAAGCTGTAATCCAGGGGGAGACCTGAACAGGGAGAGAGGGCTCCTGCTTCCAGAGATAGAGAAAGAGGGCTCTTGCTTCCGAACTGAAGCAGCTGATCCTTAAAAGACTACACCCCATGGACTAATGACCACACCTGCAGTTTTGGGAAGACCGTTTTGCCCGTGGGAGGGACTCACGTTACAGCAGGCTGGGAGGGATTGATACTCGTGAAATTAGAAACGCGCTGGAGAAGTGCACAGAGAACTGTCTCCTGTGGGAAGGAGCCCATGGCAGAGCAGAAGAAAGAGACTCCCCTCCCTGAGGGAACTGAAGAAAGATCTCGAGTGATGAACTGGCTTGAACACTCCCAGGCCCTGTCTCCCTGCGCTGTCGGAGGGAAAGAGGGAGGGGATGGAGAGGAAAAAAGGTGTTTGAAAGGCTTATTTTCTTCCTCATTATCCTACTCCGTTAATAATAAATTTACTTTATGCCTTTAAGTTTGAGCCTGTTTTGAACTTAGAATGTTTTTCTCCCAATCCTTATCTCAACTCATGAGCCCTTCGTGATGATTTTCATGGCTACCTGATATTTGAGACAGTGTCAAACCACGACAGTGGCCCTTGTGTTCCATGTGGCCCCTCTCTGTCACAAGTGACCCTTGGTTCCATGAGATTGTCACAATGGTCCCCATGTAGCCCTGAGGCTGCGCTGTCAGCTGTCACTATGGACGCTGGATTCCACAGGAGCTGGCAATGGCCCAGTGGCACCTGCGTCCTCTGAGGCCCCGCCTTGTCAGTGGAGCCGTGTTTCCATGAGATTCCATGTTGGCACAGGGGCCTGCTGAGTTCCATGAGGCTGCGTCGTGTCCCAATGGACAATCTCGCTGCCCTCAGCTCTGCGCTGCCATTGCCAGCCCTGCCCTGACCTCTGCCCAGCCTCACCCTCTGTGCCTTGGACACACACACATGCCCTGAGCTCATCCTCCCTCTGGGTGCTTCTCCTGCCCCAGCGCTGCCCTGGGAGGGTTCATTCCTCACAGGAGCTGCTGTGTTTGTACTGGTGCATTTTATAGCTCTGCTTCTGCCTCTCTGTCACTTGTGTCTCCACAGAGCTCTGCAGGGAGAAGATTCATGGAATGACAGAGGTGGGAAGAGCCCCCTGAGCCCCCTTGGCCAGGCTGTGGCTGGGCTGGAGTTGCCTTTGTCCAGAGCAGCCCCTGGGCTGCTGTGCTTGCCACTTGTGGCTGCAGCGGGCTTGGTCCCAGCCCAAGGCTTTGGCTGTCCCTGAGCAGGGCTGGCCCCGCATGAGGCGTCTCTGCAGCCCCCCCAAACCATGGGCTGGGGGTGGGCAAGTGTTCCCAAGGGCACAGGGAGGGGACAGCTGGGCTGGACTGACCCAAGGGATCTCCCATTCCATGGGACGTCAGGGTCAGCAATGGACTGGGGGAAAGGAAGGGGGCGAGAGGGTGTCTGGATTTTCTATATTGATCCATTTGTCTTCCAAGGCAGCCACTCCATGCACTGAATTCTTGCCTCCCTGTGGTTTCTTTGCTTCTGCATTTGGCCTTTGCTCTTTACTTCCTTTCCCTAACCATTAATCTCTCTTCATGGTGACTCACAGTTTTCTCAGCTTATTTTCTCCCGGTGCCTGGCTGGGGAGGGACAGTGCCAGAGACACTTGGTTGTCACTTGATGGACAGAGAGGTTTTACCACGGTCACCTTGCCCAAGCCTTCTCTTATGGGCACACCCAGAAGCGTCAGGGCTCTGTCGGGTGCCCACCCCTGAGCTGGGCTCATGCCCTGCTCACAGCCCCAGGGCTGCTCAGGGACACGAGTCCTTCCCTGGCACGCTCACAGACAGTTCATTGCAGCACGGGCAGGGGCTCCCTGGGCTCTGCTGCCGCTGCCAGAGCCTGGCAGGGAGCTCAGCCCTGCGGGTGTCACCCTGCCCTGCCCCTGCCCGAGGTGCCCCACGGCCGCAGGGATGGGCACGGGGAGCTCTGTGCACAGGAGCTCATCCCAGCCCCGCATCCAGGGGGTTCCCAGGGGACGGCACTCTCTGGGAACTCCAGGAACAGCTGAAGGTGTTTGTGCTCGCTGGGTTTATGTCCCCCCCCCCACACAGGGTGTTCAGGGCTGTGTCTTGTCTGTGCACTGCAAACACGGAGCCCTGACCCGGTCCCTGGATGTCCCTCCATGGAGGGAAGAACAACCTCTGTGAGCTGGGCAGAGAGGCCCCTGCTGGCAGCGGCGCTGGCTTTGCCAGGGCACTGCTGGGTGCCCCCACCCTGAGCACTGCCACCCTTTGCTGCTCAGGGCTGGTTTCCTCTCCAGGGTGCTGCGTTGGGCACATCCTGGAGACAAAATTGGGAAGGAGATTGAAGCTTTCAGGCCCTGCACTGGGGAGATGCCCTCGCATGATGGAAATGCTGCTGCAGAGCCCAGCTCTGTCCCAGCAGTGCCCACGGCCTGTCCCTGCCTGCAGTCCCTGGGCAGTCACACAGCAGGACTGGGACCCAGCTGACAGAGCCCTGAGGCCTGAAACCAACACAGGGGCTCTGCAGGGGAGTGTGGAAGGGAAGGAAGAGGAGTTACGGAGGAGAAGTCCTGGGGCTCCCTGGCAGTGCTCTCCTGCTGGGACTCTTTTCTCCCCCAGCTCTGCCCAGAGGCACCGACCCTGCAGCTCCAGAGAAGTCAGGGAGGAAAGATGTCAGGGAAACAAGACAACACAGGCTTCTTTCTTTTGTTCCAGCACACACATACTGTAGTGCAGCTCCCCGTTTCTACAGTCTCTGGGTCACACTGGAAAGGCAAATACCAAATTAAAAATGGAACAGACAAAGATTTTTGTGTGAACAAATTCACAGCAGCGTAACACCTGTGTCAGCAGCAACAAACACAGGACACAGAGTGGGCATTAATGAGTCACATCAGAGCAGCTCTGCAGGAGAATGAGAGTTTATTGCTGCTGAAAACCGGCCGTGATCCTTTTCCTCAGGGCATCCCTGAGCTCCTGCTTCCTCAGGCTGTAGATGAGGGGGTTCAGGGCTGGAGGCAGCACCGAGTACAGAACTGACACTGCCACATCCAGGGATGGGGAGGAGATGGAGGGGGGCTTCAGGTAGGAAAATATAACAGTGCTGAGGAACAGAGAGAGCATGGCCAGGTGAGGGAGGCACGTGGAAAAGGCTTTGTGCCGGCCCTGCTCAGAGGGGATCTTCAGCACGGCCCTGAAGATCTGCACATAGGAGAAAACAATGAACACAAAACAGCCAAATACCAAACAGACACTGACAGCGATGAGCCCAAGTTCCCTGAGGTAGGATTTGGAGCAGGAGAGCTTGAGGATGTGTGGGATTTCCCAGAAGAAGTGGCCCAGGCCATTGCCCTGGCACAGGGGCAGGGGAAATGTATTGGCCATGTGCATGAGAGTGTAGAGAAAGGCACTGGCCCAGGCAGCTGCTGCCATGTGGGCACAAGCTCTGCTGCCCAGGAGGGCCCCGTAGTGCAGGGCTTTGCAGATGGACACGTAGCGGTCGTAGCACATGATGAGGAGGAGGGAATACTCTGCTGAGATGAAGAACAGAAAGAAAAACACCTGAGCAGCACATGCTGAGTAGGAGAGGTGCCTGGTGCCCAGAGGGAATTGTGCATGGCCTTGGGGACAGTGGTGCAGATGGAGCCCAGGTCGCTGAGGGCCAGGCTGAGCAGGAAGAAGAACACGGGGCTGGGCAGGTGCTGGCCGCAGGCTCCGGCACTGATGATGAGGCCGTTGGCCAGGAGGGCAGCCAGGGAGATGCCCAGGAAGAGGCAGAAGTGCAGGAGCTGCAGCTGCCGCGTGTCTGCCAATGCCAGCAGGAGGAAGTGCCTGATGGAGCTGCTGTTGGACATTTCTGCACTCTGGACTGTTGGAAGAAGGCATTGACAAGCTGGGACAGATTCCCCTGAGTCAATCCTATGCTATTTTCTTAGGAATCCCCTCAAAACAACTTCTCCTCCTGTGACAGAACTTGGCTAAGCTTTTTGATTTCTGAGCTCAGGTTTGTGCTGCTGCCTCATCCTCAGCGTTGCTCTCAGCCTGAACACTGGGGGCCCAGAGGGAAAACAGGGCTCCCTGTGCCCCAGTGCAGTCGGACCTGCTGGTCCCCACACAGGTGCCCTTTGCTCATTTCACCTCCCTCTATTTCCTGGTGATTGTACTTAAAATGGGCTTGAAAAATAAAGTGACTTTTTGAAGGCCCCAATTTCAAAACCATTGCTCTAAACCCTTCTTCCTTTCCCTGTGCAGCTGTGGTTGCTCTGGCTCTCTGCTGCCTGCAGTTGTGCCTCCTGGCAGCTGTTTCTCTGGGTCCAAGGCTTGTCCCTGCCAGTGCTGCCAGAGCCCAGCCCAGCCCTGGGGGCTCAGCTCTGCCCTGCAGAGCCCTCCCAGCACAGGGCACTGCCCAGGGGCATCTCCCTGGCAGCAGGGCCTGAAGGGCAGCTCAGACAAAGGGAGATGCTGCAAGCCAAGGTGCTGCTGGTGCTGTCTGCAGGCAGAGGAGTGTGAGGAGGCACTTCCTGAGGGAGATCTGAGGCAGAGCTGCTGATCCCCAGGGCAGCAGTGCAGGAGTCTCAGTGACACAGACAAACCTGAGAGCCCCTTTCCCTTCCCTTGAGGAGAAAGCTGAGAGCAGCTCTGGCCATGCAGCACCACCTCCCCAGCAGGAGGAGTCTGCCCTGAGGGGGGCCGCTCCTTCCACCTCCAACTCCTCCCCACAGCCCATGGGGAGCTCCCAGGCAGGCTGAGAGCTGCCCCTGGCAGGTGGCAGATGCCCTGGCCTGGCAAAGAGCCCTCAGGGCTGCAGGAGCTGCTCTGCAGGACAGCCCTGGGCACCCCTGGCTCCTGCCCACCTTCAGAGCCTGCAGCCGGCCCTGGCAGCAGGAGCCGTCCTGCCCTGTCCCTCTGACAGTGCCCAGGGCAGCCCCGCTCTGCAGCACATCCTCCCCCAAGGCAGGAACGGCAGCAGAGCCATCCTCACAGCCATGGCAGCCGTGTCATGGGCCAGCTCTAGAGGATCCCTGCAGCCAGAGACTCACTGTGTCCCACGCTGTGAAGGTTTCTCCACGAATGAGTTCAGAGCTGTCCTTCCAGCTGCTTTAGCTAGCTCTCTGCTCACTCCTCCCAGGTACCTGCAGGCAGTGCCCTCAGCCCTGCTGGGCAGGCAGAGGAGCTGCTCCTCAGCAGAGCTGCCTCTTTGAAGCTCTCGCTGGTTGCCAGGAGCTTGAGAGTTCCCTCTGTGCCAGGAGCCCGGCCCAGCTCAGCAGCACAGCAGCAGCACAAGGACTTTAATGACCCTCTCAGGCCTTTGGTGTTGTTCACATCAGACTCAGTCCCTCAGAGCGTCTTCAAAAAACTTCTCAAGAACTCAAAGATTCAAAGTCCAAAGTTTCTTGAACTTTTAATGGGTCCCATCAGGACACGACTCACGTGAAAGTGTCCCCAGGTTCCAGTGAGAGCAGAACTCTGGAGGCAGCGATGGCAGGTGGGGACAAGCAAGGGAAAGGTGTCTCTGGTGCTGAGCAAACCTGGCTGTGTTCCCTGAGTGCAAAGGGCCAAGGCCTGAGCCCCAGCCCCTGGCAAGGCAGATCCTGTCCCTCCCTCAGTGCTCAGGGCTCTTGCCGGGGCACTGGGAAGTGGGGATGGGCAGTGCCCAGGGCAGCACCATGGGGCGGCCCCTGCCAGGCTGCTGGGCAGGGACAAGGAGGCACTGAGGCCCCAGGGCTGCAAGGGTCACTTGTCTCCTGCTGGCCTCAGGGCCAGGGCCAGCAGCCGTGGCCAAAGGGCTGCACAAGTTGGCTCTGTCAGGGCCTTGCAGCTGCTGCCCATCCCTCTGCCCTCTGCAGCCCAGGCTGTGCCACGCTGTCCCTGCCCTGCGCCTCTGTCCCTGCAGGCTGTCCTCATCCCCCCGGCTGCCCCACCTGGCTGGCCCCTTCCTTTGCCGGCAGCTCTGCGTCCTGCCTGCCTCTACCTGGGCACACAAAGCCTTGGGCTGCTCCAGGCTCCTTCTGGGGGACGTGTTGCACCCCAGCCCTGCCTGGGAGGGAAATTCCTTTCTCCTGGTGTCCACTCTGGACCTCCCCAGCTGCCCTGTCACAAAGGCCCCTCGGTTCTTTGGGGCCCAGCAGTGCCACAGTGGCCCCTTGGCTCCATGGAACGCCACAGGGTCACAATGGTTCCCTTGGTGCCACCAGCCCTGCAGGGTCACAACGGCCCCTGGGTTCCACGAGGCCACGCGGGGTCACAGTGGTCTCCAGAGGAAGGGCAGCACCGAGCCCCAGGGTTTCAGGGGCAGATGAGACACAGCCACCAGAGGCCAAGGCCAGCCACATCTGTCTGTCCTGGCAGGTTTGTCTGGGAGCAGCCCTTGGATATTGGGAATTTGGGAGGTGGAATCCCAATTTTGGCCATGGGCACCTTGTTGAGAAGGATGGGTTTATTCCACATGAAAGTAAAGCACAAAGTCCAAGAGTTTAGGAAGAAGATGAGAGGTGGCCACCATGGGTGAGGGCAGCCAGACCTGTCTCTCATGGCAGCTTTTGTCTGGGAGCAATCCTTGGATAGACAGAATTTGGGAGGTAGAATTTCAGTTTTGGCCATGGGAGCCTGGATGAGAAGGACGGTTCTTTTCCTTAGGAAGGAAAGCACGAAGCCCCAGGAGCCCCAGGGCTCCTGAGCCAGCCCCTGCTGCCCCGGGAGGGAATTTGGGGAGGGGGCAGAGGGGGTGCGCAGCCCCTGCCGGGGGATGACCCCGGCCCAGCGCCCTTCGTTCAGCACCGAGCTGGGCGTGGGGCCGCAGGAGGAAGAGGCCGATGGGAAGCAGATCCTGCAGGGGAGACAGGGCTTGGGCTCAGGGCAAGGTTCTGCCCTGCACACCTGGCTCAGGTGTGAGCCTGCCCCAGGAAGGGAGCGGGACATTCCCATCCCCACGGATCAGGGCTGGGAGCAGCACTGGGACCAGGGACATGGAAATACTGGGAGCCACTGGGACCGCACTGAGGGGTGAATTATCCCCCCCAGCACCTTTCCAGGCCGCCCTGTGACCTGAGAAATGCTCGCTGGGCCTCAGCCTTGGCCAAGAGCCCCCGGGCTCAGCTGCTCTGAGCTCAGGCGCTGCCGGCTCCCGCAGCCCGCCCAGGGCCGCCCTGCCCGTGCCGGGGCTGTGCTGGAATTCTCTGCTGCTGCTGGGCCACTCGGGGGGTCTGGCCCAGCAGGAAAGGTGACCTTGAGCCAGGAGCTTTCCTTGGCCGCAGCAAAGCCTCAGCATGGAAAGACCTTCCCAGCGCTGTGCCCTGGGCCGGGAGGGATTGTGCCACCAGAGCTGTCCCTCCATTTCTTCTGCCAGGCAGCTCTAGGACATGGAAAGTGGAGAAGCCAGAGCTGCTTCTCAGCTTTTCACAGTCCTCCAGAGGAATCCTGTGTGGGAAGCAGCCTGGGAACAGGGTTGAGGTGCCAGGGCAGGGGAATTCAGAGCCCTTTCCTCCCCCGTGGGCTGAGGCTCTGGCCCTTGCCCTTTGCAATGGCCCTGCAGCTGCCAGAGGGGCCTTTTTGGCTCAGCTGAGAGCAGTCCTGCTGCAAGGCTGTCCTCGAGCTGCTTGGGCTGCACATGTGCCCAGGGAATGCTCATTGCTTGCAGTCTCAGGTGCTGTGCGTGTGCAGGTGTAACTACTGCAGGAGGGAACAGCTCTGCTGGGGGGAGTTCTCTTTTTCTTGGTGGTTTTTCTGTTGAATGAACGTTCCCTGCCAGCTCTTCCCTGCAGAGCTCTGTAGCTGTATGTGCCACTTGTCTGTGGCACTGTGGCTCAGGAGGTGGCCAAGGGGAGCTTGGCCGAGGTGTGGGCAGAGGAATGGCCATCAGGCCAGGCTGGGGGGTCAGCGGCCGGTCAGTTGCGTTGGGTGGCCGCGGCTCTGGACGCTTGTGTGGGAGCGTGTGCAGGGCTGGAAGGCTGGGGCTGCCGCCGCTGTGTCGCAGAGCCGGGAAGGCCGGGGCTGGCCCGGCCCTGGCCCGGCCCCGCCAGTTCTGCCAGCTGCCGGCGGGGACACAAAGGGCAGCTCCGAGCTGCGGCCGCTGCGCTGCGGCCGCACAAACGCAGCGCCCGCAGAGCTCCAGGGCAAGGTGCTGGCCCTGGCTCGGGGCTGGGCCGGGGCCAGCGGCAGAAAATCAACTTGCAGCTCGGGCCCCGCAGCAGGGAGGAGCAGCAATTGCTGGGGGAGAGAGACTCTTGCCAAGGGCCTGCGGGGCCGGGCCCCAGGGAACGGCTTCCCGCTGCCCGAGGGCAGGCTGAGATGGGATGTGGGGCAGCAATGGTTCCCTGGCAGGGCGCTCAGGGCCTGGCACAGGCTGGCCCGAGAAGCTGCGGCTGCCCCCGCATCCCTGCAAGTGTCCCAGGCCGGCTCGGCCATTGGGGCTTCCTGCCCAGGAGGGCTGGGCTGGGCTGGGGCTGCTGAGGGCGGGATGGGCTCTGGCTGAGCCAGCTGAAGGCTGCGCATGATGAGGCCGGGGGGACCCCGTTGCTGAGTGGGTTCTGGGGTATCCCACATTCCTGAAGGGATTTTAGGGTATGTCCCATTCCTGAGGCATTTTTGGGGTGCCCCCCAATGCTTAGGGAGGGGTTCTGAGAGGGGGGCTCTGGTGCTTGGAAGGGGGACCTATTGTCAGGGAGCCGGGGAGCCCATTTTGGGAAGGATGCTGCTGTTTCTGGCAATGTTGAGAGGTTCTGAATGGGCTGTGGGGCCCTGGCTCTCATTTTGGGACTTGAGGTGAGCCCATGGGCACAGCAAGGGCTGAGGAGAGGTTCCAAGCTCCCATTTGGGATGGAGGGATTGAGCGGGTGCCTCCAATAAACTCAATCCCAGCCCCAATGTGTCGATGGCAGCCCCAAATGGCTCGATCCGTCAGCCCCAAGGCCTGGCTGTGGGGAGTCAGGAGCCACAGAAGGGGAATTGGTGTCCAGGAGGGATGGGATGGGATGGGATGGGATGGGATGGGATGGGATGGGATGGGATGGGATGGGATGGGATGGGGGTTGCATCATGGGGGTGGGATGAAGTTTGGGATTGATGGGGTGGTTTGAACACTTGGAGTGGGGCACTCCAGGGAGGAAAACCAGGAGCTGCTTTTGGGGAGGCACCTGCTGCTTTTTGACAATTTTAGGGCCTCTAAGTGGCTTCTGGGAGGTTGCAGTGAATTTGGGGAAAGTGCCATAAACCCCCCGCAATTTGGGGGGCTGAGGTGAAATCCCCACATTTTGGGAGGGTGAGAGGACCCTAATTGGGAGGGGATCCTGCTGCTTTGCACCCCTTCAATGGGGTGAGAAGTGGCTTGTGAGGGACGGAAGGAAGGAAGGAAGGAAGGAAGGAAGGAAGGAAGGAAGGAAGGAAGGAAGGAAGGAAGGAAGGAAGGAAGGAAGGAAGGAAGGAAGGAAGGAAGGAAGGAAGGAAGGAAGGAAGGAAAACAATGCAAGTACTGAATGAAACAAAAAAAAGATAAATAACTGAGTTCTCTTTTAAAAAATATCAATTCCCTCTGAATCCAAAGTTGCAGAAGACTTTTCTTTCCACATTTGGGTTTTGTTTTTATCTCTCATACTTTTTCTGGTTCTTTTCTTTTTTCTCTTGTTTTTAATAGATAAGACCTGCTAGGAAAGGAATGCAGAGCAAAATGAGACCCATTTCTGGCAGGCAATGAAAGTGTCGGCTCCTGGTCTGGTTGCTTTTGTGTGGATCCCTCATCTCTGTGGCACGGGGGGAATAGCAGTGCTGGGAGCCAGCAGCGGGCTCAGGAGCATCCCGCTCTGTCAGCTCTGAGCAGGTGGCACATGTCCTGCTCTCCTGCTGCCCTCCAAAGCACAGAATCCATGGGCAAGTTTAGGCCCAGCTCTGGGCACAGCCAGCATGGCCTGGGCACGGGAACGGGGGCCAAAGCGGGCGGGATCCTTCTGCAGCTGCCTGGTGGTTTCTGGTTTCTGTGCCCAGAGTGCCAGGATGTTCTTAAGAGGTGCTTGTCCATGCAGCCCTTGGACAGGCCGTCCTTGGAAGAGCTCTTCAGTGCTCCTTGGCTGCAGGGTGTTCATGTGCCCTAGAGGATGGCAGGGACCCACGGGCACAGTGTGATCCAGGGGCCTGGCAGGTAACAGCCCCACACAGCTCTTGGCAATCAGTGGCAAAGCAAAGCAGACTATTTTGTCCTGTCTGTAGCTCTGAGCAGGGAGCATCAGAAGGGAACACGCAGCTCTTGGGCTGCAGCTGAGCTGGAGGCCTGCTCTGGCAAGCACTGGTGGCCACCATCCCCCCTGGTTTTGTTTGTCTGGTTCATTGATGGCTGGGGCCCTGGGCAGAACCCTGAGAGCCTGGTGTGGCCCCAGGGAAGGAGAAGGAGCCCCTGGAGAAGCTGTACCAGGTGGGGCTGCTGCTGCTGGAGCCACCAAGGACGAGCTCAAGGACGACAACCTCTTCCTGGAGCTGGCCAGTGGCAGCTGAAGATGATGGACTTTGATTCTGGCACCTTCTCCAAAGACACGCTCCACAGCCAGTGTGCAGGTGAGTCCAGAGCCAGGGGGATGCTCCCAGAGCTGGGCATGGCACGGCCTGGCCGGGCACCAAAGGTTCCCCCTTTGCTGGGGCGGCTGCAGGGAATTCTTCAGTGGCTGCCAAACTGCTTTTGGGCTCTGGGCAGCTGCTGAGGAGGTGGCTGTGCCATGGCTGGCTGCAGGCTGGGCACATGTCCTGCCCTCCTGCTCTGCTCCCAAAGGCAGCAATGCTGGGCAGCTTTGGGCCCTGCTCTGAGCACAGCCAGCACGGCCTGGGCACTGCGGGCGGCTGGGACAAGGCCGTGAAATCCAACATCTGGCCTTGTTTGGGGCTGTATGGTCAAAGTCAGCTCCCTTGGCTCCTCCTTGAGCCCTGGCCAGGCTTAGGAGGAAGCCAAGAGGAGGATGAAAGCAGATGTTCCTGCACTAGAAGTGCTGTCAGTTTGTTTCTCCAGCACTGTCAAAGCTGGGCCCTCTCCCAGCGGGGTTGGAGCCTCAGCTGTGGCTGGAGGCAGCTGCAGGAATTCCCAGTGTCCGGGAGTGGCTCTCCAGTCCTTGGCTGGGACAGCTTCCCCCAGCTGATGGGTGGCTCTGGGTGATGGTAAAGTCTGAGGGTCACTGGGGCTGGATCTTGGTTAATCACTGCAGGCAATCTTTGGCACTGATGACTGGGGGCATTGCTGAGCTGTTCCTGCTGTGATTCTTTGCTAATGATTATGTGCTTTGCTGAGCTTATGCTTTTGTAATTCTTTGCAGATTTGCATTTTATAAATTGCACAATCCCTTCAGTAGGGTCTGTGTCTTTGGTGCTGACCCTGCCCACCAGCAAAACAGGGCCCCATCCTGCCTGAGTGTTACCTGGGAAGACAAAAACCCTCACTCCAAATGTCCCCCCCTTCCTCCTTGTTCCCCCCACTTTATACACTGGCCATGATGTCCTGTGGTCTGGGATATCCCTGGGGTCAGTTGGGGTCACCTGTCCTGGCTGTGACCCCTGCCAAGCTCCCCCTCACCCCCAGCCCCTCCCCAGCGTGGCCGGACGAGGGGCAGGAAAGGCCTTGGCTCTGTGCAAGCTCAGCAAGAACAAAACCATCTCCGTGTGAGCAACGCTGTGCTCAGCACAGAGCCAAACACAGCCCCAGAGAAAGGCCTGGCAAGGAAATTCCCTCTGCCCCAGCCCACAGCAGCACCCCATGGCCATCCACCATCACCACGGCTCCACGGGTTCCTTTCCATGGCCCCGGCCCTGGCCACGGGACCTTGGGCTGGTGGCCATGGCAGCCGACTGTGGCCCAGGGCTCAGTGCCCGTGTCCATGGCAGCAGTGCCCAGCCACGGGCCCTGAGTGCAGGTGACCGTGCCAATCCCCATGGCAGCGGGGCCAAGCGTTGGTGTCCATGGCACCAAAGTGAGGAACGGGTCCCTGTGGCCGCTGCCGTGGCATCAGCGAGTGTCAGTGCAATTGTAGCTGGCACCAGCCCCGGCACCGCTCTGTCCTGAGGGCTGCCATGGCAGCCGAGGGCAGCCCAGGTCTGCGGGCAAGTGGCCACGGACCCTGAGTGCAGCAATGGGTCCTGGGGGGGTTTCCAAGGGAACTGGAACTGATGAGGGTTGCCATGGCATCCAACCCCCTGGGATGTCACACAGCCACCCTGGGATGTCCCACAGCCAACCTGGGATGTCAAAACTCATTCTGTGATGTCACATAGCCACCCTGTGATGTCATAGACACCCTGTGATGTCATAAACACTCTGTGATGTCATGCCACCCATCTGTGATGTCACAGTCCTCTCTGTGATATCACTGTGATAGCTCTGTGATGTCACAGCAGACTCTATGATGTCATACAGCTCCCCTGTGATGTCACACAACCACTCTGTGATGTCACACAAGCACCCTGTGATGTCACAGTCCTATCTGTGATGTCACAACTCTGCACTGTGATGTCACACCAGCACCCTGTGATGTCACAGCCATCTCTGTGATGTCATAGTCTGCCCTGTGATGTCAGAGCCCAATCTGTGATGTCACAGCCAACTCTATGATGTCACAGCACCACTCTCTGATGTCACAGAGCTGCTCCATGATGTCGCCGTAGACTCTATGATGTCATACAGCCACCCTGTGATGTCACACAGCCCCTTTCTGACATCACAGCTTCTCTGTGGCTCTGTGACACAGGCACAGAGGTGTTACCAAAACTTCAGGGAAACAAAACCTCCTCAGCATCAGCGCAGCACGAAGCAGCAGCATTCTTTATTGGGCCGGATGCACGAGGGGAGAGCCCCTCCCAAAGTCATGTGTGCCGAGGTCAGGAATGTTCCTGTTTGCAGACTGTGTTTCACAGACTCATTCCCAGACTGTCCCACAATAAACACACACACGACAATCATTTCCCCAAAATCATTGCATATTTCCCCCACCCCTTTGCACATCCGTTCTTCTGCCCTGGGGCTCTCTTTGGGGGTCCCTGGTGGTCGGTGACCCCAAAGCCAGCCCTGACTGCCCAGTGAACTGGTGAAAGTTGGCACACCTGGGCTGGTTGCTGCCTACAGAATCAGCCTTGTGCGGTTCCATGGCCAGTGGCTTTTGGAGAAGAAGCATTGTATGAACCCACCAGGTGCAAACGGTTTTTCATCTGGTAAATTTCCCCCCTTGGAGGGTTGGGAAGCTTCTCTTCCCTTCAAGCCTTCGTAAGCCTCACTCTGCTCCTTTACTCACATCCCACGAGTTCCTCAGCTGCTTTCACAACCATGTTCTTTACACAGCTCAAAGCAAGTGTCACAAGCACAAGTATTGCTGGGATCCCAGTTAGACTTTGCAAAAGTCAGGCCAACCGTCAGAGAAAATCCAAGTCCTTGAAATATTTTATCCAGTTACTGTCTAATCCTCCCCTTAATTCCCTGCTGGATGCAGCAACTGATTTTATCCTCTCTACCCGATCATCCAATCCAGCATCACATTTGGAATGTGCACACAAGTGTTGCTGTTTCAGTTCAAGAATCCACATACTCCCTGTCCATGTAACAGCAATAGGGCTAAAGCCAATCTGCTCTGTAAAGTCATTTTAGCTGTGGCTGGCAATTGTTCCTTTATTTCAGCAAGCCCCAAAGGAGCTGCATTCACTCAGGTTTCCATCTGCAGAGCCCAATGGTGTGTGGCTGCTCTGTTCCTAAAGGCAGATCTTTGCGGAGCAGAGATGAATTCTAAAATCCATCCCGCTGTAGTTCCCGCACTGGGATGTTTCCAAGTTCCATCCCCTTTAACCTTTCCCCACAGTTGGGTTCCCGGTGGTGACTCCTTGCACGAGGGACGGAACGTTAATACCCCCAGTGTCCATGGTGCTCCTGATTCTCCCAGGGCCAAACGTGTGCTCCAAATTCCATCACTTCCCACCCATCCTGGGGCTCCTAAGGATCTGACCGCATCCTGCTGACACTCTGTGCCTCTCCAAGGCTTGCTGTTTGTTGGCTGAGCCCAGGTGTCACTGAGAAAGGCAGAATCATTTCTACAAACACAGCCTAGCCTCAGAGCCTGGGCCACAGCCAGGAGCTGCTGCACCTCAGGATTCCAAACAGCTCAAGTGTCTGTCCCAGGGCAATCCCACTTTTCCTTTGTCCTGGGATCCTTTGGCCTTGACCTTGTTAAATCAGGATATTTTATACCCACCTGTAAGGGGTCCCGTGGAAGGCCTGGGCTCCCTTCCCAGCCCAGACACCCCTGAACTGGCTGGAAACATTCCCATTGTCCTGTCTGAGGGTGATTCCATACTGCTGGAATTTGGCAGCTCCAGGGGCTATCAGTGCAATCTGTCAGCTGATCAATATTTCCTGAGGTAATTTCCAGATCCAGTTTGGAAATGTTACAATTCTCAGCAGTATCGTTCTTATGTGTCCATGGTAAGGAATATTCTCCTTCCATCCCTGTCCAGGTGCCCTGGGTGCTATTTCCTTCCACAAGTGTTCCCAGATTTTTGTCAAATTGCTGACTGAAGCTCCCCACGGAACTGGATTTTCTGCACAGGTTGGTGTTGGCAAACAAGCTGTTACAGGGGTCACATTCTGTCATCTGCCAACATCTTGCACTGACTTTGAAAACCGCATTTCCCTTCCCAGAAGTCAGGAACATCGTTTCTATTTTTATTATAGTTACACAATAATTGATCATCTAGATCCAATAAAGAGTATCCCCTTAGAAAATCCTATTCAATACCTAAAACAATAGGATTGATGTAAAACCCCAAACTCCATGGTGTCAGACAGTCTTGTTTCTGCTGTGTTTAATGTGTGCTTGCTGGTTTTACCCGCATGTGATGAACCCTGAGTTTGATTCCTTCTACCTTGAGTGCAGGGTAGGTTACCAGGAGGACTTGAGATGGTCCCTTCCACTTTGGCTGGATTGTTCCAAAATTCCAGGTTCTGATGTACACCGCATCTCCTGGTTGGAAAGGATGTACAGGCGAGTCCAGCCCCAATGATCTGTTGAGAACCATGCACCTTTTAAGGCTTACAAGAGTTAGTCCCAGTGCTATTAAATATTCATTGCAGCAAAACTTCTGAGACTTCCCTTGTCTTGTTGGTGCCACATGGGAAAGCTTCTGGCCATCCAGAAAAAGGATCCACCAATACCAAAATGTGCCAGTCCCCCTTCTGTCTGGGCAGTTCTGCAAAATCAGTTGGCCAAAATCACCTGGTGATTCCCATGTAACGAGCCCTGGAGGCAGCCTTCTTCCTTCAAAACCAATCCCATCTTTCTCAACAACTGATCTATTATTTTTTGCCATTTTTGTGCTTACTAGATGCCTTTGTAAACTGGCCACCATATTCTCCATTTCCTAATGTGTTTCCTGATGTTTTAGTTCCATTATACATTAATTGTGGAGCTCCAATTACCTGCCCACACGGGGTTACCAATCACCTGCTGGGATTTTCCGTAGCTGCTGCTGATGGGGCTGACTGCCTGTCCTGATCACTGGAATCTGGCTTTTGTTGCAGAACATTCAAGTTTTTGCTAGGTATTAGTGCAAGGAGAGCTTTTTCAGCACCCTCTTGAGCTGTTTGGTCAGCCAATGGAGTCCCTGGATTAACTGGGGAGTCTCCAAACCCATGGGCTTTACAAGGGCATCAGGGCCACTTCTTTTGGTTTTGGCACACTCTGCAGTAGGTGACTGATTTCTTTTTGTACTCACTGGAGACCTCTGTGCCCTTTCCTTCCATGTGGCTCCCTGGGCGTCTATTATTCCAAACCCAGAGTTCAAATCAGTCCATATGTTCACCTTTTTTCCTTCAGTGATTTCTAGGAAAGGTCATTCATTCTGCTTTTTGTGCTGATGTGTTCAAAGCTAAAGCCTGGGCTTCTATGACCTGGGTTGAGGTTCCCACTGCACACCCAGCTGCCCGTTTTCCATCCGTACCATGCTGCTCCCACCAGGGTGCAGGTCCAGTGCTGGCTCCTGGATGGGATTGCTCTCGAGGTCCCAGAGTCTGCCAGAACACACTTGTTCCATGGATCCCAGGCAGCCATAGCACAAAGATTCCAACCCTTCTCTTAGAAGGGACTCGAACACTTCCCTGTTCCAACCTTGGGTACCTTGAACCAAACCCTGCAAAGCTTTTGCTGCACCTTACAGGCAGGTCAACAGTTTACACTGGGAAAGGAAAAGGTGCCTTTATCTTACCAGGGGTCTTTCTCTGATTTCCTTTGGAGCAGGGATCAAGGGTTCTTCCCAGAATCCTTCAGTGCTGCCTGCAGGTCCTGCCATCCCTCAGATCTGTTGAAATTCAAGAGGATGAGGCCACGGGGTGTCCCAATGGTGCCTTGGTTCCATGGGCCCCACAGTGTAACCATGGTGTCCTTGGTTCTGCAGTGTCACAATGGACCCTTCATTCCATGAGGCCCCACAGTGTGGCAATGGTCCCTTGAGTCCATGAGGCCCCACAAGGTCACAATGGTCCCTTGGTTCCATGGCCCCGCACTCTCACAATGCTCTCCTTGGCTGCACAAGGTCCCGTAGTGGCACAAGGGTCTCCTTGGTGCAGAGACCAGGGCAGAAGGGTTCCACAAGGCCCCAGAGTGTCACAAGGATCTCCTTGGATCTACAGTGTCAGAACTGACCCTTGGTTACACGAGATCCTCCTGTGTCCCAAGGGCTCGTTGGTTCCACAGGGCCTGATTCTCTAACACTTCAGAGATGGTGTAGGACAGTTTCTATTTTCCCGCAGTTTGGTGACGAAAGGAGCACGCTGGGCAGAGCACGGAGATGCTGCTGCTGTCTGCTCAGGGGAAAGGGTCCAACAAGGCTGAGGGGCTGGGAGGCTGCTGGAAGGGCCGTGCCCCACATGGTACAGCTTTCCTGGGAGGCAGGGAACAGCAGGAGAGACACGCACTGCCCCACAGAGCAGCTGGGCAGGGGGACACTGGGCATGAGGAGGAGGAAATGTCCCTCCCAGGGCAGCGTGGGGGCAGAAGCACCCAGAGGGAGGATGAGCTCAGGGCATGTGTGTGTGCCCAAGGCACAGAGGGTGAGGCTGGGCACAGCTCAGGCCAGGGCTGGAGGTGGCAGGGCAGAGCTGGTGGTGGGGCAGTGAGATGGGAGTGTGCAGCCTGCAGGGACACAGCAGCAGCGGTGGGACAGCGCAGGACAAGCTGTGCTGGACATGGCCAAGGGCCCTGGCAGGGCTGGCAGTGTCCAGGAGAAGCCAAGACTTGGTGCCCAGGGTCATGGCAGCGTATCTTCCACCAAGGGCTTAGAGGACACACCTTGTCCTCAGGCCCTGGGGCCTCCTGGGAATAGCCCCAGAAAGTCTGGGCACTGTCAGCCCCCTGTCCTGCCCTCAGCATTCCCCCACATCCCAGCAGCCTCATTTGGGAATGGCTCTGCTCCAGGATGGCATGCTGCAGAGAATGCAGGTAGATTTTGTGCTCACTCCTGGCATGCAGCTGGACAATAAAGCCTGATCCAGCCCCCCCTCAGCATATGTCCGGCTCTGGCATTGGGGCGGGGCAACTTTGGGAGCAGCCCCAGCCCTGCTCCTGCTCCCGGCTGGGCACCCAGCTGCTGGGACACAGGTGTGTCCTGATGCCACCGTCTACTCCTTTGAGAAGGGGAGGACAGAGTGCATCAGGGAGTTTGGTGTGGCTTACATGCGGCAAGGAGAAGGTGCAGCCCCAAACTGGCTTTCACTTCTAGAACCTTTTGCTATTGCGGGAGCAGCTGCTGGAGCTTTTCAACCGAGCTGCAAGAGTGAAAAGTGTGATGGCATGTCTATCGGAGAAGGAAGGTTCGGTGCCGCAGCCTGTTGTGCACAATTTATATGCTGATAAGAGAAGGGGGTGCTTTTGCAACGTTTTCCTTCCTGACACTTCTGTCTCTGTGAGCTTTAGCTGCTTGGACTCAGGGATACCGAAGGTATGTGAAAGTGACTGGGATGCGAGAATCATGTTGCACAGGGAACAGGGAAGGTCAGCAAATGTTTCCTGTCCTGGCACATCTCTCAGTCTGAACTGCAGCTGCAGATGCTTCACTTCCGCCAAGGACTCTGCCACCTTGAGAGAAGGATGCGCTCTATGGAGTTGAGAAAGAAAGTGCGTCTCACTAGCTTCTTTCCTCTACTTCATAGACAGCAAAGGGGCTATGAAAGGCAGCACTGGCTTTTTGTTCTAGGACTTCTTCTTTACAAGCAGCTGCTGGATGTTTGGAAGGGGGTTTGGGATATGCAAAAATGAGAGGCTAAGATGGTAAGAGGGTAAGATGGAAGTCATCTGGCAAAAGCAGAGCTCACAAAAGGGCCAGCTGAGAAAGCTCTTGCTGCCTACAACTTCAACTGCACCCCTCAAAGCAGCAGCACACACGCTGCTCTCGGCACTTTCCTTCTCAGCTCTACGCACCATCCTAAGCCTTGCCTCTCCCACACTCAGGATCCAAAGACAACGGCACCAGGGACTGCTCACACACTAAAGGCACCAGGACAAAAGGCTCACCAGCTTGGCCTTTGCATTCCCGCTGACAGCTCCACAGCTTGAACCCAGAGAACTGCCTGCTGCCAACAGCCTTTCCAATCACTCTGAGCACCTCATGACAAGGAGCTGCAGCGTGTGGGGAATGAATCTCCAGCAGCCTCCTGCCCCAGGCTGTCCCCCGGGAGCAGCCCTGCTCCAGGCCGTGACTGCCACCTGCACAGCCAAAGGACCCAGAGCCGGTGTTACACACCACGGCTGTGCCTGGCACAGAGACACCAGTGGCCACAAAAGTGGCCATGGCACTGTCCACACACAGTCCCTGCTGCTGCTCCCCCAGCCGCTGGCACCAACTCCCAGCCACCCACTCCTAAAGCCACGGGGCCCACTGGGACACTGCGGGGGCTCGTGGAAGCCAGCGGCCATTGTGACACAGCGGGGCTGCACAGAGCCCACGGTGCTTTGTGACCCGTGGCTCCCAGGAGAGCCTTTGTGATGCTGGGGAACTACAAGGAAGCCTGGCTCCTCTGTGACACCACCACAGAAGCTCAGGGGAGCCCTGGAGACCGTGCTGATGCTATTGAACCTGATGCAACCCTGCCTCCTCTGTGACAACACAGAAGCTCTTGGAGCCCTGGAGACCGTGCTGATGCTATGGAACCTGATGCAACCCTGCCTCCTCTGTGACACCACAGAACCTCTGGGAGCCCTGGAGACCGTGCTGATGCTATGGAACCTGATGCAACCCTGCCTCCACTGTGACACCACAGAAGCTCAGGGAGCCCTGGAGACTGTGGTGATGCTATGGAACCTGATGCAACCCTGCCTCCACTGTGACACCACAGAACCTCTGGGAGCCCTGGAGACCGTGCTGATGCTATGGAACCTGATGCAACCCTGCCTCCACTGTGACACCACAGAAGCTCGGGGAGCTCTGCAGACCGTGGGGATGCTGGCGAAGCTGATGGAACCCTGGGCACCACAGTGACGCTATGGAACCTGGTGGAACCGAGGGGCCACAGTGACACTGTGGGGCCTTTTGGAAGCAACAGGACCCTGGTGGGAAGCCACGGGATGATTAATCCTGCACGAACCTGCTCCAGGTGGGCTCCTCTCTCCCGGCTTCCACAGGTGCTGCTAGGATCCCACTCCGGCACTGGCTTGGCACGGGCTCACGGCTTCCTTTGGCAATGGCTCTGCTCCAGGATGGCATGCTGCAGAGAATGCAGGTAGATTTTGTGCTCACTCCTGGCATGCAGCTGGACAATAAAGCCTGATCCAGCCCCCCCTCAGCATATGTCCGGCTCTGGCATTGGGGCGGGGCAACTTTGGGAGCAGCCCCAGCCCTGCTCCTGCTCCCGGCTGGGCACCCAGCTGCTGGGACACAGGTGTGTCCTGATGCCACCGTCTACTCCTTTGAGAAGGGGAGGACAGAGTGCATCAGGGAGTTTGGTGTGGCTTACATGCGGCAAGGAGAAGGTGCAGCCCCAAACTGGCTTTCACTTCTAGAACCTTTTGCTATTGCGGGAGCAGCTGCTGGAGCTTTTCAACCGAGCTGCAAGAGTGAAAAGTGTGATGGCATGTCTATCTGAGAAGGAAGGTTCGGTGCTGCAGCCTGTTGTGCACAATTTATATGCTGATAAGAGAAGGGGGTGCTTTTGGAACGTTTTCCTTCCTGACACTTCTGTCTCTGTGAGCTTTAGCTGCTTGGACTCAGGGATACCGAAGGTATGTGAAAGTGACTGGGATGCGAGAATCATGTTGCACAGGGAACAGGGAAGGTCAGCAAATGTTTCCTGTCCTGGCACATCTCTCAGTCTGAACTGCAGCTGCAGATGCTTCACTTCCGCCAAGGACTCTGCCACCTTGAGAGAAGGATGCGCTCTATGGAGTTGAGAAAGAAAGTGCGTCTCACTAGCTTCTTTCCTCTACTTCATAGACAGCAAAGGGGCTATGAAAGGCAGCACTGGCTTTTTGTTCTAGGACTTCTTCTTTACAAGCAGCTGCTGGATGTTTGGAAGGGGGTTTGGGATATGCAAAAATGAGAGGCTAAGATGGTAAGAGGGTAAGATGGAAGTCATCTGGCAAAAGCAGAGCTCACAAAAGGGCCAGCTGAGAAAGCTCTTGCTGCCTACAACTTCAACTGCACCCCTCAAAGCAGCAGCACACACGCTGCTCTCGGCACTTTCCTTCTCAGCTCTACGCACCATCCTAAGCCTTGCCTCTCCCACACTCAGGATCCAAAGACAACGGCACCAGGGACTGCTCACACACTAAAGGCACCAGGACAAAAGGCTCACCAGCTTGGCCTTTGCATTCCCGCTGACAGCTCCACAGCTTGAACCCAGAGAACTGCCTGCTGCCAACAGCCTTTCCAATCACTCTGAGCACCTCATGACAAGGAGTGTGGGGAATGAATCTCCAGCAGCCTCCTGCCCCAGGCTGTCCCCCGGGAGCAGCCCTGCTCCAGGCCGTGACTGCCACCTGCACAGCCAAAGGACCCAGAGCCGGTGTTACACACCACGGCTGTGCCTGGCACAGAGACACCAGTGGCCACACAAGTGGCCATGGCACTGTCCACACACAGTCCCTGCTGCTGCTCCCCCAGCCGCTGGCACCAACTCCCAGCCACCCACTCCTAAAGCCACGGGGCCCACTGGGACACTGCGGGGGCTCGTGGAAGCCAGCGGCCATTGTGACACAGCGGGGCTGCACAGAGCCCACGGTGCTTTGTGACCCGTGGCTCCCAGGAGAGCCTTTGTGATGCTGGGGAACTACAAGGAAGCCTGGCTCCTCTGTGACACCACCACAGAAGCTCAGGGGAGCCCTGGAGACCGTGCTGATGCTATTGAACCTGATGCAACCCTGCCTCCTCTGTGACACCACAGAACCTCTGGGAGCCCTGGAGACCGTGCTGATGCTATGGAACCTGATGCAACCCTGCCTCCACTGTGACACCACAGAAGCTCAGGGAGCCCTGGAGACTGTGGTGATGCTATGGAACCTGATGCAACCCTGCCTCCACTGTGACACCACAGAACCTCTGGGAGCCCTGGAGACCGTGCTGATGCTATGGAACCTGATGCAACCCTGCCTCCACTGTGACACCACAGAAGCTCGGGGAGCTCTGCAGACCGTGGGGATGCTGGCGAAGCTGACGGAACCCTGGGCACCACAGTGACGCTATGGAACCTGGTGGAACCGAGGGGCCACAGTGACACTGTGGGGCCTTTTGGAAGCAACAGGACCCTGGTGGGAAGCCACGGGATGATTAATCCTGCACGAACCTGCTCCAGGTGGGCTCCTCTCTCCCGGCTTCCACAGGTGCTGCTAGGATCCCACTCCGGCACTGGCTTGGCACGGGCTCACGGCTTCCTTTGGCAATGGCTCTGCTCCAGGATGGCATGCTGCAGAGAATGCAGGTAGATTTTGTGCTCACTCCTGGCATGCAGCTGGACAATAAAGCCTGATCCAGCCCCCCCTCAGCATATGTCCGGCTCTGGCATTGGGGCGGGGCAACTTTGGGAGCAGCCCCAGCCCTGCTCCTGCTCCCGGCTGGGCACCCAGCTGCTGGGACACAGGTGTGTCCTGATGCCACCGTCTACTCCTTTGAGAAGGGGAGGACAGAGTGCATCAGGGAGTTTGGTGTGGCTTACATGCGGCAAGGAGAAGGTGCAGCCCCAAACTGGCTTTCACTTCTAGAACCTTTTGCTATTGCGGGAGCAGCTGCTGGAGCTTTTCAACCGAGCTGCAAGAGTGAAAAGTGTGATGGCATGTCTATCTGAGAAGGAAGGTTCGGTGCCGCAGCCTGTTGTGCACAATTTATATGCTGATAAGAGAAGGGGGTGCTTTTGGAACGTTTTCCTTCCTGACACTTCTGTCTCTGTGAGCTTTAGCTGCTTGGACTCAGGGATACCGAAGGTATGTGAAAGTGACTGGGATGCGAGAATCATGTTGCACAGGGAACAGGGAAGGTCAGCAAATGTTTCCTGTCCTGGCACATCTCTCAGTCTGAACTGCAGCTGCAGATGCTTCACTTCCGCCAAGGACTCTGCCACCTTGAGAGAAGGATGCGCTCTATGGAGTTGAGAAAGAAAGTGCGTCTCACTAGCTTCTTTCCTCTACTTCATAGACAGCAAAGGGGCTATGAAAGGCAGCACTGGCTTTTTGTTCTAGGACTTCTTCTTTACAAGCAGCTGCTGGATGTTTGGAAGGGGGTTTGGGATATGCAAAAATGAGAGGCTAAGATGGTAAGAGGGTAAGATGGAAGTCATCTGGCAAAAGCAGAGCTCACAAAAGGGCCAGCTGAGAAAGCTCTTGCTGCCTACAACTTCAACTGCACCCCTCAAAGCAGCAGCACACACGCTGCTCTCGGCACTTTCCTTCTCAGCTCTACGCACCATCCTAAGCCTTGCCTCTCCCACACTCAGGATCCAAAGACAACGGCACCAGGGACTGCTCACACACTAAAGGCACCAGGACAAAAGGCTCACCAGCTTGGCCTTTGCATTCCCGCTGACAGCTCCACAGCTTGAACCCAGAGAACTGCCTGCTGCCAACAGCCTTTCCAATCACTCTGAGCACCTCATGACAAGGAGTGTGGGGAATGAATCTCCAGCAGCCTCCTGCCCCAGGCTGTCCCCCGGGAGCAGCCCTGCTCCAGGCCGTGACTGCCACCTGCACAGCCAAAGGACCCAGAGCCGGTGTTACACACCACGGCTGTGCCTGGCACAGAGACACCAGTGGCCACACAAGTGGCCATGGCACTGTCCACACACAGTCCCTGCTGCTGCTCCCCCAGCCGCTGGCACCAACTCCCAGCCACCCACTCCTAAAGCCACGGGGCCCACTGGGACACTGCGGGGGCTCGTGGAAGCCAGCGGCCATTGTGACACAGCGGGGCTGCACAGAGCCCACGGTGCTTTGTGACCCGTGGCTCCCAGGAGAGCCTTTGTGATGCTGGGGAACTACAAGGAAGCCTGGCTCCTCTGTGACACCACCACAGAAGCTCAGGGGAGCCCTGGAGACTGTGCTGATGCTATTGAACCTGATGCAACCCTGCCTCCTCTGTGACACCACAGAAGCGCTTGGAACCCTGGAGACCGTGGTGATGCTATGGAACCTGATGCAACCCTGCCTCCTCTGTGACACCACAGAACCTCTGGGAGCCCTGGAGACCGTGCTGATGCTATGGAACCTGATGCAACCCTGCCTCCACTGTGACACCACAGAAGCTCGGGGACCTCTGCAGACCGTGGGGATGCTGGCGAAGCTGACGGAACCCTGGGCACCACAGTGACGCTATGGAACCTGGTGGAACCGAGGGGCCACAGTGACACTGTGGGGCCTTTTGGAAGCAACAGGACCCTGGTGGGAAGCCACGGGATGATTAATCCTGCACGAACCTGCTCCAGGTGGGCTCCTCTCTCCCGGCTTCCACAGGTGCTGCTAGGATCCCACTCCGGCACTGGCTTGGCACGGGCTCACGGCTTCCTTTGGCAATGGCTCTGCTCCAGGATGGCATGCTGCAGAGAATGCAGGTAGATTTTGTGCTCACTCCTGGCATGCAGCTGGACAATAAAGCCTGATCCAGCCCCCCCTCAGCATATGTCCGGCTCTGGCATTGGGGCGGGGCAACTTTGGGAGCAGCCCCAGCCCTGCTCCTGCTCCCGGCTGGGCACCCAGCTGCTGGGACACAGGTGTGTCCTGATGCCACCGTCTACTCCTTTGAGAAGGGGAGGACAGAGTGCATCAGGGAGTTTGGTGTGGCTTACATGCGGCAAGGAGAAGGTGCAGCCCCAAACTGGCTTTCACTTCTAGAACCTTTTGCTATTGCGGGAGCAGCTGCTGGAGCTTTTCAACCGAGCTGCAAGAGTGAAAAGTGTGATGGCATGTCTATCTGAGAAGGAAGGTTCGGTGCCGCAGCCTGTTGTGCACAATTTATATGCTGATAAGAGAAGGGGGTGCTTTTGGAACGTTTTCCTTCCTGACACTTCTGTCTCTGTGAGCTTTAGCTGCTTGGACTCAGGGATACCGAAGGTATGTGAAAGTGACTGGGATGCGAGAATCATGTTGCACAGGGAACAGGGAAGGTCAGCAAATGTTTCCTGTCCTGGCACATCTCTCAGTCTGAACTGCAGCTGCAGATGCTTCACTTCCGCCAAGGACTCTGCCACCTTGAGAGAAGGATGCGCTCTATGGAGTTGAGAAAGAAAGTGCGTCTCACTAGCTTCTTTCCTCTACTTCATAGACAGCAAAGGGGCTATGAAAGGCAGCACTGGCTTTTTGTTCTAGGACTTCTTCTTTACAAGCAGCTGCTGGATGTTTGGAAGGGGGTTTGGGATATGCAAAAATGAGAGGCTAAGATGGTAAGAGGGTAAGATGGAAGTCATCTGGCAAAAGCAGAGCTCACAAAAGGGCCAGCTGAGAAAGCTCTTGCTGCCTACAACTTCAACTGCACCCCTCAAAGCAGCAGCACACACGCTGCTCTCGGCACTTTCCTTCTCAGCTCTACGCACCATCCTAAGCCTTGCCTCTCCCACACTCAGGATCCAAAGACAACGGCACCAGGGACTGCTCACACACTAAAGGCACCAGGACAAAAGGCTCACCAGCTTGGCCTTTGCATTCCCGCTGACAGCTCCACAGCTTGAACCCAGAGAACTGCCTGCTGCCAACAGCCTTTCCAATCACTCTGAGCACCTCATGACAAGGAGTGTGGGGAATGAATCTCCAGCAGCCTCCTGCCCCAGGCTGTCCCCCGGGAGCAGCCCTGCTCCAGGCCGTGACTGCCACCTGCACAGCCAAAGGACCCAGAGCCGGTGTTACACACCACGGCTGTGCCTGGCACAGAGACACCAGTGGCCACACAAGTGGCCATGGCACTGTCCACACACAGTCCCTGCTGCTGCTCCCCCAGCCGCTGGCACCAACTCCCAGCCACCCACTCCTAAAGCCACGGGGCCCACTGGGACACTGCGGGGGCTCGTGGAAGCCAGCGGCCATTGTGACACAGCGGGGCTGCACAGAGCCCACGGTGCTTTGTGACCCGTGGCTCCCAGGAGAGCCTTTGTGATGCTGGGGAACTACAAGGAAGCCTGGCTCCTCTGTGACACCACCACAGAAGCTCAGGGGAGCCCTGGAGACCGTGCTGATGCTATTGAACCTGATGCAACCCTGCCTCCTCTGTGACACCACAGAACCTCTGGGAGCCCTGGAGACCGTGCTGATGCTATGGAACCTGATGCAACCCTGCCTCCACTGTGACACCACAGAAGCTCAGGGAGCCCTGGAGACTGTGGTGATGCTATGGAACCTGATGCAACCCTGCCTCCACTGTGACACCACAGAACCTCTGGGAGCCCTGGAGACCGTGCTGATGCTATGGAACCTGATGCAACCCTGCCTCCACTGTGACACCACAGAAGCTCGGGGAGCTCTGCAGACCGTGGGGATGCTGGCGAAGCTGACGGAACCCTGGGCACCACAGTGACGCTATGGAACCTGGTGGAACCGAGGGGCCACAGTGACACTGTGGGGCCTTTTGGAAGCAACAGGACCCTGGTGGGAAGCCACGGGATGATTAATCCTGCACGAACCTGCTCCAGGTGGGCTCCTCTCTCCCGGCTTCCACAGGTGCTGCTAGGATCCCACTCCGGCACTGGCTTGGCACGGGCTCACGGCTTCCTTTGGCAATGGCTCTGCTCCAGGATGGCATGCTGCAGAGAATGCAGGTAGATTTTGTGCTCACTCCTGGCATGCAGCTGGACAATAAAGCCTGATCCAGCCCCCCCTCAGCATATGTCCGGCTCTGGCATTGGGGCGGGGCAACTTTGGGAGCAGCCCCAGCCCTGCTCCTGCTCCCGGCTGGGCACCCAGCTGCTGGGACACAGGTGTGTCCTGATGCCACCGTCTACTCCTTTGAGAAGGGGAGGACAGAGTGCATCAGGGAGTTTGGTGTGGCTTACATGCGGCAAGGAGAAGGTGCAGCCCCAAACTGGCTTTCACTTCTAGAACCTTTTGCTATTGCGGGAGCAGCTGCTGGAGCTTTTCAACCGAGCTGCAAGAGTGAAAAGTGTGATGGCATGTCTATCTGAGAAGGAAGGTTCGGTGCCGCAGCCTGTTGTGCACAATTTATATGCTGATAAGAGAAGGGGGTGCTTTTGGAACGTTTTCCTTCCTGACACTTCTGTCTCTGTGAGCTTTAGCTGCTTGGACTCAGGGATACCGAAGGTATGTGAAAGTGACTGGGATGCGAGAATCATGTTGCACAGGGAACAGGGAAGGTCAGCAAATGTTTCCTGTCCTGGCACATCTCTCAGTCTGAACTGCAGCTGCAGATGCTTCACTTCCGCCAAGGACTCTGCCACCTTGAGAGAAGGATGCGCTCTATGGAGTTGAGAAAGAAAGTGCGTCTCACTAGCTTCTTTCCTCTACTTCATAGACAGCAAAGGGGCTATGAAAGGCAGCACTGGCTTTTTGTTCTAGGACTTCTTCTTTACAAGCAGCTGCTGGATGTTTGGAAGGGGGTTTGGGATATGCAAAAATGAGAGGCTAAGATGGTAAGAGGGTAAGATGGAAGTCATCTGGCAAAAGCAGAGCTCACAAAAGGGCCAGCTGAGAAAGCTCTTGCTGCCTACAACTTCAACTGCACCCCTCAAAGCAGCAGCACACACGCTGCTCTCGGCACTTTCCTTCTCAGCTCTACGCACCATCCTAAGCCTTGCCTCTCCCACACTCAGGATCCAAAGACAACGGCACCAGGGACTGCTCACACACTAAAGGCACCAGGACAAAAGGCTCACCAGCTTGGCCTTTGCATTCCCGCTGACAGCTCCACAGCTTGAACCCAGAGAACTGCCTGCTGCCAACAGCCTTTCCAATCACTCTGAGCACCTCATGACAAGGAGTGTGGGGAATGAATCTCCAGCAGCCTCCTGCCCCAGGCTGTCCCCCGGGAGCAGCCCTGCTCCAGGCCGTGACTGCCACCTGCACAGCCAAAGGACCCAGAGCCGGTGTTACACACCACGGCTGTGCCTGGCACAGAGACACCAGTGGCCACACAAGTGGCCATGGCACTGTCCACACACAGTCCCTGCTGCTGCTCCCCCAGCCGCTGGCACCAACTCCCAGCCACCCACTCCTAAAGCCACGGGGCCCACTGGGACACTGCGGGGGCTCGTGGAAGCCAGCGGCCATTGTGACACAGCGGGGCTGCACAGAGCCCACGGTGCTTTGTGACCCGTGGCTCCCAGGAGAGCCTTTGTGATGCTGGGGAACTACAAGGAAGCCTGGCTCCTCTGTGACACCACCACAGAAGCTCAGGGGAGCCCTGGAGACCGTGCTGATGCTATTGAACCTGATGCAACCCTGCCTCCTCTGTGACACCACAGAACCTCTGGGAGCCCTGGAGACCGTGCTGATGCTATGGAACCTGATGCAACCCTGCCTCCACTGTGACACCACAGAAGCTCAGGGAGCCCTGGAGACTGTGGTGATGCTATGGAACCTGATGCAACCCTGCCTCCACTGTGACACCACAGAACCTCTGGGAGCCCTGGAGACCGTGCTGATGCTATGGAACCTGATGCAACCCTGCCTCCACTGTGACACCACAGAAGCTCGGGGAGCTCTGCAGACCGTGGGGATGCTGGCGAAGCTGACGGAACCCTGGGCACCACAGTGACGCTATGGAACCTGGTGGAACCGAGGGGCCACAGTGACACTGTGGGGCCTTTTGGAAGCAACAGGACCCTGGTGGGAAGCCACGGGATGATTAATCCTGCACGAACCTGCTCCAGGTGGGCTCCTCTCTCCCGGCTTCCACAGGTGCTGCTAGGATCCCACTCCGGCACTGGCTTGGCACGGGCTCACGGCTTCCTTTGGCAATGGCTCTGCTCCAGGATGGCATGCTGCAGAGAATGCAGGTAGATTTTGTGCTCACTCCTGGCATGCAGCTGGACAATAAAGCCTGATCCAGCCCCCCCTCAGCATATGTCCGGCTCTGGCATTGGGGCGGGGCAACTTTGGGAGCAGCCCCAGCCCTGCTCCTGCTCCCGGCTGGGCACCCAGCTGCTGGGACACAGGTGTGTCCTGATGCCACCGTCTACTCCTTTGAGAAGGGGAGGACAGAGTGCATCAGGGAGTTTGGTGTGGCTTACATGCGGCAAGGAGAAGGTGCAGCCCCAAACTGGCTTTCACTTCTAGAACCTTTTGCTATTGCGGGAGCAGCTGCTGGAGCTTTTCAACCGAGCTGCAAGAGTGAAAAGTGTGATGGCATGTCTATCTGAGAAGGAAGGTTCGGTGCCGCAGCCTGTTGTGCACAATTTATATGCTGATAAGAGAAGGGGGTGCTTTTGGAACGTTTTCCTTCCTGACACTTCTGTCTCTGTGAGCTTTAGCTGCTTGGACTCAGGGATACCGAAGGTATGTGAAAGTGACTGGGATGCGAGAATCATGTTGCACAGGGAACAGGGAAGGTCAGCAAATGTTTCCTGTCCTGGCACATCTCTCAGTCTGAACTGCAGCTGCAGATGCTTCACTTCCGCCAAGGACTCTGCCACCTTGAGAGAAGGATGCGCTCTATGGAGTTGAGAAAGAAAGTGCGTCTCACTAGCTTCTTTCCTCTACTTCATAGACAGCAAAGGGGCTATGAAAGGCAGCACTGGCTTTTTGTTCTAGGACTTCTTCTTTACAAGCAGCTGCTGGATGTTTGGAAGGGGGTTTGGGATATGCAAAAATGAGAGGCTAAGATGGTAAGAGGGTAAGATGGAAGTCATCTGGCAAAAGCAGAGCTCACAAAAGGGCCAGCTGAGAAAGCTCTTGCTGCCTACAACTTCAACTGCACCCCTCAAAGCAGCAGCACACACGCTGCTCTCGGCACTTTCCTTCTCAGCTCTACGCACCATCCTAAGCCTTGCCTCTCCCACACTCAGGATCCAAAGACAACGGCACCAGGGACTGCTCACACACTAAAGGCACCAGGACAAAAGGCTCACCAGCTTGGCCTTTGCATTCCCGCTGACAGCTCCACAGCTTGAACCCAGAGAACTGCCTGCTGCCAACAGCCTTTCCAATCACTCTGAGCACCTCATGACAAGGAGTGTGGGGAATGAATCTCCAGCAGCCTCCTGCCCCAGGCTGTCCCCCGGGAGCAGCCCTGCTCCAGGCCGTGACTGCCACCTGCACAGCCAAAGGACCCAGAGCCGGTGTTACACACCACGGCTGTGCCTGGCACAGAGACACCAGTGGCCACACAAGTGGCCATGGCACTGTCCACACACAGTCCCTGCTGCTGCTCCCCCAGCCGCTGGCACCAACTCCCAGCCACCCACTCCTAAAGCCACGGGGCCCACTGGGACACTGCGGGGGCTCGTGGAAGCCAGCGGCCATTGTGACACAGCGGGGCTGCACAGAGCCCACGGTGCTTTGTGACCCGTGGCTCCCAGGAGAGCCTTTGTGATGCTGGGGAACTACAAGGAAGCCTGGCTCCTCTGTGACACCACCACAGAAGCTCAGGGGAGCCCTGGAGACCGTGCTGATGCTATGGAACCTGATGCAACCCTGCCTCCTCTGTGACACCACAGAACCTCTGGGAGCCCTGGAGACCGTGCTGATGCTATGGAACCTGATGCAACCCTGCCTCCACTGTGACACCACAGAAGCTCAGGGAGCCCTGGAGACTGTGGTGATGCTATGGAACCTGATGCAACCCTGCCTCCACTGTGACACCACAGAACCTCTGGGAGCCCTGGAGACCGTGCTGATGCTATGGAACCTGATGCAACCCTGCCTCCACTGTGACACCACAGAAGCTCGGGGAGCTCTGCAGACCGTGGGGATGCTGGCGAAGCTGACGGAACCCTGGGCACCACAGTGACGCTATGGAACCTGGTGGAACCGAGGGGCCACAGTGACACTGTGGGGCCTTTTGGAAGCAACAGGACCCTGGTGGGAAGCCACGGGATGATTAATCCTGCACGAACCTGCTCCAGGTGGGCTCCTCTCTCCCGGCTTCCACAGGTGCTGCTAGGATCCCACTCCGGCACTGGCTTGGCACGGGCTCACGGCTTCCTTTGGCAATGGCTCTGCTCCAGGATGGCATGCTGCAGAGAATGCAGGTAGATTTTGTGCTCACTCCTGGCATGCAGCTGGACAATAAAGCCTGATCCAGCCCCCCCTCAGCATATGTCCGGCTCTGGCATTGGGGCGGGGCAACTTTGGGAGCAGCCCCAGCCCTGCTCCTGCTCCCGGCTGGGCACCCAGCTGCTGGGACACAGGTGTGTCCTGATGCCACCGTCTACTCCTTTGAGAAGGGGAGGACAGAGTGCATCAGGGAGTTTGGTGTGGCTTACATGCGGCAAGGAGAAGGTGCAGCCCCAAACTGGCTTTCACTTCTAGAACCTTTTGCTATTGCGGGAGCAGCTGCTGGAGCTTTTCAACCGAGCTGCAAGAGTGAAAAGTGTGATGGCATGTCTATCTGAGAAGGAAGGTTCGGTGCCGCAGCCTGTTGTGCACAATTTATATGCTGATAAGAGAAGGGGGTGCTTTTGGAACGTTTTCCTTCCTGACACTTCTGTCTCTGTGAGCTTTAGCTGCTTGGACTCAGGGATACCGAAGGTATGTGAAAGTGACTGGGATGCGAGAATCATGTTGCACAGGGAACAGGGAAGGTCAGCAAATGTTTCCTGTCCTGGCACATCTCTCAGTCTGAACTGCAGCTGCAGATGCTTCACTTCCGCCAAGGACTCTGCCACCTTGAGAGAAGGATGCGCTCTATGGAGTTGAGAAAGAAAGTGCGTCTCACTAGCTTCTTTCCTCTACTTCATAGACAGCAAAGGGGCTATGAAAGGCAGCACTGGCTTTTTGTTCTAGGACTTCTTCTTTACAAGCAGCTGCTGGATGTTTGGAAGGGGGTTTGGGATATGCAAAAATGAGAGGCTAAGATGGTAAGAGGGTAAGATGGAAGTCATCTGGCAAAAGCAGAGCTCACAAAAGGGCCAGCTGAGAAAGCTCTTGCTGCCTACAACTTCAACTGCACCCCTCAAAGCAGCAGCACACACGCTGCTCTCGGCACTTTCCTTCTCAGCTCTACGCACCATCCTAAGCCTTGCCTCTCCCACACTCAGGATCCAAAGACAACGGCACCAGGGACTGCTCACACACTAAAGGCACCAGGACAAAAGGCTCACCAGCTTGGCCTTTGCATTCCCGCTGACAGCTCCACAGCTTGAACCCAGAGAACTGCCTGCTGCCAACAGCCTTTCCAATCACTCTGAGCACCTCATGACAAGGAGTGTGGGGAATGAATCTCCAGCAGCCTCCTGCCCCAGGCTGTCCCCCGGGAGCAGCCCTGCTCCAGGCCGTGACTGCCACCTGCACAGCCAAAGGACCCAGAGCCGGTGTTACACACCACGGCTGTGCCTGGCACAGAGACACCAGTGGCCACACAAGTGGCCATGGCACTGTCCACACACAGTCCCTGCTGCTGCTCCCCCAGCCGCTGGCACCAACTCCCAGCCACCCACTCCTAAAGCCACGGGGCCCACTGGGACACTGCGGGGGCTCGTGGAAGCCAGCGGCCATTGTGACACAGCGGGGCTGCACAGAGCCCACGGTGCTTTGTGACCCGTGGCTCCCAGGAGAGCCTTTGTGATGCTGGGGAACTACAAGGAAGCCTGGCTCCTCTGTGACACCACCACAGAAGCTCAGGGGAGCCCTGGAGACCGTGCTGATGCTATTGAACCTGATGCAACCCTGCCTCCTCTGTGACACCACAGAACCTCTGGGAGCCCTGGAGACCGTGCTGATGCTATGGAACCTGATGCAACCCTGCCTCCACTGTGACACCACAGAAGCTCAGGGAGCCCTGGAGACTGTGGTGATGCTATGGAACCTGATGCAACCCTGCCTCCACTGTGACACCACAGAACCTCTGGGAGCCCTGGAGACCGTGCTGATGCTATGGAACCTGATGCAACCCTGCCTCCACTGTGACACCACAGAAGCTCGGGGAGCTCTGCAGACCGTGGGGATGCTGGCGAAGCTGACGGAACCCTGGGCACCACAGTGACGCTATGGAACCTGGTGGAACCGAGGGGCCACAGTGACACTGTGGGGCCTTTTGGAAGCAACAGGACCCTGGTGGGAAGCCACGGGATGATTAATCCTGCACGAACCTGCTCCAGGTGGGCTCCTCTCTCCCGGCTTCCACAGGTGCTGCTAGGATCCCACTCCGGCACTGGCTTGGCACGGGCTCACGGCTTCCTTTGGCAATGGCTCTGCTCCAGGATGGCATGCTGCAGAGAATGCAGGTAGATTTTGTGCTCACTCCTGGCATGCAGCTGGACAATAAAGCCTGATCCAGCCCCCCCTCAGCATATGTCCGGCTCTGGCATTGGGGCGGGGCAACTTTGGGAGCAGCCCCAGCCCTGCTCCTGCTCCCGGCTGGGCACCCAGCTGCTGGGACACAGGTGTGTCCTGATGCCACCGTCTACTCCTTTGAGAAGGGGAGGACAGAGTGCATCAGGGAGTTTGGTGTGGCTTACATGCGGCAAGGAGAAGGTGCAGCCCCAAACTGGCTTTCACTTCTAGAACCTTTTGCTATTGCGGGAGCAGCTGCTGGAGCTTTTCAACCGAGCTGCAAGAGTGAAAAGTGTGATGGCATGTCTATCTGAGAAGGAAGGTTCGGTGCCGCAGCCTGTTGTGCACAATTTATATGCTGATAAGAGAAGGGGGTGCTTTTGCAACGTTTTCCTTCCTGACACTTCTGTCTCTGTGAGCTTTAGCTGCTTGGACTCAGGGATACCGAAGGTATGTGAAAGTGACTGGGATGCGAGAATCATGTTGCACAGGGAACAGGGAAGGTCAGCAAATGTTTCCTGTCCTGGCACATCTCTCAGTCTGAACTGCAGCTGCAGATGCTTCACTTCCGCCAAGGACTCTGCCACCTTGAGAGAAGGATGCGCTCTATGGAGTTGAGAAAGAAAGTGCGTCTCACTAGCTTCTTTCCTCTACTTCATAGACAGCAAAGGGGCTATGAAAGGCAGCACTGGCTTTTTGTTCTAGGACTTCTTCTTTACAAGCAGCTGCTGGATGTTTGGAAGGGGGTTTGGGATATGCAAAAATGAGAGGCTAAGATGGTAAGAGGGTAAGATGGAAGTCATCTGGCAAAAGCAGAGCTCACAAAAGGGCCAGCTGAGAAAGCTCTTGCTGCCTACAACTTCAACTGCACCCCTCAAAGCAGCAGCACACACGCTGCTCTCGGCACTTTCCTTCTCAGCTCTACGCACCATCCTAAGCCTTGCCTCTCCCACACTCAGGATCCAAAGACAACGGCACCAGGGACTGCTCACACACTAAAGGCACCAGGACAAAAGGCTCACCAGCTTGGCCTTTGCATTCCCGCTGACAGCTCCACAGCTTGAACCCAGAGAACTGCCTGCTGCCAACAGCCTTTCCAATCACTCTGAGCACCTCATGACAAGGAGTGTGGGGAATGAATCTCCAGCAGCCTCCTGCCCCAGGCTGTCCCCCGGGAGCAGCCCTGCTCCAGGCCGTGACTGCCACCTGCACAGCCAAAGGACCCAGAGCCGGTGTTACACACCACGGCTGTGCCTGGCACAGAGACACCAGTGGCCACACAAGTGGCCATGGCACTGTCCACACACAGTCCCTGCTGCTGCTCCCCCAGCCGCTGGCACCAACTCCCAGCCACCCACTCCTAAAGCCACGGGGCCCACTGGGACACTGCGGGGGCTCGTGGAAGCCAGCGGCCATTGTGACACAGCGGGGCTGCACAGAGCCCACGGTGCTTTGTGACCCGTGGCTCCCAGGAGAGCCTTTGTGATGCTGGGGAACTACAAGGAAGCCTGGCTCCTCTGTGACACCACCACAGAAGCTCAGGGGAGCCCTGGAGACCGTGCTGATGCTATTGAACCTGATGCAACCCTGCCTCCTCTGTGACAACACAGAAGCTCTTGGAGCCCTGGAGACCGTGCTGAAGCTATGGAACCTGATGCAACCCTGCCTCCTCTGTGACACCACAGAACCTCTGGGAGCTCTGGAGACCGTGCTGATGCTATGGAACCTGATGCAACCCTGCCTCCACTGTGACACCACAGAAGCTCAGGGAGCCCTGGAGACTGTGGTGATGCTATGGAACCTGATGCAACCCTGCCTCCACTGTGACACCACAGAACCTCTGGGAGCCCTGGAGACCGTGCTGATGCTATGGAACCTGATGCAACCCTGCCTCCACTGTGACTCCACAGAAGCTCGGGGAGCTCTGCAGACCGTGGGGATGCTGGCGAAGCTGACGGAACCCTGGGCACCACAGTGACGCTATGGAACCTGGTGGAACCGAGGGGCCACAGTGACACTGTGGGGCCTTTTGGAAGCAACAGGACCCTGGTGGGAAGCCACGGGATGATTAATCCTGCACGAACCTGCTCCAGGTGGGCTCCTCTCTCCCGGCTTCCACAGGTGCTGCTAGGATCCCACTCCGGCACTGGCTTGGCACGGGCTGACGGCTTCCTTTGGCAATGGCTCTGCTCCAGGATGGCATGCTGCAGAGAATGCAGGTAGATTTTGTGCTCACTCCTGGCATGCAGCTGGACAATAAAGCCTGATCCAGCCCCCCCTCAGCATATGTCCGGCTCTGGCATTGGGGCGGGGCAACTTTGGGAGCAGCCCCAGCCCTGCTCCTGCTCCCGGCTGGGCACCCAGCTGCTGGGACACAGGTGTGTCCTGATGCCACCGTCTACTCCTTTGAGAAGGGGAGGACAGAGTGCATCAGGGAGTTTGGTGTGGCTTACATGCGGCAAGGAGAAGGTGCAGCCCCAAACTGGCTTTCACTTCTAGAACCTTTTGCTATTGCGGGAGCAGCTGCTGGAGCTTTTCAACCGAGCTGCAAGAGTGAAAAGTGTGATGGCATGTCTATCGGAGAAGGAAGGTTCGGTGCCGCAGCCTGTTGTGCACAATTTATATGCTGATAAGAGAAGGGGGTGCTTTTGGAACGTTTTCCTTCCTGACACTTCTGTCTCTGTGAGCTTTAGCTGCTTGGACTCAGGGATACCGAAGGTATGTGAAAGTGACTGGGATGCGAGAATCATGTTGCACAGGGAACAGGGAAGGTCAGCAAATGTTTCCTGTCCTGGCACATCTCTCAGTCTGAACTGCAGCTGCAGATGCTTCACTTCCGCCAAGGACTCTGCCACCTTGAGAGAAGGATGCGCTCTATGGAGTTGAGAAAGAAAGTGCGTCTCACTAGCTTCTTTCCTCTACTTCATAGACAGCAAAGGGGCTATGAAAGGCAGCACTGGCTTTTTGTTCTAGGACTTCTTCTTTACAAGCAGCTGCTGGATGTTTGGAAGGGGGTTTGGGATATGCAAAAATGAGAGGCTAAGATGGTAAGAGGGTAAGATGGAAGTCATCTGGCAAAAGCAGAGCTCACAAAAGGGCCAGCTGAGAAAGCTCTTGCTGCCTACAACTTCAACTGCACCCCTCAAAGCAGCAGCACACACGCTGCTCTCGGCACTTTCCTTCTCAGCTCTACGCACCATCCTAAGCCTTGCCTCTCCCACACTCAGGATCCAAAGACAACGGCACCAGGGACTGCTCACACACTAAAGGCACCAGGACAAAAGGCTCACCAGCTTGGCCTTTGCATTCCCGCTGACAGCTCCACAGCTTGAACCCAGAGAACTGCCTGCTGCCAACAGCCTTTCCAATCACTCTGAGCACCTCATGACAAGGAGTGTGGGGAATGAATCTCCAGCAGCCTCCTGCCCCAGGCTGTCCCCCGGGAGCAGCCCTGCTCCAGGCCGTGACTGCCACCTGCACAGCCAAAGGACCCAGAGCCGGTGTTACACACCACGGCTGTGCCTGGCACAGAGACACCAGTGGCCACACAAGTGGCCATGGCACTGTCCACACACAGTCCCTGCTGCTGCTCCCCCAGCCGCTGGCACCAACTCCCAGCCACCCACTCCTAAAGCCACGGGGCCCACTGGGACACTGCGGGGGCTCGTGGAAGCCAGCGGCCATTGTGACACAGCGGGGCTGCACAGAGCCCACGGTGCTTTGTGACCCGTGGCTCCCAGGAGAGCCTTTGTGATGCTGGGGAACTACAAGGAAGCCTGGCTCCTCTGTGACACCACCACAGAAGCTCAGGGGAGCCCTGGAGACCGTGCTGATGCTATTGAACCTGATGCAACCCTGCCTCCTCTGTGACACCACAGAAGCTCTTGGAGCCCTGGAGACCGTGCTGATGCTATGGAACCTGATGCAACCCTGCCTCCACTGTGACACCACAGAAGCTCAGGGAGCCCTGGAGACTGTGGTGATGCTATGGAACCTGATGCAACCCTGCCTCCACTGTGACACCACAGAACCTCTGGGAGCCCTGGAGACCGTGCTGATGCTATGGAACCTGATGCAACCCTGCCTCCACTGTGACACCACAGAAGCTCGGGGAGCTCTGCAGACCGTGGGGATGCTGGCGAAGCTGACGGAACCCTGGGCACCACAGTGACGCTATGGAACCTGGTGGAACCGAGGGGCCACAGTGACACTGTGGGGCCTTTTGGAAGCAACAGGACCCTGGTGGGAAGCCACGGGATGATTAATCCTGCACGAACCTGCTCCAGGTGGGCTCCTCTCTCCCGGCTTCCACAGGTGCTGCTAGGATCCCACTCCGGCACTGGCTTGGCACGGGCTCACGGCTTCCTTTGGCAATGGCTCTGCTCCAGGATGGCATGCTGCAGAGAATGCAGGTAGATTTTGTGCTCACTCCTGGCATGCAGCTGGACAATAAAGCCTGATCCAGCCCCCCCTCAGCATATGTCCGGCTCTGGCATTGGGGCGGGGCAACTTTGGGAGCAGCCCCAGCCCTGCTCCTGCTCCCGGCTGGGCACCCAGCTGCTGGGACACAGGTGTGTCCTGATGCCACCGTCTACTCCTTTGAGAAGGGGAGGACAGAGTGCATCAGGGAGTTTGGTGTGGCTTACATGCGGCAAGGAGAAGGTGCAGCCCCAAACTGGCTTTCACTTCTAGAACCTTTTGCTATTGCGGGAGCAGCTGCTGGAGCTTTTCAACCGAGCTGCAAGAGTGAAAAGTGTGATGGCATGTCTATCTGAGAAGGAAGGTTCGGTGCCGCAGCCTGTTGTGCACAATTTATATGCTGATAAGAGAAGGGGGTGCTTTTGCAACGTTTTCCTTCCTGACACTTCTGTCTCTGTGAGCTTTAGCTGCTTGGACTCAGGGGTACCGAAGGTATGTGAAAGTGACTGGGATGCGAGAATCATGTTGCACAGGGAACAGGGAAGGTCAGCAAATGTTTCCTGTCCTGGCACATCTCTCAGTCTGAACTGCAGCTGCAGATGCTTCACTTCCGCCAAGGACTCTGCCACCTTGAGAGAAGGATGCGCTCTATGGAGTTGAGAAAGAAAGTGCGTCTCACTAGCTTCTTTCCTCTACTTCATAGACAGCAAAGGGGCTATGAAAGGCAGCACTGGCTTTTTGTTCTAGGACTTCTTCTTTACAAGCAGCTGCTGGATGTTTGGAAGGGGGTTTGGGATATGCAAAAATGAGAGGCTAAGATGGTAAGAGGGTAAGATGGAAGTCATCTGGCAAAAGCAGAGCTCACAAAAGGGCCAGCTGAGAAAGCTCTTGCTGCCTACAACTTCAACTGCACCCCTCAAAGCAGCAGCACACACGCTGCTCTCGGCACTTTCCTTCTCAGCTCTACGCACCATCCTAAGCCTTGCCTCTCCCACACTCAGGATCCAAAGACAACGGCACCAGGGACTGCTCACACACTAAAGGCACCAGGACAAAAGGCTCACCAGCTTGGCCTTTGCATTCCCGCTGACAGCTCCACAGCTTGAACCCAGAGAACTGCCTGCTGCCAACAGCCTTTCCAATCACTCTGAGCACCTCATGACAAGGAGTGTGGGGAATGAATCTCCAGCAGCCTCCTGCCCCAGGCTGTCCCCCGGGAGCAGCCCTGCTCCAGGCCGTGACTGCCACCTGCACAGCCAAAGGACCCAGAGCCGGTGTTACACACCACGGCTGTGCCTGGCACAGAGACACCAGTGGCCACACAAGTGGCCATGGCACTGTCCACACACAGTTCCTGCTGCTGCTCCCCCAGCCGCTGGCACCAACTCCCAGCCACCCACTCCTAAAGCCACGGGGCCCACTGGGACACTGCGGGGGCTCGTGGAAGCCAGCGGCCATTGTGACACAGCGGGGCTGCACAGAGCCCACGGTGCTTTGTGACCCGTGGCTCCCAGGAGAGCCTTTGTGATGCTGGGGAACTACAAGGAAGCCTGGCTCCTCTGTGACACCACCACAGAAGCTCAGGGGAGCCCTGGAGACCGTGCTGATGCTATGGAACCTGATGCAACCCTGCCTCCTCTGTGACACCACAGAACCTCTGGGAGCCCTGGAGACCGTGCTGATGCTATGGAACCTGATGCAACCCTGCCTCCACTGTGACACCACAGAAGCTCAGGGAGCCCTGGAGACTGTGGTGATGCTATGGAACCTGATGCAACCCTGCCTCCACTGTGACACCACAGAACCTCTGGGAGCCCTGGAGACCGTGCTGATGCTATGGAACCTGATGCAACCCTGCCTCCACTGTGACACCACAGAAGCTCGGGGAGCTCTGCAGACCGTGGGGATGCTGGCGAAGCTGACGGAACCCTGGGCACCACAGTGACGCTATGGAACCTGGTGGAACCGAGGGGCCACAGTGACACTGTGGGGCCTTTTGGAAGCAACAGGACCCTGGTGGGAAGCCACGGGATGATTAATCCTGCACGAACCTGCTCCAGGTGGGCTCCTCTCTCCCGGCTTCCACAGGTGCTGCTAGGATCCCACTCCGGCACTGGCTTGGCACGGGCTGACGGCTTCCTTTGGCAATGGCTCTGCTCCAGGATGGCATGCTGCAGAGAATGCAGGTAGATTTTGTGCTCACTCCTGGCATGCAGCTGGACAATAAAGCCTGATCCAGCCCCCCCTCAGCATATGTCCGGCTCTGGCATTGGGGCGGGGCAACTTTGGGAGCAGCCCCAGCCCTGCTCCTGCTCCCGGCTGGGCACCCAGCTGCTGGGACACAGGTGTGTCCTGATGCCACCGTCTACTCCTTTGAGAAGGGGAGGACAGAGTGCATCAGGGAGTTTGGTGTGGCTTACATGCGGCAAGGAGAAGGTGCAGCCCCAAACTGGCTTTCACTTCTAGAACCTTTTGCTATTGCGGGAGCAGCTGCTGGAGCTTTTCAACCGAGCTGCAAGAGTGAAAAGTGTGATGGCATGTCTATCTGAGAAGGAAGGTTCGGTGCCGCAGCCTGTTGTGCACAATTTATATGCTGATAAGAGAAGGGGGTGCTTTTGCAACGTTTTCCTTCCTGACACTTCTGTCTCTGTGAGCTTTAGCTGCTTGGACTCAGGGGTACCGAAGGTATGTGAAAGTGACTGGGATGCGAGAATCATGTTGCACAGGGAACAGGGAAGGTCAGCAAATGTTTCCTGTCCTGGCACATCTCTCAGTCTGAACTGCAGCTGCAGATGCTTCACTTCCGCCAAGGACTCTGCCACCTTGAGAGAAGGATGCGCTCTATGGAGTTGAGAAAGAAAGTGCGTCTCACTAGCTTCTTTCCTCTACTTCATAGACAGCAAAGGGGCTATGAAAGGCAGCACTGGCTTTTTGTTCTAGGACTTCTTCTTTACAAGCAGCTGCTGGATGTTTGGAAGGGGGTTTGGGATATGCAAAAATGAGAGGCTAAGATGGTAAGAGGGTAAGATGGAAGTCATCTGGCAAAAGCAGAGCTCACAAAAGGGCCAGCTGAGAAAGCTCTTGCTGCCTACAACTTCAACTGCACCCCTCAAAGCAGCAGCACACACGCTGCTCTCGGCACTTTCCTTCTCAGCTCTACGCACCATCCTAAGCCTTGCCTCTCCCACACTCAGGATCCAAAGACAACGGCACCAGGGACTGCTCACACACTAAAGGCACCAGGACAAAAGGCTCACCAGCTTGGCCTTTGCATTCCCGCTGACAGCTCCACAGCTTGAACCCAGAGAACTGCCTGCTGCCAACAGCCTTTCCAATCACTCTGAGCACCTCATGACAAGGAGTGTGGGGAATGAATCTCCAGCAGCCTCCTGCCCCAGGCTGTCCCCCGGGAGCAGCCCTGCTCCAGGCCGTGACTGCCACCTGCACAGCCAAAGGACCCAGAGCCGGTGTTACACACCACGGCTGTGCCTGGCACAGAGACACCAGTGGCCACACAAGTGGCCATGGCACTGTCCACACACAGTTCCTGCTGCTGCTCCCCCAGCCGCTGGCACCAACTCCCAGCCACCCACTCCTAAAGCCACGGGGCCCACTGGGACACTGCGGGGGCTCGTGGAAGCCAGCGGCCATTGTGACACAGCGGGGCTGCACAGAGCCCACGGTGCTTTGTGACCCGTGGCTCCCAGGAGAGCCTTTGTGATGCTGGGGAACTACAAGGAAGCCTGGCTCCTCTGTGACACCACCACAGAAGCTCAGGGGAGCCCTGGAGACCGTGCTGATGCTATGGAACCTGATGCAACCCTGCCTCCTCTGTGACACCACAGAACCTCTGGGAGCCCTGGAGACCGTGCTGATGCTATGGAACCTGATGCAACCCTGCCTCCACTGTGACACCACAGAAGCTCAGGGAGCCCTGGAGACTGTGGTGATGCTATGGAACCTGATGCAACCCTGCCTCCACTGTGACACCACAGAACCTCTGGGAGCCCTGGAGACCGTGCTGATGCTATGGAACCTGATGCAACCCTGCCTCCACTGTGACACCACAGAAGCTCGGGGAGCTCTGCAGACCGTGGGGATGCTGGCGAAGCTGACGGAACCCTGGGCACCACAGTGACGCTATGGAACCTGGTGGAACCGAGGGGCCACAGTGACACTGTGGGGCCTTTTGGAAGCAACAGGACCCTGGTGGGAAGCCACGGGATGATTAATCCTGCACGAACCTGCTCCAGGTGGGCTCCTCTCTCCCGGCTTCCACAGGTGCTGCTAGGATCCCACTCCGGCACTGGCTTGGCACGGGCTGACGGCTTCCTTTGGCAATGGCTCTGCTCCAGGATGGCATGCTGCAGAGAATGCAGGTAGATTTTGTGCTCACTCCTGGCATGCAGCTGGACAATAAAGCCTGATCCAGCCCCCCCTCAGCATATGTCCGGCTCTGGCATTGGGGCGGGGCAACTTTGGGAGCAGCCCCAGCCCTGCTCCTGCTCCCGGCTGGGCACCCAGCTGCTGGGACACAGGTGTGTCCTGATGCCACCGTCTACTCCTTTGAGAAGGGGAGGACAGAGTGCATCAGGGAGTTTGGTGTGGCTTACATGCGGCAAGGAGAAGGTGCAGCCCCAAACTGGCTTTCACTTCTAGAACCTTTTGCTATTGCGGGAGCAGCTGCTGGAGCTTTTCAACCGAGCTGCAAGAGTGAAAAGTGTGATGGCATGTCTATCTGAGAAGGAAGGTTCGGTGCCGCAGCCTGTTGTGCACAATTTATATGCTGATAAGAGAAGGGGGTGCTTTTGCAACGTTTTCCTTCCTGACACTTCTGTCTCTGTGAGCTTTAGCTGCTTGGACTCAGGGGTACCGAAGGTATGTGAAAGTGACTGGGATGCGAGAATCATGTTGCACAGGGAACAGGGAAGGTCAGCAAATGTTTCCTGTCCTGGCACATCTCTCAGTCTGAACTGCAGCTGCAGATGCTTCACTTCCGCCAAGGACTCTGCCACCTTGAGAGAAGGATGCGCTCTATGGAGTTGAGAAAGAAAGTGCGTCTCACTAGCTTCTTTCCTCTACTTCATAGACAGCAAAGGGGCTATGAAAGGCAGCACTGGCTTTTTGTTCTAGGACTTCTTCTTTACAAGCAGCTGCTGGATGTTTGGAAGGGGGTTTGGGATATGCAAAAATGAGAGGCTAAGATGGTAAGAGGGTAAGATGGAAGTCATCTGGCAAAAGCAGAGCTCACAAAAGGGCCAGCTGAGAAAGCTCTTGCTGCCTACAACTTCAACTGCACCCCTCAAAGCAGCAGCACACACGCTGCTCTCGGCACTTTCCTTCTCAGCTCTACGCACCATCCTAAGCCTTGCCTCTCCCACACTCAGGATCCAAAGACAACGGCACCAGGGACTGCTCACACACTAAAGGCACCAGGACAAAAGGCTCACCAGCTTGGCCTTTGCATTCCCGCTGACAGCTCCACAGCTTGAACCCAGAGAACTGCCTGCTGCCAACAGCCTTTCCAATCACTCTGAGCACCTCATGACAAGGAGTGTGGGGAATGAATCTCCAGCAGCCTCCTGCCCCAGGCTGTCCCCCGGGAGCAGCCCTGCTCCAGGCCGTGACTGCCACCTGCACAGCCAAAGGACCCAGAGCCGGTGTTACACACCACGGCTGTGCCTGGCACAGAGACACCAGTGGCCACACAAGTGGCCATGGCACTGTCCACACACAGTCCCTGCTGCTGCTCCCCCAGCCGCTGGCACCAACTCCCAGCCACCCACTCCTAAAGCCACGGGGCCCACTGGGACACTGCGGGGGCTCGTGGAAGCCAGCGGCCATTGTGACACAGCGGGGCTGCACAGAGCCCACGGTGCTTTGTGACCCGTGGCTCCCAGGAGAGCCTTTGTGATGCTGGGGAACTACAAGGAAGCCTGGCTCCTCTGTGACACCACCACAGAAGCTCAGGGGAGCCCTGGAGACCGTGCTGATGCTATGGAACCTGATGCAACCCTGCCTCCTCTGTGACACCACAGAACCTCTGGGAGCCCTGGAGACCGTGCTGATGCTATGGAACCTGATGCAACCCTGCCTCCACTGTGACACCACAGAAGCTCAGGGAGCCCTGGAGACTGTGGTGATGCTATGGAACCTGATGCAACCCTGCCTCCACTGTGACACCACAGAACCTCTGGGAGCCCTGGAGACCGTGCTGATGCTATGGAACCTGATGCAACCCTGCCTCCACTGTGACACCACAGAAGCTCGGGGAGCTCTGCAGACCGTGGGGATGCTGGCGAAGCTGACGGAACCCTGGGCACCACAGTGACGCTATGGAACCTGGTGGAACCGAGGGGCCACAGTGACACTGTGGGGCCTTTTGGAAGCAACAGGACCCTGGTGGGAAGCCACGGGATGATTAATCCTGCACGAACCTGCTCCAGGTGGGCTCCTCTCTCCCGGCTTCCACAGGTGCTGCTAGGATCCCACTCCGGCACTGGCTTGGCACGGGCTGACGGCTTCCTTTGGCAATGGCTCTGCTCCAGGATGGCATGCTGCAGAGAATGCAGGTAGATTTTGTGCTCACTCCTGGCATGCAGCTGGACAATAAAGCCTGATCCAGCCCCCCCTCAGCATATGTCCGGCTCTGGCATTGGGGCGGGGCAACTTTGGGAGCAGCCCCAGCCCTGCTCCTGCTCCCGGCTGGGCACCCAGCTGCTGGGACACAGGTGTGTCCTGATGCCACCGTCTACTCCTTTGAGAAGGGGAGGACAGAGTGCATCAGGGAGTTTGGTGTGGCTTACATGCGGCAAGGAGAAGGTGCAGCCCCAAACTGGCTTTCACTTCTAGAACCTTTTGCTATTGCGGGAGCAGCTGCTGGAGCTTTTCAACCGAGCTGCAAGAGTGAAAAGTGTGATGGCATGTCTATCTGAGAAGGAAGGTTCGGTGCCGCAGCCTGTTGTGCACAATTTATATGCTGATAAGAGAAGGGGGTGCTTTTGCAACGTTTTCCTTCCTGACACTTCTGTCTCTGTGAGCTTTAGCTGCTTGGACTCAGGGGTACCGAAGGTATGTGAAAGTGACTGGGATGCGAGAATCATGTTGCACAGGGAACAGGGAAGGTCAGCAAATGTTTCCTGTCCTGGCACATCTCTCAGTCTGAACTGCAGCTGCAGATGCTTCACTTCCGCCAAGGACTCTGCCACCTTGAGAGAAGGATGCGCTCTATGGAGTTGAGAAAGAAAGTGCGTCTCACTAGCTTCTTTCCTCTACTTCATAGACAGCAAAGGGGCTATGAAAGGCAGCACTGGCTTTTTGTTCTAGGACTTCTTCTTTACAAGCAGCTGCTGGATGTTTGGAAGGGGGTTTGGGATATGCAAAAATGAGAGGCTAAGATGGTAAGAGGGTAAGATGGAAGTCATCTGGCAAAAGCAGAGCTCACAAAAGGGCCAGCTGAGAAAGCTCTTGCTGCCTACAACTTCAACTGCACCCCTCAAAGCAGCAGCACACACGCTGCTCTCGGCACTTTCCTTCTCAGCTCTACGCACCATCCTAAGCCTTGCCTCTCCCACACTCAGGATCCAAAGACAACGGCACCAGGGACTGCTCACACACTAAAGGCACCAGGACAAAAGGCTCACCAGCTTGGCCTTTGCATTCCCGCTGACAGCTCCACAGCTTGAACCCAGAGAACTGCCTGCTGCCAACAGCCTTTCCAATCACTCTGAGCACCTCATGACAAGGAGTGTGGGGAATGAATCTCCAGCAGCCTCCTGCCCCAGGCTGTCCCCCGGGAGCAGCCCTGCTCCAGGCCGTGACTGCCACCTGCACAGCCAAAGGACCCAGAGCCGGTGTTACACACCACGGCTGTGCCTGGCACAGAGACACCAGTGGCCACACAAGTGGCCATGGCACTGTCCACACACAGTCCCTGCTGCTGCTCCCCCAGCCGCTGGCACCAACTCCCAGCCACCCACTCCTAAAGCCACGGGGCCCACTGGGACACTGCGGGGGCTCGTGGAAGCCAGCGGCCATTGTGACACAGCGGGGCTGCACAGAGCCCACGGTGCTTTGTGACCCGTGGCTCCCAGGAGAGCCTTTGTGATGCTGGGGAACTACAAGGAAGCCTGGCTCCTCTGTGACACCACCACAGAAGCTCAGGGGAGCCCTGGAGACCGTGCTGATGCTATTGAACCTGATGCAACCCTGCCTCCTCTGTGACACCACAGAAGCTCTTGGAGCCCTGGAGACCGTGCTGATGCTATGGAACCTGATGCAACCCTGCCTCCACTGTGACACCACAGAAGCTCAGGGAGCCCTGGAGACTGTGGTGATGCTATGGAACCTGATGCAACCCTGCCTCCACTGTGACACCACAGAACCTCTGGGAGCCCTGGAGACCGTGCTGATGCTATGGAACCTGATGCAACCCTGCCTCCACTGTGACACCACAGAAGCTCGGGGAGCTCTGCAGACCGTGGGGATGCTGGCGAAGCTGACGGAACCCTGGGCACCACAGTGACGCTATGGAACCTGGTGGAACCGAGGGGCCACAGTGACACTGTGGGGCCTTTTGGAAGCAACAGGACCCTGGTGGGAAGCCACGGGATGATTAATCCTGCACGAACCTGCTCCAGGTGGGCTCCTCTCTCCCGGCTTCCACAGGTGCTGCTAGGATCCCACTCCGGCACTGGCTTGGCACGGGCTGACGGCTTCCTTTGGCAATGGCTCTGCTCCAGGATGGCATGCTGCAGAGAATGCAGGTAGATTTTGTGCTCACTCCTGGCATGCAGCTGGACAATAAAGCCTGATCCAGCCCCCCCTCAGCATATGTCCGGCTCTGGCATTGGGGCGGGGCAACTTTGGGAGCAGCCCCAGCCCTGCTCCTGCTCCCGGCTGGGCACCCAGCTGCTGGGACACAGGTGTGTCCTGATGCCACCGTCTACTCCTTTGAGAAGGGGAGGACAGAGTGCATCAGGGAGTTTGGTGTGGCTTACATGCGGCAAGGAGAAGGTGCAGCCCCAAACTGGCTTTCACTTCTAGAACCTTTTGCTATTGCGGGAGCAGCTGCTGGAGCTTTTCAACCGAGCTGCAAGAGTGAAAAGTGTGATGGCATGTCTATCTGAGAAGGAAGGTTCGGTGCCGCAGCCTGTTGTGCACAATTTATATGCTGATAAGAGAAGGGGGTGCTTTTGCAACGTTTTCCTTCCTGACACTTCTGTCTCTGTGAGCTTTAGCTGCTTGGACTCAGGGATACCGAAGGTATGTGAAAGTGACTGGGATGCGAGAATCATGTTGCACAGGGAACAGGGAAGGTCAGCAAATGTTTCCTGTCCTGGCACATCTCTCAGTCTGAACTGCAGCTGCAGATGCTTCACTTCCGCCAAGGACTCTGCCACCTTGAGAGAAGGATGCGCTCTATGGAGTTGAGAAAGAAAGTGCGTCTCACTAGCTTCTTTCCTCTACTTCATAGACAGCAAAGGGGCTATGAAAGGCAGCACTGGCTTTTTGTTCTAGGACTTCTTCTTTACAAGCAGCTGCTGGATGTTTGGAAGGGGGTTTGGGATATGCAAAAATGAGAGGCTAAGATGGTAAGAGGGTAAGATGGAAGTCATCTGGCAAAAGCAGAGCTCACAAAAGGGCCAGCTGAGAAAGCTCTTGCTGCCTACAACTTCAACTGCACCCCTCAAAGCAGCAGCACACACGCTGCTCTCGGCACTTTCCTTCTCAGCTCTACGCACCATCCTAAGCCTTGCCTCTCCCACACTCAGGATCCAAAGACAACGGCACCAGGGACTGCTCACACACTAAAGGCACCAGGACAAAAGGCTCACCAGCTTGGCCTTTGCATTCCCGCTGACAGCTCCACAGCTTGAACCCAGAGAACTGCCTGCTGCCAACAGCCTTTCCAATCACTCTGAGCACCTCATGACAAGGAGTGTGGGGAATGAATCTCCAGCAGCCTCCTGCCCCAGGCTGTCCCCCGGGAGCAGCCCTGCTCCAGGCTGTGACTGCCACCTGCACAGCCAAAGGACCCAGAGCCGGTGTTACACACCACGGCTGTGCCTGGCACAGAGACACCAGTGGCCACACAAGTGGCCATGGCACTGTCCACACACAGTCCCTGCTGCTGCTCCCCCAGCCGCTGGCACCAACTCCCAGCCACCCACTCCTAAAGCCACGGGGCCCACTGGGACACTGCGGGGGCTCGTGGAAGCCAGCGGCCATTGTGACACAGCGGGGCTGCACAGAGCCCACGGTGCTTTGTGACCCGTGGCTCCCAGGAGAGCCTTTGTGATGCTGGGGAACTACAAGGAAGCCTGGCTCCTCTGTGACACCACCACAGAAGCTCAGGGGAGCCCTGGAGACCGTGCTGATGCTATTGAACCTGATGCAACCCTGCCTCCTCTGTGACACCACAGAACCTCTGGGAGCCCTGGAGACCGTGCTGATGCTATGGAACCTGATGCAACCCTGCCTCCACTGTGACACCACAGAAGCTCAGGGAGCCCTGGAGACTGTGGTGATGCTATGGAACCTGATGCAACCCTGCCTCCACTGTGACACCACAGAACCTCTGGGAGCCCTGGAGACCGTGCTGATGCTATGGAACCTGATGCAACCCTGCCTCCACTGTGACACCACAGAAGCTCGGGGAGCTCTGCAGACCGTGGGGATGCTGGCGAAGCTGACGGAACCCTGGGCACCACAGTGACGCTATGGAACCTGGTGGAACCGAGGGGCCACAGTGACACTGTGGGGCCTTTTGGAAGCAACAGGACCCTGGTGGGAAGCCACGGGATGATTAATCCTGCACGAACCTGCTCCAGGTGGGCTCCTCTCTCCCGGCTTCCACAGGTGCTGCTAGGATCCCACTCCGGCACTGGCTTGGCACGGGCTGACGGCTTCCTTTGGCAATGGCTCTGCTCCAGGATGGCATGCTGCAGAGAATGCAGGTAGATTTTGTGCTCACTCCTGGCATGCAGCTGGACAATAAAGCCTGATCCAGCCCCCCCTCAGCATATGTCCGGCTCTGGCATTGGGGCGGGGCAACTTTGGGAGCAGCCCCAGCCCTGCTCCTGCTCCCGGCTGGGCACCCAGCTGCTGGGACACAGGTGTGTCCTGATGCCACCGTCTACTCCTTTGAGAAGGGGAGGACAGAGTGCATCAGGGAGTTTGGTGTGGCTTACATGCGGCAAGGAGAAGGTGCAGCCCCAAACTGGCTTTCACTTCTAGAACCTTTTGCTATTGCGGGAGCAGCTGCTGGAGCTTTTCAACCGAGCTGCAAGAGTGAAAAGTGTGATGGCATGTCTATCTGAGAAGGAAGGTTCGGTGCCGCAGCCTGTTGTGCACAATTTATATGCTGATAAGAGAAGGGGGTGCTTTTGGAACGTTTTCCTTCCTGACACTTCTGTCTCTGTGAGCTTTAGCTGCTTGGACTCAGGGATACCGAAGGTATGTGAAAGTGACTGGGATGCGAGAATCATGTTGCACAGGGAACAGGGAAGGTCAGCAAATGTTTCCTGTCCTGGCACATCTCTCAGTCTGAACTGCAGCTGCAGATGCTTCACTTCCGCCAAGGACTCTGCCACCTTGAGAGAAGGATGCGCTCTATGGAGTTGAGAAAGAAAGTGCGTCTCACTAGCTTCTTTCCTCTACTTCATAGACAGCAAAGGGGCTATGAAAGGCAGCACTGGCTTTTTGTTCTAGGACTTCTTCTTTACAAGCAGCTGCTGGATGTTTGGAAGGGGGTTTGGGATATGCAAAAATGAGAGGCTAAGATGGTAAGAGGGTAAGATGGAAGTCATCTGGCAAAAGCAGAGCTCACAAAAGGGCCAGCTGAGAAAGCTCTTGCTGCCTACAACTTCAACTGCACCCCTCAAAGCAGCAGCACACACGCTGCTCTCGGCACTTTCCTTCTCAGCTCTACGCACCATCCTAAGCCTTGCCTCTCCCACACTCAGGATCCAAAGACAACGGCACCAGGGACTGCTCACACACTAAAGGCACCAGGACAAAAGGCTCACCAGCTTGGCCTTTGCATTCCCGCTGACAGCTCCACAGCTTGAACCCAGAGAACTGCCTGCTGCCAACAGCCTTTCCAATCACTCTGAGCACCTCATGACAAGGAGTGTGGGGAATGAATCTCCAGCAGCCTCCTGCCCCAGGCTGTCCCCCGGGAGCAGCCCTGCTCCAGGCTGTGACTGCCACCTGCACAGCCAAAGGACCCAGAGCCGGTGTTACACACCACGGCTGTGCCTGGCACAGAGACACCAGTGGCCACACAAGTGGCCATGGCACTGTCCACACACAGTCCCTGCTGCTGCTCCCCCAGCCGCTGGCACCAACTCCCAGCCACCCACTCCTAAAGCCACGGGGCCCACTGGGACACTGCGGGGGCTCGTGGAAGCCAGCGGCCATTGTGACACAGCGGGGCTGCACAGAGCCCACGGTGCTTTGTGACCCGTGGCTCCCAGGAGAGCCTTTGTGATGCTGGGGAACTACAAGGAAGCCTGGCTCCTCTGTGACACCACCACAGAAGCTCAGGGGAGCCCTTGAGACTGTGCTGATGCTATTGAACCTGATGCAACCCTGCCTCCTCTGTGACACCACAGAAGCTCTTGGAGCCCTGGAGACCGTGGTGATGCTATGGAACCTGATGCAACCCTGCCTCCTCTGTGACACCACAGAACCTCTGGGAGCCCTGGAGACCGTGCTGATGCTATGGAACCTGATGCAACCCTGCCTCCACTGTGACACCACAGAAGCTCAGGGAGCCCTGGAGACTGTGGTGATGCTATGGAACCTGATGCAACCCTGCCTCCACTGTGACACCACAGAACCTCTGGGAGCCCTGGAGACCGTGCTGATGCTATGGAACCTGATGCAACCCTGCCTCCACTGTGACACCACAGAAGCTCGGGGAGCTCTGCAGACCGTGGGGATGCTGGCGAAGCTGACGGAACCCTGGGCACCACAGTGACGCTATGGAACCTGGTGGAACCGAGGGGCCACAGTGACACTGTGGGGCCTTTTGGAAGCAACAGGACCCTGGTGGGAAGCCACGGGATGATTAATCCTGCACGAACCTGCTCCAGGTGGGCTCCTCTCTCCCGGCTTCCACAGGTGCTGCTAGGATCCCACTCCGGCACTGGCTTGGCACGGGCTCACGGCTTCCTTTGGCAATGGCTCTGCTCCAGGATGGCATGCTGCAGAGAATGCAGGTAGATTTTGTGCTCACTCCTGGCATGCAGCTGGACAATAAAGCCTGATCCAGCCCCCCCTCAGCATATGTCCGGCTCTGGCATTGGGGCGGGGCAACTTTGGGAGCAGCCCCAGCCCTGCTCCTGCTCCCGGCTGGGCACCCAGCTGCTGGGACACAGGTGTGTCCTGATGCCACCGTCTACTCCTTTGAGAAGGGGAGGACAGAGTGCATCAGGGAGTTTGGTGTGGCTTACATGCGGCAAGGAGAAGGTGCAGCCCCAAACTGGCTTTCACTTCTAGAACCTTTTGCTATTGCGGGAGCAGCTGCTGGAGCTTTTCAACCGAGCTGCAAGAGTGAAAAGTGTGATGGCATGTCTATCTGAGAAGGAAGGTTCGGTGCCGCAGCCTGTTGTGCACAATTTATATGCTGATAAGAGAAGGGGGTGCTTTTGCAACGTTTTCCTTCCTGACACTTCTGTCTCTGTGAGCTTTAGCTGCTTGGACTCAGGGGTACCGAAGGTATGTGAAAGTGACTGGGATGCGAGAATCATGTTGCACAGGGAACAGGGAAGGTCAGCAAATGTTTCCTGTCCTGGCACATCTCTCAGTCTGAACTGCAGCTGCAGATGCTTCACTTCCGCCAAGGACTCTGCCACCTTGAGAGAAGGATGCGCTCTATGGAGTTGAGAAAGAAAGTGCGTCTCACTAGCTTCTTTCCTCTACTTCATAGACAGCAAAGGGGCTATGAAAGGCAGCACTGGCTTTTTGTTCTAGGACTTCTTCTTTACAAGCAGCTGCTGGATGTTTGGAAGGGGGTTTGGGATATGCAAAAATGAGAGGCTAAGATGGTAAGAGGGTAAGATGGAAGTCATCTGGCAAAAGCAGAGCTCACAAAAGGGCCAGCTGAGAAAGCTCTTGCTGCCTACAACTTCAACTGCACCCCTCAAAGCAGCAGCACACACGCTGCTCTCGGCACTTTCCTTCTCAGCTCTACGCACCATCCTAAGCCTTGCCTCTCCCACACTCAGGATCCAAAGACAACGGCACCAGGGACTGCTCACACACTAAAGGCACCAGGACAAAAGGCTCACCAGCTTGGCCTTTGCATTCCCGCTGACAGCTCCACAGCTTGAACCCAGAGAACTGCCTGCTGCCAACAGCCTTTCCAATCACTCTGAGCACCTCATGACAAGGAGTGTGGGGAATGAATCTCCAGCAGCCTCCTGCCCCAGGCTGTCCCCCGGGAGCAGCCCTGCTCCAGGCCGTGACTGCCACCTGCACAGCCAAAGGACCCAGAGCCGGTGTTACACACCACGGCTGTGCCTGGCACAGAGACACCAGTGGCCACACAAGTGGCCATGGCACTGTCCACACACAGTTCCTGCTGCTGCTCCCCCAGCCGCTGGCACCAACTCCCAGCCACCCACTCCTAAAGCCACGGGGCCCACTGGGACACTGCGGGGGCTCGTGGAAGCCAGCGGCCATTGTGACACAGCGGGGCTGCACAGAGCCCACGGTGCTTTGTGACCGGTGGCTCCCAGGAGAGCCTTTGTGATGCTGGGGAACTACAAGGAAGCCTGGCTCCTCTGTGACACCACCACAGAAGCTCAGGGGAGCCCTGGAGACCGTGCTGATGCTATGGAACCTGATGCAACCCTGCCTCCTCTGTGACACCACAGAACCTCTGGGAGCCCTGGAGACCGTGCTGATGCTATGGAACCTGATGCAACCCTGCCTCCACTGTGACACCACAGAAGCTCAGGGAGCCCTGGAGACTGTGGTGATGCTATGGAACCTGATGCAACCCTGCCTCCACTGTGACACCACAGAACCTCTGGGAGCCCTGGAGACCGTGCTGATGCTATGGAACCTGATGCAACCCTGCCTCCACTGTGACACCACAGAAGCTCGGGGAGCTCTGCAGACCGTGGGGATGCTGGCGAAGCTGACGGAACCCTGGGCACCACAGTGACGCTATGGAACCTGGTGGAACCGAGGGGCCACAGTGACACTGTGGGGCCTTTTGGAAGCAACAGGACCCTGGTGGGAAGCCACGGGATGATTAATCCTGCACGAACCTGCTCCAGGTGGGCTCCTCTCTCCCGGCTTCCACAGGTGCTGCTAGGATCCCACTCCGGCACTGGCTTGGCACGGGCTCACGGCTTCCTTTGGCAATGGCTCTGCTCCAGGATGGCATGCTGCAGAGAATGCAGGTAGATTTTGTGCTCACTCCTGGCATGCAGCTGGACAATAAAGCCTGATCCAGCCCCCCCTCAGCATATGTCCGGCTCTGGCATTGGGGCGGGGCAACTTTGGGAGCAGCCCCAGCCCTGCTCCTGCTCCCAGCTGGGCACCCAGCTGCTGGGACACAGGTGTGTCCTGATGCCACCGTCTACTCCTTTGAGAAGGGGAGGACAGAGTGCATCAGGGAGTTTGGTGTGGCTTACATGCGGCAAGGAGAAGGTGCAGCCCCAAACTGGCTTTCACTTCTAGAACCTTTTGCTATTGCGGGAGCAGCTGCTGGAGCTTTTCAACCGAGCTGCAAGAGTGAAAAGTGTGATGGCATGTCTATCTGAGAAGGAAGGTTCGGTGCCGCAGCCTGTTGTGCACAATTTATATGCTGATAAGAGAAGGGGGTGCTTTTGGAACGTTTTCCTTCCTGACACTTCTGTCTCTGTGAGCTTTAGCTGCTTGGACTCAGGGATACCGAAGGTATGTGAAAGTGACTGGGATGCGAGAATCATGTTGCACAGGGAACAGGGAAGGTCAGCAAATGTTTCCTGTCCTGGCACATCTCTCAGTCTGAACTGCAGCTGCAGATGCTTCACTTCCGCCAAGGACTCTGCCACCTTGAGAGAAGGATGCGCTCTATGGAGTTGAGAAAGAAAGTGCGTCTCACTAGCTTCTTTCCTCTACTTCATAGACAGCAAAGGGGCTATGAAAGGCAGCACTGGCTTTTTGTTCTAGGACTTCTTCTTTACAAGCAGCTGCTGGATGTTTGGAAGGGGGTTTGGGATATGCAAAAATGAGAGGCTAAGATGGTAAGAGGGTAAGATGGAAGTCATCTGGCAAAAGCAGAGCTCACAAAAGGGCCAGCTGAGAAAGCTCTTGCTGCCTACAACTTCAACTGCACCCCTCAAAGCAGCAGCACACACGCTGCTCTCGGCACTTTCCTTCTCAGCTCTACGCACCATCCTAAGCCTTGCCTCTCCCACACTCAGGATCCAAAGACAACGGCACCAGGGACTGCTCACACACTAAAGGCACCAGGACAAAAGGCTCACCAGCTTGGCCTTTGCATTCCCGCTGACAGCTCCACAGCTTGAACCCAGAGAACTGCCTGCTGCCAACAGCCTTTCCAATCACTCTGAGCACCTCATGACAAGGAGTGTGGGGAATGAATCTCCAGCAGCCTCCTGCCCCAGGCTGTCCCCCGGGAGCAGCCCTGCTCCAGGCTGTGACTGCCACCTGCACAGCCAAAGGACCCAGAGCCGGTGTTACACACCACGGCTGTGCCTGGCACAGAGACACCAGTGGCCACACAAGTGGCCATGGCACTGTCCACACACAGTCCCTGCTGCTGCTCCCCCAGCCGCTGGCACCAACTCCCAGCCACCCACTCCTAAAGCCACGGGGCCCACTGGGACACTGCGGGGGCTCGTGGAAGCCAGCGGCCATTGTGACACAGCGGGGCTGCACAGAGCCCACGGTGCTTTGTGACCCGTGGCTCCCAGGAGAGCCTTTGTGATGCTGGGGAACTACAAGGAAGCCTGGCTCCTCTGTGACACCACCACAGAAGCTCAGGGGAGCCCTGGAGACCGTGCTGATGCTATTGAACCTGATGCAACCCTGCCTCCTCTGTGACACCACAGAAGCTCTTGGAGCCCTGGAGACCGTGGTGATGCTATGGAACCTGATGCAACCCTGCCTCCTCTGTGACACCACAGAACCTCTGGGAGCCCTGGAGACCGTGCTGATGCTATGGAACCTGATGCAACCCTGCCTCCACTGTGACACCACAGAAGCTCAGGGAGCCCTGGAGACTGTGGTGATGCTATGGAACCTGATGCAACCCTGCCTCCACTGTGACACCACAGAACCTCTGGGAGCCCTGGAGACCGTGCTGATGCTATGGAACCTGATGCAACCCTGCCTCCACTGTGACACCACAGAAGCTCGGGGAGCTCTGCAGACCGTGGGGATGCTGGCGAAGCTGACGGAACCCTGGGCACCACAGTGACGCTATGGAACCTGGTGGAACCGAGGGGCCACAGTGACACTGTGGGGCCTTTTGGAAGCAACAGGACCCTGGTGGGAAGCCACGGGATGATTAATCCTGCACGAACCTGCTCCAGGTGGGCTCCTCTCTCCCGGCTTCCACAGGTGCTGCTAGGATCCCACTCCGGCACTGGCTTGGCACGGGCTGACGGCTTCCTTTGGCAATGGCTCTGCTCCAGGATGGCATGCTGCAGAGAATGCAGGTAGATTTTGTGCTCACTCCTGGCATGCAGCTGGACAATAAAGCCTGATCCAGCCCCCCCTCAGCATATGTCCGGCTCTGGCATTGGGGCGGGGCAACTTTGGGAGCAGCCCCAGCCCTGCTCCTGCTCCCGGCTGGGCACCCAGCTGCTGGGACACAGGTGTGTCCTGATGCCACCGTCTACTCCTTTGAGAAGGGGAGGACAGAGTGCATCAGGGAGTTTGGTGTGGCTTACATGCGGCAAGGAGAAGGTGCAGCCCCAAACTGGCTTTCACTTCTAGAACCTTTTGCTATTGCGGGAGCAGCTGCTGGAGCTTTTCAACCGAGCTGCAAGAGTGAAAAGTGTGATGGCATGTCTATCTGAGAAGGAAGGTTCGGTGCCGCAGCCTGTTGTGCACAATTTATATGCTGATAAGAGAAGGGGGTGCTTTTGCAACGTTTTCCTTCCTGACACTTCTGTCTCTGTGAGCTTTAGCTGCTTGGACTCAGGGATACCGAAGGTATGTGAAAGTGACTGGGATGCGAGAATCATGTTGCACAGGGAACAGGGAAGGTCAGCAAATGTTTCCTGTCCTGGCACATCTCTCAGTCTGAACTGCAGCTGCAGATGCTTCACTTCCGCCAAGGACTCTGCCACCTTGAGAGAAGGATGCGCTCTATGGAGTTGAGAAAGAAAGTGCGTCTCACTAGCTTCTTTCCTCTACTTCATAGACAGCAAAGGGGCTATGAAAGGCAGCACTGGCTTTTTGTTCTAGGACTTCTTCTTTACAAGCAGCTGCTGGATGTTTGGAAGGGGGTTTGGGATATGCAAAAATGAGAGGCTAAGATGGTAAGAGGGTAAGATGGAAGTCATCTGGCAAAAGCAGAGCTCACAAAAGGGCCAGCTGAGAAAGCTCTTGCTGCCTACAACTTCAACTGCACCCCTCAAAGCAGCAGCACACACGCTGCTCTCGGCACTTTCCTTCTCAGCTCTACGCACCATCCTAAGCCTTGCCTCTCCCACACTCAGGATCCAAAGACAACGGCACCAGGGACTGCTCACACACTAAAGGCACCAGGACAAAAGGCTCACCAGCTTGGCCTTTGCATTCCTGCTGACAGCTCCACAGCTTGAACCCAGAGAACTGCCTGCTGCCAACAGCCTTTCCAATCACTCTGAGCACCTCATGACAAGGAGTGTGGGGAATGAATCTCCAGCAGCCTCCTGCCCCAGGCTGTCCCCCGGGAGCAGCCCTGCTCCAGGCCGTGACTGCCACCTGCACAGCCAAAGGACCCAGAGCCGGTGTTACACACCACGGCTGTGCCTGGCACAGAGACACCAGTGGCCACACAAGTGGCCATGGCACTGTCCACACACAGTCCCTGCTGCTGCTCCCCCAGCCGCTGGCACCAACTCCCAGCCACCCACTCCTAAAGCCACGGGGCCCACTGGGACACTGCGGGGGCTCGTGGAAGCCAGCGGCCATTGTGACACAGCGGGGCTGCACAGAGCCCACGGTGCTTTGTGACCCGTGGCTCCCAGGAGAGCCTTTGTGATGCTGGGGAACTACAAGGAAGCCTGGCTCCTCTGTGACACCACCACAGAAGCTCAGGGGAGCCCTGGAGACCGTGCTGATGCTATTGAACCTGATGCAACCCTGCCTCCTCTGTGACACCACAGAAGCTCTTGGAGCCCTGGAGACCGTGCTGATGCTATGGAACCTGATGCAACCCTGCCTCCACTGTGACACCACAGAAGCTCAGGGAGCCCTGGAGACTGTGGTGATGCTATGGAACCTGATGCAACCCTGCCTCCACTGTGACACCACAGAACCTCTGGGAGCCCTGGAGACCGTGCTGATGCTATGGAACCTGATGCAACCCTGCCTCCACTGTGACACCACAGAAGCTCGGGGAGCTCTGCAGACCGTGGGGATGCTGGCGAAGCTGACGGAACCCTGGGCACCACAGTGACGCTATGGAACCTGGTGGAACCGAGGGGCCACAGTGACACTGTGGGGCCTTTTGGAAGCAACAGGACCCTGGTGGGAAGCCACGGGATGATTAATCCTGCACGAACCTGCTCCAGGTGGGCTCCTCTCTCCCGGCTTCCACAGGTGCTGCTAGGATCCCACTCCGGCACTGGCTTGGCACGGGCTCACGGCTTCCTTTGGCAATGGCTCTGCTCCAGGATGGCATGCTGCAGAGAATGCAGGTAGATTTTGTGCTCACTCCTGGCATGCAGCTGGACAATAAAGCCTGATCCAGCCCCCCCTCAGCATATGTCCGGCTCTGGCATTGGGGCGGGGCAACTTTGGGAGCAGCCCCAGCCCTGCTCCTGCTCCCGGCTGGGCACCCAGCTGCTGGGACACAGGTGTGTCCTGATGCCACCGTCTACTCCTTTGAGAAGGGGAGGACAGAGTGCATCAGGGAGTTTGGTGTGGCTTACATGCGGCAAGGAGAAGGTGCAGCCCCAAACTGGCTTTCACTTCTAGAACCTTTTGCTATTGCGGGAGCAGCTGCTGGAGCTTTTCAACCGAGCTGCAAGAGTGAAAAGTGTGATGGCATGTCTATCTGAGAAGGAAGGTTCAGTGCCGCAGCCTGTTGTGCACAATTTATATGCTGATAAGAGAAGGGGGTGCTTTTGCAACGTTTTCCTTCCTGACACTTCTGTCTCTGTGAGCTTTAGCTGCTTGGACTCAGGGGTACCGAAGGTATGTGAAAGTGACTGGGATGCGAGAATCATGTTGCACAGGGAACAGGGAAGGTCAGCAAATGTTTCCTGTCCTGGCACATCTCTCAGTCTGAACTGCAGCTGCAGATGCTTCACTTCCGCCAAGGACTCTGCCACCTTGAGAGAAGGATGCGCTCTATGGAGTTGAGAAAGAAAGTGCGTCTCACTAGCTTCTTTCCTCTACTTCATAGACAGCAAAGGGGCTATGAAAGGCAGCACTGGCTTTTTGTTCTAGGACTTCTTCTTTACAAGCAGCTGCTGGATGTTTGGAAGGGGGTTTGGGATATGCAAAAATGAGAGGCTAAGATGGTAAGAGGGTAAGATGGAAGTCATCTGGCAAAAGCAGAGCTCACAAAAGGGCCAGCTGAGAAAGCTCTTGCTGCCTACAACTTCAACTGCACCCCTCAAAGCAGCAGCACACACGCTGCTCTCGGCACTTTCCTTCTCAGCTCTACGCACCATCCTAAGCCTTGCCTCTCCCACACTCAGGATCCAAAGACAACGGCACCAGGGACTGCTCACACACTAAAGGCACCAGGACAAAAGGCTCACCAGCTTGGCCTTTGCATTCCCGCTGACAGCTCCACAGCTTGAACCCAGAGAACTGCCTGCTGCCAACAGCCTTTCCAATCACTCTGAGCACCTCATGACAAGGAGTGTGGGGAATGAATCTCCAGCAGCCTCCTGCCCCAGGCTGTCCCCCGGGAGCAGCCCTGCTCCAGGCCGTGACTGCCACCTGCACAGCCAAAGGACCCAGAGCCGGTGTTACACACCACGGCTGTGCCTGGCACAGAGACACCAGTGGCCACACAAGTGGCCATGGCACTGTCCACACACAGTTCCTGCTGCTGCTCCCCCAGCCGCTGGCACCAACTCCCAGCCACCCACTCCTAAAGCCACGGGGCCCACTGGGACACTGCGGGGGCTCGTGGAAGCCAGCGGCCATTGTGACACAGCGGGGCTGCACAGAGCCCACGGTGCTTTGTGACCGGTGGCTCCCAGGAGAGCCTTTGTGATGCTGGGGAACTACAAGGAAGCCTGGCTCCTCTGTGACACCACCACAGAAGCTCAGGGGAGCCCTGGAGACCGTGCTGATGCTATGGAACCTGATGCAACCCTGCCTCCTCTGTGACACCACAGAACCTCTGGGAGCCCTGGAGACCGTGCTGATGCTATGGAACCTGATGCAACCCTGCCTCCACTGTGACACCACAGAAGCTCAGGGAGCCCTGGAGACTGTGGTGATGCTATGGAACCTGATGCAACCCTGCCTCCACTGTGACACCACAGAACCTCTGGGAGCCCTGGAGACCGTGCTGATGCTATGGAACCTGATGCAACCCTGCCTCCACTGTGACACCACAGAAGCTCGGGGAGCTCTGCAGACCGTGGGGATGCTGGCGAAGCTGACGGAACCCTGGGCACCACAGTGACGCTATGGAACCTGGTGGAACCGAGGGGCCACAGTGACACTGTGGGGCCTTTTGGAAGCAACAGGACCCTGGTGGGAAGCCACGGGATGATTAATCCTGCACGAACCTGCTCCAGGTGGGCTCCTCTCTCCCGGCTTCCACAGGTGCTGCTAGGATCCCACTCCGGCACTGGCTTGGCACGGGCTCACGGCTTCCTTTGGCAATGGCTCTGCTCCAGGATGGCATGCTGCAGAGAATGCAGGTAGATTTTGTGCTCACTCCTGGCATGCAGCTGGACAATAAAGCCTGATCCAGCCCCCCCTCAGCATATGTCCGGCTCTGGCATTGGGGCGGGGCAACTTTGGGAGCAGCCCCAGCCCTGCTCCTGCTCCCAGCTGGGCACCCAGCTGCTGGGACACAGGTGTGTCCTGATGCCACCGTCTACTCCTTTGAGAAGGGGAGGACAGAGTGCATCAGGGAGTTTGGTGTGGCTTACATGCGGCAAGGAGAAGGTGCAGCCCCAAACTGGCTTTCACTTCTAGAACCTTTTGCTATTGCGGGAGCAGCTGCTGGAGCTTTTCAACCGAGCTGCAAGAGTGAAAAGTGTGATGGCATGTCTATCTGAGAAGGAAGGTTCGGTGCCGCAGCCTGTTGTGCACAATTTATATGCTGATAAGAGAAGGGGGTGCTTTTGGAACGTTTTCCTTCCTGACACTTCTGTCTCTGTGAGCTTTAGCTGCTTGGACTCAGGGATACCGAAGGTATGTGAAAGTGACTGGGATGCGAGAATCATGTTGCACAGGGAACAGGGAAGGTCAGCAAATGTTTCCTGTCCTGGCACATCTCTCAGTCTGAACTGCAGCTGCAGATGCTTCACTTCCGCCAAGGACTCTGCCACCTTGAGAGAAGGATGCGCTCTATGGAGTTGAGAAAGAAAGTGCGTCTCACTAGCTTCTTTCCTCTACTTCATAGACAGCAAAGGGGCTATGAAAGGCAGCACTGGCTTTTTGTTCTAGGACTTCTTCTTTACAAGCAGCTGCTGGATGTTTGGAAGGGGGTTTGGGATATGCAAAAATGAGAGGCTAAGATGGTAAGAGGGTAAGATGGAAGTCATCTGGCAAAAGCAGAGCTCACAAAAGGGCCAGCTGAGAAAGCTCTTGCTGCCTACAACTTCAACTGCACCCCTCAAAGCAGCAGCACACACGCTGCTCTCGGCACTTTCCTTCTCAGCTCTACGCACCATCCTAAGCCTTGCCTCTCCCACACTCAGGATCCAAAGACAACGGCACCAGGGACTGCTCACACACTAAAGGCACCAGGACAAAAGGCTCACCAGCTTGGCCTTTGCATTCCCGCTGACAGCTCCACAGCTTGAACCCAGAGAACTGCCTGCTGCCAACAGCCTTTCCAATCACTCTGAGCACCTCATGACAAGGAGTGTGGGGAATGAATCTCCAGCAGCCTCCTGCCCCAGGCTGTCCCCCGGGAGCAGCCCTGCTCCAGGCTGTGACTGCCACCTGCACAGCCAAAGGACCCAGAGCCGGTGTTACACACCACGGCTGTGCCTGGCACAGAGACACCAGTGGCCACACAAGTGGCCATGGCACTGTCCACACACAGTCCCTGCTGCTGCTCCCCCAGCCGCTGGCACCAACTCCCAGCCACCCACTCCTAAAGCCACGGGGCCCACTGGGACACTGCGGGGGCTCGTGGAAGCCAGCGGCCATTGTGACACAGCGGGGCTGCACAGAGCCCACGGTGCTTTGTGACCCGTGGCTCCCAGGAGAGCCTTTGTGATGCTGGGGAACTACAAGGAAGCCTGGCTCCTCTGTGACACCACCACAGAAGCTCAGGGGAGCCCTGGAGACCGTGCTGATGCTATTGAACCTGATGCAACCCTGCCTCCTCTGTGACACCACAGAAGCTCTTGGAGCCCTGGAGACCGTGGTGATGCTATGGAACCTGATGCAACCCTGCCTCCTCTGTGACACCACAGAACCTCTGGGAGCCCTGGAGACCGTGCTGATGCTATGGAACCTGATGCAACCCTGCCTCCACTGTGACACCACAGAAGCTCAGGGAGCCCTGGAGACTGTGGTGATGCTATGGAACCTGATGCAACCCTGCCTCCACTGTGACACCACAGAACCTCTGGGAGCCCTGGAGACCGTGCTGATGCTATGGAACCTGATGCAACCCTGCCTCCACTGTGACACCACAGAAGCTCGGGGAGCTCTGCAGACCGTGGGGATGCTGGCGAAGCTGACGGAACCCTGGGCACCACAGTGACGCTATGGAACCTGGTGGAACCGAGGGGCCACAGTGACACTGTGGGGCCTTTTGGAAGCAACAGGACCCTGGTGGGAAGCCACGGGATGATTAATCCTGCACGAACCTGCTCCAGGTGGGCTCCTCTCTCCCGGCTTCCACAGGTGCTGCTAGGATCCCACTCCGGCACTGGCTTGGCACGGGCTGACGGCTTCCTTTGGCAATGGCTCTGCTCCAGGATGGCATGCTGCAGAGAATGCAGGTAGATTTTGTGCTCACTCCTGGCATGCAGCTGGACAATAAAGCCTGATCCAGCCCCCCCTCAGCATATGTCCGGCTCTGGCATTGGGGCGGGGCAACTTTGGGAGCAGCCCCAGCCCTGCTCCTGCTCCCGGCTGGGCACCCAGCTGCTGGGACACAGGTGTGTCCTGATGCCACCGTCTACTCCTTTGAGAAGGGGAGGACAGAGTGCATCAGGGAGTTTGGTGTGGCTTACATGCGGCAAGGAGAAGGTGCAGCCCCAAACTGGCTTTCACTTCTAGAACCTTTTGCTATTGCGGGAGCAGCTGCTGGAGCTTTTCAACCGAGCTGCAAGAGTGAAAAGTGTGATGGCATGTCTATCTGAGAAGGAAGGTTCGGTGCCGCAGCCTGTTGTGCACAATTTATATGCTGATAAGAGAAGGGGGTGCTTTTGGAACGTTTCCCTTCCTGACACTTCTGTCTCTGTGAGCTTTAGCTGCTTGGACTCAGGGATACCGAAGGTATGTGAAAGTGACTGGGATGCGAGAATCATGTTGCACAGGGAACAGGGAAGGTCAGCAAATGTTTCCTGTCCTGGCACATCTCTCAGTCTGAACTGCAGCTGCAGATGCTTCACTTCCGCCAAGGACTCTGCCACCTTGAGAGAAGGATGCGCTCTATGGAGTTGAGAAAGAAAGTGCGTCTCACTAGCTTCTTTCCTCTACTTCATAGACAGCAAAGGGGCTATGAAAGGCAGCACTGGCTTTTTGTTCTAGGACTTCTTCTTTACAAGCAGCTGCTGGATGTTTGGAAGGGGGTTTGGGATATGCAAAAATGAGAGGCTAAGATGGTAAGAGGGTAAGATGGAAGTCATCTGGCAAAAGCAGAGCTCACAAAAGGGCCAGCTGAGAAAGCTCTTGCTGCCTACAACTTCAACTGCACCCCTCAAAGCAGCAGCACACACGCTGCTCTCGGCACTTTCCTTCTCAGCTCTACGCACCATCCTAAGCCTTGCCTCTCCCACACTCAGGATCCAAAGACAACGGCACCAGGGACTGCTCACACACTAAAGGCACCAGGACAAAAGGCTCACCAGCTTGGCCTTTGCATTCCTGCTGACAGCTCCACAGCTTGAACCCAGAGAACTGCCTGCTGCCAACAGCCTTTCCAATCACTCTGAGCACCTCATGACAAGGAGTGTGGGGAATGAATCTCCAGCAGCCTCCTGCCCCAGGCTGTCCCCCGGGAGCAGCCCTGCTCCAGGCCGTGACTGCCACCTGCACAGCCAAAGGACCCAGAGCCGGTGTTACACACCACGGCTGTGCCTGGCACAGAGACACCAGTGGCCACACAAGTGGCCATGGCACTGTCCACACACAGTCCCTGCTGCTGCTCCCCCAGCCGCTGGCACCAACTCCCAGCCACCCACTCCTAAAGCCACGGGGCCCACTGGGACACTGCGGGGGCTCGTGGAAGCCAGCGGCCATTGTGACACAGCGGGGCTGCACAGAGCCCACGGTGCTTTGTGACCCGTGGCTCCCAGGAGAGCCTTTGTGATGCTGGGGAACTACAAGGAAGCCTGGCTCCTCTGTGACACCACCACAGAAGCTCAGGGGAGCCCTGGAGACCGTGCTGATGCTATTGAACCTGATGCAACCCTGCCTCCTCTGTGACACCACAGAAGCTCTTGGAGCCCTGGAGACCGTGCTGATGCTATGGAACCTGATGCAACCCTGCCTCCACTGTGACACCACAGAAGCTCAGGGAGCCCTGGAGACTGTGGTGATGCTATGGAACCTGATGCAACCCTGCCTCCACTGTGACACCACAGAACCTCTGGGAGCCCTGGAGACCGTGCTGATGCTATGGAACCTGATGCAACCCTGCCTCCACTGTGACACCACAGAAGCTCGGGGAGCTCTGCAGACCGTGGGGATGCTGGCGAAGCTGACGGAACCCTGGGCACCACAGTGACGCTATGGAACCTGGTGGAACCGAGGGGCCACAGTGACACTGTGGGGCCTTTTGGAAGCAACAGGACCCTGGTGGGAAGCCACGGGATGATTAATCCTGCACGAACCTGCTCCAGGTGGGCTCCTCTCTCCCGGCTTCCACAGGTGCTGCTAGGATCCCACTCCGGCACTGGCTTGGCACGGGCTCACGGCTTCCTTTGGCAATGGCTCTGCTCCAGGATGGCATGCTGCAGAGAATGCAGGTAGATTTTGTGCTCACTCCTGGCATGCAGCTGGACAATAAAGCCTGATCCAGCCCCCCCTCAGCATATGTCCGGCTCTGGCATTGGGGCGGGGCAACTTTGGGAGCAGCCCCAGCCCTGCTCCTGCTCCCGGCTGGGCACCCAGCTGCTGGGACACAGGTGTGTCCTGATGCCACCGTCTACTCCTTTGAGAAGGGGAGGACAGAGTGCATCAGGGAGTTTGGTGTGGCTTACATGCGGCAAGGAGAAGGTGCAGCCCCAAACTGGCTTTCACTTCTAGAACCTTTTGCTATTGCGGGAGCAGCTGCTGGAGCTTTTCAACCGAGCTGCAAGAGTGAAAAGTGTGATGGCATGTCTATCTGAGAAGGAAGGTTCAGTGCCGCAGCCTGTTGTGCACAATTTATATGCTGATAAGAGAAGGGGGTGCTTTTGCAACGTTTTCCTTCCTGACACTTCTGTCTCTGTGAGCTTTAGCTGCTTGGACTCAGGGGTACCGAAGGTATGTGAAAGTGACTGGGATGCGAGAATCATGTTGCACAGGGAACAGGGAAGGTCAGCAAATGTTTCCTGTCCTGGCACATCTCTCAGTCTGAACTGCAGCTGCAGATGCTTCACTTCCGCCAAGGACTCTGCCACCTTGAGAGAAGGATGCGCTCTATGGAGTTGAGAAAGAAAGTGCGTCTCACTAGCTTCTTTCCTCTACTTCATAGACAGCAAAGGGGCTATGAAAGGCAGCACTGGCTTTTTGTTCTAGGACTTCTTCTTTACAAGCAGCTGCTGGATGTTTGGAAGGGGGTTTGGGATATGCAAAAATGAGAGGCTAAGATGGTAAGAGGGTAAGATGGAAGTCATCTGGCAAAAGCAGAGCTCACAAAAGGGCCAGCTGAGAAAGCTCTTGCTGCCTACAACTTCAACTGCACCCCTCAAAGCAGCAGCACACACGCTGCTCTCGGCACTTTCCTTCTCAGCTCTACGCACCATCCTAAGCCTTGCCTCTCCCACACTCAGGATCCAAAGACAACGGCACCAGGGACTGCTCACACACTAAAGGCACCAGGACAAAAGGCTCACCAGCTTGGCCTTTGCATTCCCGCTGACAGCTCCACAGCTTGAACCCAGAGAACTGCCTGCTGCCAACAGCCTTTCCAATCACTCTGAGCACCTCATGACAAGGAGTGTGGGGAATGAATCTCCAGCAGCCTCCTGCCCCAGGCTGTCCCCCGGGAGCAGCCCTGCTCCAGGCCGTGACTGCCACCTGCACAGCCAAAGGACCCAGAGCCGGTGTTACACACCACGGCTGTGCCTGGCACAGAGACACCAGTGGCCACACAAGTGGCCATGGCACTGTCCACACACAGTTCCTGCTGCTGCTCCCCCAGCCGCTGGCACCAACTCCCAGCCACCCACTCCTAAAGCCACGGGGCCCACTGGGACACTGCGGGGGCTCGTGGAAGCCAGCGGCCATTGTGACACAGCGGGGCTGCACAGAGCCCACGGTGCTTTGTGACCGGTGGCTCCCAGGAGAGCCTTTGTGATGCTGGGGAACTACAAGGAAGCCTGGCTCCTCTGTGACACCACCACAGAAGCTCAGGGGAGCCCTGGAGACCGTGCTGATGCTATGGAACCTGATGCAACCCTGCCTCCTCTGTGACACCACAGAACCTCTGGGAGCCCTGGAGACCGTGCTGATGCTATGGAACCTGATGCAACCCTGCCTCCACTGTGACACCACAGAAGCTCAGGGAGCCCTGGAGACTGTGGTGATGCTATGGAACCTGATGCAACCCTGCCTCCACTGTGACACCACAGAACCTCTGGGAGCCCTGGAGACCGTGCTGATGCTATGGAACCTGATGCAACCCTGCCTCCACTGTGACACCACAGAAGCTCGGGGAGCTCTGCAGACCGTGGGGATGCTGGCGAAGCTGACGGAACCCTGGGCACCACAGTGACGCTATGGAACCTGGTGGAACCGAGGGGCCACAGTGACACTGTGGGGCCTTTTGGAAGCAACAGGACCCTGGTGGGAAGCCACGGGATGATTAATCCTGCACGAACCTGCTCCAGGTGGGCTCCTCTCTCCCGGCTTCCACAGGTGCTGCTAGGATCCCACTCCGGCACTGGCTTGGCACGGGCTCACGGCTTCCTTTGGCAATGGCTCTGCTCCAGGATGGCATGCTGCAGAGAATGCAGGTAGATTTTGTGCTCACTCCTGGCATGCAGCTGGACAATAAAGCCTGATCCAGCCCCCCCTCAGCATATGTCCGGCTCTGGCATTGGGGCGGGGCAACTTTGGGAGCAGCCCCAGCCCTGCTCCTGCTCCCGGCTGGGCACCCAGCTGCTGGGACACAGGTGTGTCCTGATGCCACCGTCTACTCCTTTGAGAAGGGGAGGACAGAGTGCATCAGGGAGTTTGGTGTGGCTTACATGCGGCAAGGAGAAGGTGCAGCCCCAAACTGGCTTTCACTTCTAGAACCTTTTGCTATTGCGGGAGCAGCTGCTGGAGCTTTTCAACCGAGCTGCAAGAGTGAAAAGTGTGATGGCATGTCTATCTGAGAAGGAAGGTTCAGTGCCGCAGCCTGTTGTGCACAATTTATATGCTGATAAGAGAAGGGGGTGCTTTTGCAACGTTTTCCTTCCTGACACTTCTGTCTCTGTGAGCTTTAGCTGCTTGGACTCAGGGGTACCGAAGGTATGTGAAAGTGACTGGGATGCGAGAATCATGTTGCACAGGGAACAGGGAAGGTCAGCAAATGTTTCCTGTCCTGGCACATCTCTCAGTCTGAACTGCAGCTGCAGATGCTTCACTTCCGCCAAGGACTCTGCCACCTTGAGAGAAGGATGCGCTCTATGGAGTTGAGAAAGAAAGTGCGTCTCACTAGCTTCTTTCCTCTACTTCATAGACAGCAAAGGGGCTATGAAAGGCAGCACTGGCTTTTTGTTCTAGGACTTCTTCTTTACAAGCAGCTGCTGGATGTTTGGAAGGGGGTTTGGGATATGCAAAAATGAGAGGCTAAGATGGTAAGAGGGTAAGATGGAAGTCATCTGGCAAAAGCAGAGCTCACAAAAGGGCCAGCTGAGAAAGCTCTTGCTGCCTACAACTTCAACTGCACCCCTCAAAGCAGCAGCACACACGCTGCTCTCGGCACTTTCCTTCTCAGCTCTACGCACCATCCTAAGCCTTGCCTCTCCCACACTCAGGATCCAAAGACAACGGCACCAGGGACTGCTCACACACTAAAGGCACCAGGACAAAAGGCTCACCAGCTTGGCCTTTGCATTCCCGCTGACAGCTCCACAGCTTGAACCCAGAGAACTGCCTGCTGCCAACAGCCTTTCCAATCACTCTGAGCACCTCATGACAAGGAGTGTGGGGAATGAATCTCCAGCAGCCTCCTGCCCCAGGCTGTCCCCCGGGAGCAGCCCTGCTCCAGGCCGTGACTGCCACCTGCACAGCCAAAGGACCCAGAGCCGGTGTTACACACCACGGCTGTGCCTGGCACAGAGACACCAGTGGCCACACAAGTGGCCATGGCACTGTCCACACACAGTTCCTGCTGCTGCTCCCCCAGCCGCTGGCACCAACTCCCAGCCACCCACTCCTAAAGCCACGGGGCCCACTGGGACACTGCGGGGGCTCGTGGAAGCCAGCGGCCATTGTGACACAGCGGGGCTGCACAGAGCCCACGGTGCTTTGTGACCGGTGGCTCCCAGGAGAGCCTTTGTGATGCTGGGGAACTACAAGGAAGCCTGGCTCCTCTGTGACACCACCACAGAAGCTCAGGGGAGCCCTGGAGACCGTGCTGATGCTATGGAACCTGATGCAACCCTGCCTCCTCTGTGACACCACAGAACCTCTGGGAGCCCTGGAGACCGTGCTGATGCTATGGAACCTGATGCAACCCTGCCTCCACTGTGACACCACAGAAGCTCAGGGAGCCCTGGAGACTGTGGTGATGCTATGGAACCTGATGCAACCCTGCCTCCACTGTGACACCACAGAACCTCTGGGAGCCCTGGAGACCGTGCTGATGCTATGGAACCTGATGCAACCCTGCCTCCACTGTGACACCACAGAAGCTCGGGGAGCTCTGCAGACCGTGGGGATGCTGGCGAAGCTGACGGAACCCTGGGCACCACAGTGACGCTATGGAACCTGGTGGAACCGAGGGGCCACAGTGACACTGTGGGGCCTTTTGGAAGCAACAGGACCCTGGTGGGAAGCCACGGGATGATTAATCCTGCACGAACCTGCTCCAGGTGGGCTCCTCTCTCCCGGCTTCCACAGGTGCTGCTAGGATCCCACTCCGGCACTGGCTTGGCACGGGCTCACGGCTTCCTTTGGCAATGGCTCTGCTCCAGGATGGCATGCTGCAGAGAATGCAGGTAGATTTTGTGCTCACTCCTGGCATGCAGCTGGACAATAAAGCCTGATCCAGCCCCCCCTCAGCATATGTCCGGCTCTGGCATTGGGGCGGGGCAACTTTGGGAGCAGCCCCAGCCCTGCTCCTGCTCCCAGCTGGGCACCCAGCTGCTGGGACACAGGTGTGTCCTGATGCCACCGTCTACTCCTTTGAGAAGGGGAGGACAGAGTGCATCAGGGAGTTTGGTGTGGCTTACATGCGGCAAGGAGAAGGTGCAGCCCCAAACTGGCTTTCACTTCTAGAACCTTTTGCTATTGCGGGAGCAGCTGCTGGAGCTTTTCAACCGAGCTGCAAGAGTGAAAAGTGTGATGGCATGTCTATCTGAGAAGGAAGGTTCGGTGCCGCAGCCTGTTGTGCACAATTTATATGCTGATAAGAGAAGGGGGTGCTTTTGGAACGTTTTCCTTCCTGACACTTCTGTCTCTGTGAGCTTTAGCTGCTTGGACTCAGGGATACCGAAGGTATGTGAAAGTGACTGGGATGCGAGAATCATGTTGCACAGGGAACAGGGAAGGTCAGCAAATGTTTCCTGTCCTGGCACATCTCTCAGTCTGAACTGCAGCTGCAGATGCTTCACTTCCGCCAAGGACTCTGCCACCTTGAGAGAAGGATGCGCTCTATGGAGTTGAGAAAGAAAGTGCGTCTCACTAGCTTCTTTCCTCTACTTCATAGACAGCAAAGGGGCTATGAAAGGCAGCACTGGCTTTTTGTTCTAGGACTTCTTCTTTACAAGCAGCTGCTGGATGTTTGGAAGGGGGTTTGGGATATGCAAAAATGAGAGGCTAAGATGGTAAGAGGGTAAGATGGAAGTCATCTGGCAAAAGCAGAGCTCACAAAAGGGCCAGCTGAGAAAGCTCTTGCTGCCTACAACTTCAACTGCACCCCTCAAAGCAGCAGCACACACGCTGCTCTCGGCACTTTCCTTCTCAGCTCTACGCACCATCCTAAGCCTTGCCTCTCCCACACTCAGGATCCAAAGACAACGGCACCAGGGACTGCTCACACACTAAAGGCACCAGGACAAAAGGCTCACCAGCTTGGCCTTTGCATTCCCGCTGACAGCTCCACAGCTTGAACCCAGAGAACTGCCTGCTGCCAACAGCCTTTCCAATCACTCTGAGCACCTCATGACAAGGAGTGTGGGGAATGAATCTCCAGCAGCCTCCTGCCCCAGGCTGTCCCCCGGGAGCAGCCCTGCTCCAGGCTGTGACTGCCACCTGCACAGCCAAAGGACCCAGAGCCGGTGTTACACACCACGGCTGTGCCTGGCACAGAGACACCAGTGGCCACACAAGTGGCCATGGCACTGTCCACACACAGTCCCTGCTGCTGCTCCCCCAGCCGCTGGCACCAACTCCCAGCCACCCACTCCTAAAGCCACGGGGCCCACTGGGACACTGCGGGGGCTCGTGGAAGCCAGCGGCCATTGTGACACAGCGGGGCTGCACAGAGCCCACGGTGCTTTGTGACCCGTGGCTCCCAGGAGAGCCTTTGTGATGCTGGGGAACTACAAGGAAGCCTGGCTCCTCTGTGACACCACCACAGAAGCTCAGGGGAGCCCTGGAGACCGTGCTGATGCTATTGAACCTGATGCAACCCTGCCTCCTCTGTGATACCACAGAAGCTCTTGGAGCCCTGGAGACCGTGGTGATGCTATGGAACCTGATGCAACCCTGCCTCCTCTGTGACACCACAGAACCTCTGGGAGCTCTGGAGACCGTGCTGATGCTATGGAACCTGATGCAACCCTGCCTCCACTGTGACACCACAGAAGCTCAGGGAGCCCTGGAGACTGTGGTGATGCTATGGAACCTGATGCAACCCTGCCTCCACTGTGACACCACAGAACCTCTGGGAGCCCTGGAGACCGTGCTGATGCTATGGAACCTGATGCAACCCTGCCTCCACTGTGACACCACAGAAGCTCGGGGAGCTCTGCAGACCGTGGGGATGCTGGCGAAGCTGACGGAACCCTGGGCACCACAGTGACGCTATGGAACCTGGTGGAACCGAGGGGCCACAGTGACACTGTGGGGCCTTTTGGAAGCAACAGGACCCTGGTGGGAAGCCACGGGATGATTAATCCTGCACGAACCTGCTCCAGGTGGGCTCCTCTCTCCCGGCTTCCACAGGTGCTGCTAGGATCCCACTCCGGCACTGGCTTGGCACGGGCTCACGGCTTCCTTTGGCAATGGCTCTGCTCCAGGATGGCATGCTGCAGAGAATGCAGGTAGATTTTGTGCTCACTCCTGGCATGCAGCTGGACAATAAAGCCTGATCCAGCCCCCCCTCAGCATATGTCCGGCTCTGGCATTGGGGCGGGGCAACTTTGGGAGCAGCCCCAGCCCTGCTCCTGCTCCCGGCTGGGCACCCAGCTGCTGGGACACAGGTGTGTCCTGATGCCACCGTCTACTCCTTTGAGAAGGGGAGGACAGAGTGCATCAGGGAGTTTGGTGTGGCTTACATGCGGCAAGGAGAAGGTGCAGCCCCAAACTGGCTTTCACTTCTAGAACCTTTTGCTATTGCGGGAGCAGCTGCTGGAGCTTTTCAACCGAGCTGCAAGAGTGAAAAGTGTGATGGCATGTCTATCTGAGAAGGAAGGTTCGGTGCCGCAGCCTGTTGTGCACAATTTATATGCTGATAAGAGAAGGGGGTGCTTTTGGAACGTTTTCCTTCCTGACACTTCTGTCTCTGTGAGCTTTAGCTGCTTGGACTCAGGGATACCGAAGGTATGTGAAAGTGACTGGGATGCGAGAATCATGTTGCACAGGGAACAGGGAAGGTCAGCAAATGTTTCCTGTCCTGGCACATCTCTCAGTCTGAACTGCAGCTGCAGATGCTTCACTTCCGCCAAGGACTCTGCCACCTTGAGAGAAGGATGCGCTCTATGGAGTTGAGAAAGAAAGTGCGTCTCACTAGCTTCTTTCCTCTACTTCATAGACAGCAAAGGGGCTATGAAAGGCAGCACTGGCTTTTTGTTCTAGGACTTCTTCTTTACAAGCAGCTGCTGGATGTTTGGAAGGGGGTTTGGGATATGCAAAAATGAGAGGCTAAGATGGTAAGAGGGTAAGATGGAAGTCATCTGGCAAAAGCAGAGCTCACAAAAGGGCCAGCTGAGAAAGCTCTTGCTGCCTACAACTTCAACTGCACCCCTCAAAGCAGCAGCACACACGCTGCTCTCGGCACTTTCCTTCTCAGCTCTACGCACCATCCTAAGCCTTGCCTCTCCCACACTCAGGATCCAAAGACAACGGCACCAGGGACTGCTCACACACTAAAGGCACCAGGACAAAAGGCTCACCAGCTTGGCCTTTGCATTCCCGCTGACAGCTCCACAGCTTGAACCCAGAGAACTGCCTGCTGCCAACAGCCTTTCCAATCACTCTGAGCACCTCATGACAAGGAGTGTGGGGAATGAATCTCCAGCAGCCTCCTGCCCCAGGCTGTCCCCCGGGAGCAGCCCTGCTCCAGGCTGTGACTGCCACCTGCACAGCCAAAGGACCCAGAGCCGGTGTTACACACCACGGCTGTGCCTGGCACAGAGACACCAGTGGCCACACAAGTGGCCATGGCACTGTCCACACACAGTCCCTGCTGCTGCTCCCCCAGCCGCTGGCACCAACTCCCAGCCACCCACTCCTAAAGCCACGGGGCCCACTGGGACACTGCGGGGGCTCGTGGAAGCCAGCGGCCATTGTGACACAGCGGGGCTGCACAGAGCCCACGGTGCTTTGTGACCCGTGGCTCCCAGGAGAGCCTTTGTGATGCTGGGGAACTACAAGGAAGCCTGGCTCCTCTGTGACACCACCACAGAAGCTCAGGGGAGCCCTGGAGACCGTGCTGATGCTATTGAACCTGATGCAACCCTACCTCCTCTGTGATACCACAGAAGCTCTTGGAGCCCTGGAGACCGTGGTGATGCTATGGAACCTGATGCAACCCTGCCTCCTCTGTGACACCACAGAACCTCTGGGAGCCCTGGAGACCGTGCTGATGCTATGGAACCTGATGCAACCCTGCCTCCACTGTGACACCACAGAACCTCTGGGAGCCCTGGAGACTGTGGTGATGCTATGGAACCTGATGCAACCCTGCCTCCTCTGTGACACCACAGAACCTCTGGGAGCCCTGGAGACCGTGCTGATGCTATGGAACCTGATGCAACCCTGCCTCCACTGTGACACCACAGAAGCTCAGGGAGCCCTGGAGACTGTGGTGATGCTATGGAACCTGATGCAACCCTGCCTCCACTGTGACACCACAGAAGCTCGGGGAGCTCTGCAGACCGTGGGGATGCTGGCGAAGCTGACGGAACCCTGGGCACCACAGTGACGCTATGGAACCTGGTGGAACCGAGGGGCCACAGTGACACTGTGGGGCCTTTTGGAAGCAACAGGACCCTGGTGGGAAGCCACGGGATGATTAATCCTGCACGAACCTGCTCCAGGTGGGCTCCTCTCTCCCGGCTTCCACAGGTGCTGCTAGGATCCCACTCCGGCACTGGCTTGGCACGGGCTGACGGCTTCCTTTGGCAATGGCTCTGCTCCAGGATGGCATGCTGCAGAGAATGCAGGTAGATTTTGTGCTCACTCCTGGCATGCAGCTGGACAATAAAGCCTGATCCAGCCCCCCCTCAGCATATGTCCGGCTCTGGCATTGGGGCGGGGCAACTTTGGGAGCAGCCCCAGCCCTGCTCCTGCTCCCGGCTGGGCACCCAGCTGCTGGGACACAGGTGTGTCCTGATGCCACCGTCTACTCCTTTGAGAAGGGGAGGACAGAGTGCATCAGGGAGTTTGGTGTGGCTTACATGCGGCAAGGAGAAGGTGCAGCCCCAAACTGGCTTTCACTTCTAGAACCTTTTGCTATTGCGGGAGCAGCTGCTGGAGCTTTTCAACCGAGCTGCAAGAGTGAAAAGTGTGATGGCATGTCTATCTGAGAAGGAAGGTTCGGTGCCGCAGCCTGTTGTGCACAATTTATATGCTGATAAGAGAAGGGGGTGCTTTTGGAACGTTTTCCTTCCTGACACTTCTGTCTCTGTGAGCTTTAGCTGCTTGGACTCAGGGATACCGAAGGTATGTGAAAGTGACTGGGATGCGAGAATCATGTTGCACAGGGAACAGGGAAGGTCAGCAAATGTTTCCTGTCCTGGCACATCTCTCAGTCTGAACTGCAGCTGCAGATGCTTCACTTCCGCCAAGGACTCTGCCACCTTGAGAGAAGGATGCGCTCTATGGAGTTGAGAAAGAAAGTGCGTCTCACTAGCTTCTTTCCTCTACTTCATAGACAGCAAAGGGGCTATGAAAGGCAGCACTGGCTTTTTGTTCTAGGACTTCTTCTTTACAAGCAGCTGCTGGATGTTTGGAAGGGGGTTTGGGATATGCAAAAATGAGAGGCTAAGATGGTAAGAGGGTAAGATGGAAGTCATCTGGCAAAAGCAGAGCTCACAAAAGGGCCAGCTGAGAAAGCTCTTGCTGCCTACAACTTCAACTGCACCCCTCAAAGCAGCAGCACACACGCTGCTCTCGGCACTTTCCTTCTCAGCTCTACGCACCATCCTAAGCCTTGCCTCTCCCACACTCAGGATCCAAAGACAACGGCACCAGGGACTGCTCACACACTAAAGGCACCAGGACAAAAGGCTCACCAGCTTGGCCTTTGCATTCCCGCTGACAGCTCCACAGCTTGAACCCAGAGAACTGCCTGCTGCCAACAGCCTTTCCAATCACTCTGAGCACCTCATGACAAGGAGTGTGGGGAATGAATCTCCAGCAGCCTCCTGCCCCAGGCTGTCCCCCGGGAGCAGCCCTGCTCCAGGCTGTGACTGCCACCTGCACAGCCAAAGGACCCAGAGCCGGTGTTACACACCACGGCTGTGCCTGGCACAGAGACACCAGTGGCCACACAAGTGGCCATGGCACTGTCCACACACAGTCCCTGCTGCTGCTCCCCCAGCCGCTGGCACCAACTCCCAGCCACCCACTCCTAAAGCCACGGGGCCCACTGGGACACTGCGGGGGCTCGTGGAAGCCAGCGGCCATTGTGACACAGCGGGGCTGCACAGAGCCCACGGTGCTTTGTGACCCGTGGCTCCCAGGAGAGCCTTTGTGATGCTGGGGAACTACAAGGAAGCCTGGCTCCTCTGTGACACCACCACAGAAGCTCAGGGGAGCCCTGGAGACCGTGCTGATGCTATGGAACCTGATGCAACCCTGCCTCCTCTGTGACACCACAGAACCTCTGGGAGCCCTGGAGACCGTGCTGATGCTATGGAACCTGATGCAACCCTGCCTCCACTGTGACACCACAGAAGCTCAGGGAGCCCTGGAGACTGTGGTGATGCTATGGAACCTGATGCAACCCTGCCTCCACTGTGACACCACAGAACCTCTGGGAGCCCTGGAGACCGTGCTGATGCTATGGAACCTGATGCAACCCTGCCTCCACTGTGACACCACAGAAGCTCGGGGAGCTCTGCAGACCGTGGGGATGCTGGCGAAGCTGACGGAACCCTGGGCACCACAGTGACGCTATGGAACCTGGTGGAACCGAGGGGCCACAGTGACACTGTGGGGCCTTTTGGAAGCAACAGGACCCTGGTGGGAAGCCACGGGATGATTAATCCTGCACGAACCTGCTCCAGGTGGGCTCCTCTCTCCCGGCTTCCACAGGTGCTGCTAGGATCCCACTCCGGCACTGGCTTGGCACGGGCTGACGGCTTCCTTTGGCAATGGCTCTGCTCCAGGATGGCATGCTGCAGAGAATGCAGGTAGATTTTGTGCTCACTCCTGGCATGCAGCTGGACAATAAAGCCTGATCCAGCCCCCCCTCAGCATATGTCCGGCTCTGGCATTGGGGCGGGGCAACTTTGGGAGCAGCCCCAGCCCTGCTCCTGCTCCCGGCTGGGCACCCAGCTGCTGGGACACAGGTGTGTCCTGATGCCACCGTCTACTCCTTTGAGAAGGGGAGGACAGAGTGCATCAGGGAGTTTGGTGTGGCTTACATGCGGCAAGGAGAAGGTGCAGCCCCAAACTGGCTTTCACTTCTAGAACCTTTTGCTATTGCGGGAGCAGCTGCTGGAGCTTTTCAACCGAGCTGCAAGAGTGAAAAGTGTGATGGCATGTCTATCTGAGAAGGAAGGTTCGGTGCCGCAGCCTGTTGTGCACAATTTATATGCTGATAAGAGAAGGGGGTGCTTTTGGAACGTTTCCCTTCCTGACACTTCTGTCTCTGTGAGCTTTAGCTGCTTGGACTCAGGGATACCGAAGGTATGTGAAAGTGACTGGGATGCGAGAATCATGTTGCACAGGGAACAGGGAAGGTCAGCAAATGTTTCCTGTCCTGGCACATCTCTCAGTCTGAACTGCAGCTGCAGATGCTTCACTTCCGCCAAGGACTCTGCCACCTTGAGAGAAGGATGCGCTCTATGGAGTTGAGAAAGAAAGTGCGTCTCACTAGCTTCTTTCCTCTACTTCATAGACAGCAAAGGGGCTATGAAAGGCAGCACTGGCTTTTTGTTCTAGGACTTCTTCTTTACAAGCAGCTGCTGGATGTTTGGAAGGGGGTTTGGGATATGCAAAAATGAGAGGCTAAGATGGTAAGAGGGTAAGATGGAAGTCATCTGGCAAAAGCAGAGCTCACAAAAGGGCCAGCTGAGAAAGCTCTTGCTGCCTACAACTTCAACTGCACCCCTCAAAGCAGCAGCACACACGCTGCTCTCGGCACTTTCCTTCTCAGCTCTACGCACCATCCTAAGCCTTGCCTCTCCCACACTCAGGATCCAAAGACAACGGCACCAGGGACTGCTCACACACTAAAGGCACCAGGACAAAAGGCTCACCAGCTTGGCCTTTGCATTCCTGCTGACAGCTCCACAGCTTGAACCCAGAGAACTGCCTGCTGCCAACAGCCTTTCCAATCACTCTGAGCACCTCATGACAAGGAGTGTGGGGAATGAATCTCCAGCAGCCTCCTGCCCCAGGCTGTCCCCCGGGAGCAGCCCTGCTCCAGGCCGTGACTGCCACCTGCACAGCCAAAGGACCCAGAGCCGGTGTTACACACCATGGCTGTGCCTGGCACAGAGACACCAGTGGCCACACAAGTGGCCATGGCACTGTCCACACACAGTCCCTGCTGCTGCTCCCCCAGCCGCTGGCACCAACTCCCAGCCACCCACTCCTAAAGCCACGGGGCCCACTGGGACACTGCGGGGGCTCGTGGAAGCCAGCGGCCATTGTGACACAGCGGGGCTGCACAGAGCCCACGGTGCTTTGTGACCCGTGGCTCCCAGGAGAGCCTTTGTGATGCTGGGGAACTACAAGGAAGCCTGGCTCCTCTGTGACACCACCACAGAAGCTCAGGGGAGCCCTGGAGACCGTGCTGATGCTATTGAACCTGATGCAACCCTGCCTCCTCTGTGATACCACAGAAGCTCTTGGAGCCCTGGAGACCGTGGTGATGCTATGGAACCTGATGCAACCCTGCCTCCTCTGTGACACCACAGAACCTCTGGGAGCTCTGGAGACCGTGCTGATGCTATGGAACCTGATGCAACCCTGCCTCCACTGTGACACCACAGAAGCTCAGGGAGCCCTGGAGACTGTGGTGATGCTATGGAACCTGATGCAACCCTGCCTCCACTGTGACACCACAGAACCTCTGGGAGCCCTGGAGACCGTGCTGATGCTATGGAACCTGATGCAACCCTGCCTCCACTGTGACACCACAGAAGCTCGGGGAGCTCTGCAGACCGTGGGGATGCTGGCGAAGCTGACGGAACCCTGGGCACCACAGTGACGCTATGGAACCTGGTGGAACCGAGGGGCCACAGTGACACTGTGGGGCCTTTTGGAAGCAACAGGACCCTGGTGGGAAGCCACGGGATGATTAATCCTGCACGAACCTGCTCCAGGTGGGCTCCTCTCTCCCGGCTTCCACAGGTGCTGCTAGGATCCCACTCCGGCACTGGCTTGGCACGGGCTGACGGCTTCCTTTGGCAATGGCTCTGCTCCAGGATGGCATGCTGCAGAGAATGCAGGTAGATTTTGTGCTCACTCCTGGCATGCAGCTGGACAATAAAGCCTGATCCAGCCCCCCCTCAGCATATGTCCGGCTCTGGCATTGGGGCGGGGCAACTTTGGGAGCAGCCCCAGCCCTGCTCCTGCTCCCGGCTGGGCACCCAGCTGCTGGGACACAGGTGTGTCCTGATGCCACCGTCTACTCCTTTGAGAAGGGGAGGACAGAGTGCATCAGGGAGTTTGGTGTGGCTTACATGCGGCAAGGAGAAGGTGCAGCCCCAAACTGGCTTTCACTTCTAGAACCTTTTGCTATTGCGGGAGCAGCTGCTGGAGCTTTTCAACCGAGCTGCAAGAGTGAAAAGTGTGATGGCATGTCTATCTGAGAAGGAAGGTTCGGTGCCGCAGCCTGTTGTGCACAATTTATATGCTGATAAGAGAAGGGGGTGCTTTTGGAACGTTTCCCTTCCTGACACTTCTGTCTCTGTGAGCTTTAGCTGCTTGGACTCAGGGATACCGAAGGTATGTGAAAGTGACTGGGATGCGAGAATCATGTTGCACAGGGAACAGGGAAGGTCAGCAAATGTTTCCTGTCCTGGCACATCTCTCAGTCTGAACTGCAGCTGCAGATGCTTCACTTCCGCCAAGGACTCTGCCACCTTGAGAGAAGGATGCGCTCTATGGAGTTGAGAAAGAAAGTGCGTCTCACTAGCTTCTTTCCTCTACTTCATAGACAGCAAAGGGGCTATGAAAGGCAGCACTGGCTTTTTGTTCTAGGACTTCTTCTTTACAAGCAGCTGCTGGATGTTTGGAAGGGGGTTTGGGATATGCAAAAATGAGAGGCTAAGATGGTAAGAGGGTAAGATGGAAGTCATCTGGCAAAAGCAGAGCTCACAAAAGGGCCAGCTGAGAAAGCTCTTGCTGCCTACAACTTCAACTGCACCCCTCAAAGCAGCAGCACACACGCTGCTCTCGGCACTTTCCTTCTCAGCTCTACGCACCATCCTAAGCCTTGCCTCTCCCACACTCAGGATCCAAAGACAACGGCACCAGGGACTGCTCACACACTAAAGGCACCAGGACAAAAGGCTCACCAGCTTGGCCTTTGCATTCCCGCTGACAGCTCCACAGCTTGAACCCAGAGAACTGCCTGCTGCCAACAGCCTTTCCAATCACTCTGAGCACCTCATGACAAGGAGTGTGGGGAATGAATCTCCAGCAGCCTCCTGCCCCAGGCTGTCCCCCGGGAGCAGCCCTGCTCCAGGCTGTGACTGCCACCTGCACAGCCAAAGGACCCAGAGCCGGTGTTACACACCACGGCTGTGCCTGGCACAGAGACACCAGTGGCCACACAAGTGGCCATGGCACTGTCCACACACAGTCCCTGCTGCTGCTCCCCCAGCCGCTGGCACCAACTCCCAGCCACCCACTCCTAAAGCCACGGGGCCCACTGGGACACTGCGGGGGCTCGTGGAAGCCAGCGGCCATTGTGACACAGCGGGGCTGCACAGAGCCCACGGTGCTTTGTGACCCGTGGCTCCCAGGAGAGCCTTTGTGATGCTGGGGAACTACAAGGAAGCCTGGCTCCTCTGTGACACCACCACAGAAGCTCAGGGGAGCCCTGGAGACCGTGCTGATGCTATTGAACCTGATGCAACCCTGCCTCCTCTGTGATACCACAGAAGCTCTTGGAGCCCTGGAGACCGTGGTGATGCTATGGAACCTGATGCAACCCTGCCTCCTCTGTGACACCACAGAACCTCTGGGAGCCCTGGAGACCGTGCTGATGCTATGGAACCTGATGCAACCCTGCCTCCACTGTGACACCACAGAACCTCTGGGAGCCCTGGAGACTGTGGTGATGCTATGGAACCTGATGCAACCCTGCCTCCTCTGTGACACCACAGAACCTCTGGGAGCCCTGGAGACCGTGCTGATGCTATGGAACCTGATGCAACCCTGCCTCCACTGTGACACCACAGAACCTCTGGGAGCCCTGGAGACTGTGGTGATGCTATGGAACCTGATGCAACCCTGCCTCCACTGTGACACCACAGAAGCTCGGGGAGCTCTGCAGACCGTGGGGATGCTGGCGAAGCTGACGGAACCCTGGGCACCACAGTGACGCTATGGAACCTGGTGGAACCGAGGGGCCACAGTGACACTGTGGGGCCTTTTGGAAGCAACAGGACCCTGGTGGGAAGCCACGGGATGATTAATCCTGCACGAACCTGCTCCAGGTGGGCTCCTCTCTCCCGGCTTCCACAGGTGCTGCTAGGATCCCACTCCGGCACTGGCTTGGCACGGGCTGACGGCTTCCTTTGGCAATGGCTCTGCTCCAGGATGGCATGCTGCAGAGAATGCAGGTAGATTTTGTGCTCACTCCTGGCATGCAGCTGGACAATAAAGCCTGATCCAGCCCCCCCTCAGCATATGTCCGGCTCTGGCATTGGGGCGGGGCAACTTTGGGAGCAGCCCCAGCCCTGCTCCTGCTCCCGGCTGGGCACCCAGCTGCTGGGACACAGGTGTGTCCTGATGCCACCGTCTACTCCTTTGAGAAGGGGAGGACAGAGTGCATCAGGGAGTTTGGTGTGGCTTACATGCGGCAAGGAGAAGGTGCAGCCCCAAACTGGCTTTCACTTCTAGAACCTTTTGCTATTGCGGGAGCAGCTGCTGGAGCTTTTCAACCGAGCTGCAAGAGTGAAAAGTGTGATGGCATGTCTATCTGAGAAGGAAGGTTCGGTGCCGCAGCCTGTTGTGCACAATTTATATGCTGATAAGAGAAGGGGGTGCTTTTGGAACGTTTTCCTTCCTGACACTTCTGTCTCTGTGAGCTTTAGCTGCTTGGACTCAGGGATACCGAAGGTATGTGAAAGTGACTGGGATGCGAGAATCATGTTGCACAGGGAACAGGGAAGGTCAGCAAATGTTTCCTGTCCTGGCACATCTCTCAGTCTGAACTGCAGCTGCAGATGCTTCACTTCCGCCAAGGACTCTGCCACCTTGAGAGAAGGATGCGCTCTATGGAGTTGAGAAAGAAAGTGCGTCTCACTAGCTTCTTTCCTCTACTTCATAGACAGCAAAGGGGCTATGAAAGGCAGCACTGGCTTTTTGTTCTAGGACTTCTTCTTTACAAGCAGCTGCTGGATGTTTGGAAGGGGGTTTGGGATATGCAAAAATGAGAGGCTAAGATGGTAAGAGGGTAAGATGGAAGTCATCTGGCAAAAGCAGAGCTCACAAAAGGGCCAGCTGAGAAAGCTCTTGCTGCCTACAACTTCAACTGCACCCCTCAAAGCAGCAGCACACACGCTGCTCTCGGCACTTTCCTTCTCAGCTCTACGCACCATCCTAAGCCTTGCCTCTCCCACACTCAGGATCCAAAGACAACGGCACCAGGGACTGCTCACACACTAAAGGCACCAGGACAAAAGGCTCACCAGCTTGGCCTTTGCATTCCCGCTGACAGCTCCACAGCTTGAACCCAGAGAACTGCCTGCTGCCAACAGCCTTTCCAATCACTCTGAGCACCTCATGACAAGGAGTGTGGGGAATGAATCTCCAGCAGCCTCCTGCCCCAGGCTGTCCCCCGGGAGCAGCCCTGCTCCAGGCTGTGACTGCCACCTGCACAGCCAAAGGACCCAGAGCCGGTGTTACACACCACGGCTGTGCCTGGCACAGAGACACCAGTGGCCACACAAGTGGCCATGGCACTGTCCACACACAGTCCCTGCTGCTGCTCCCCCAGCCGCTGGCACCAACTCCCAGCCACCCACTCCTAAAGCCACGGGGCCCACTGGGACACTGCGGGGGCTCGTGGAAGCCAGCGGCCATTGTGACACAGCGGGGCTGCACAGAGCCCACGGTGCTTTGTGACCCGTGGCTCCCAGGAGAGCCTTTGTGATGCTGGGGAACTACAAGGAAGCCTGGCTCCTCTGTGACACCACCACAGAAGTTCAGGGGAGCCCTGGAGACCGTGCTGATGCTATGGAACCTGATGCAACCCTGCCTCCTCTGTGACACCACAGAACCTCTGGGAGCCCTGGAGACCGTGCTGATGCTATGGAACCTGATGCAACCCTGCCTCCTCTGTGACACCACAGAAGCTCAGGGAGCCCTGGAGACTGTGGTGATGCTATGGAACCTGATGCAACCCTGCCTCCACTGTGACACCACAGAACCTCTGGGAGCCCTGGAGACTGTGGTGATGCTATGGAACCTGATGCAACCCTGCCTCCACTGTGACACCACAGAAGCTCGGGGAGCTCTGCAGACCGTGGGGATGCTGGCGAAGCTGACGGAACCCTGGGCACCACAGTGACGCTATGGAACCTGGTGGAACCGAGGGGCCACAGTGACACTGTGGGGCCTTTTGGAAGCAACAGGACCCTGGTGGGAAGCCACGGGATGATTAATCCTGCACGAACCTGCTCCAGGTGGGCTCCTCTCTCCCGGCTTCCACAGGTGCTGCTAGGATCCCACTCCGGCACTGGCTTGGCACGGGCTGACGGCTTCCTTTGGCAATGGCTCTGCTCCAGGATGGCATGCTGCAGAGAATGCAGGTAGATTTTGTGCTCACTCCTGGCATGCAGCTGGACAATAAAGCCTGATCCAGCCCCCCCTCAGCATATGTCCGGCTCTGGCATTGGGGCGGGGCAACTTTGGGAGCAGCCCCAGCCCTGCTCCTGCTCCCGGCTGGGCACCCAGCTGCTGGGACACAGGTGTGTCCTGATGCCACCGTCTACTCCTTTGAGAAGGGGAGGACAGAGTGCATCAGGGAGTTTGGTGTGGCTTACATGCGGCAAGGAGAAGGTGCAGCCCCAAACTGGCTTTCACTTCTAGAACCTTTTGCTATTGCGGGAGCAGCTGCTGGAGCTTTTCAACCGAGCTGCAAGAGTGAAAAGTGTGATGGCATGTCTATCTGAGAAGGAAGGTTCGGTGCCGCAGCCTGTTGTGCACAATTTATATGCTGATAAGAGAAGGGGGTGCTTTTGGAACGTTTTCCTTCCTGACACTTCTGTCTCTGTGAGCTTTAGCTGCTTGGACTCAGGGATACCGAAGGTATGTGAAAGTGACTGGGATGCGAGAATCATGTTGCACAGGGAACAGGGAAGGTCAGCAAATGTTTCCTGTCCTGGCACATCTCTCAGTCTGAACTGCAGCTGCAGATGCTTCACTTCCGCCAAGGACTCTGCCACCTTGAGAGAAGGATGCGCTCTATGGAGTTGAGAAAGAAAGTGCGTCTCACTAGCTTCTTTCCTCTACTTCATAGACAGCAAAGGGGCTATGAAAGGCAGCACTGGCTTTTTGTTCTAGGACTTCTTCTTTACAAGCAGCTGCTGGATGTTTGGAAGGGGGTTTGGGATATGCAAAAATGAGAGGCTAAGATGGTAAGAGGGTAAGATGGAAGTCATCTGGCAAAAGCAGAGCTCACAAAAGGGCCAGCTGAGAAAGCTCTTGCTGCCTACAACTTCAACTGCACCCCTCAAAGCAGCAGCACACACGCTGCTCTCGGCACTTTCCTTCTCAGCTCTACGCACCATCCTAAGCCTTGCCTCTCCCACACTCAGGATCCAAAGACAACGGCACCAGGGACTGCTCACACACTAAAGGCACCAGGACAAAAGGCTCACCAGCTTGGCCTTTGCATTCCCGCTGACAGCTCCACAGCTTGAACCCAGAGAACTGCCTGCTGCCAACAGCCTTTCCAATCACTCTGAGCACCTCATGACAAGGAGTGTGGGGAATGAATCTCCAGCAGCCTCCTGCCCCAGGCTGTCCCCCGGGAGCAGCCCTGCTCCAGGCTGTGACTGCCACCTGCACAGCCAAAGGACCCAGAGCCGGTGTTACACACCACGGCTGTGCCTGGCACAGAGACACCAGTGGCCACACAAGTGGCCATGGCACTGTCCACACACAGTCCCTGCTGCTGCTCCCCCAGCCGCTGGCACCAACTCCCAGCCACCCACTCCTAAAGCCACGGGGCCCACTGGGACACTGCGGGGGCTCGTGGAAGCCAGCGGCCATTGTGACACAGCGGGGCTGCACAGAGCCCACGGTGCTTTGTGACCCGTGGCTCCCAGGAGAGCCTTTGTGATGCTGGGGAACTACAAGGAAGCCTGGCTCCTCTGTGACACCACCACAGAAGCTCAGGGGAGCCCTGGAGACCGTGCTGATGCTATGGAACCTGATGCAACCCTGCCTCCTCTGTGACACCACAGAACCTCTGGGAGCCCTGGAGACCGTGCTGATGCTATGGAACCTGATGCAACCCTGCCTCCACTGTGACACCACAGAAGCTCAGGGAGCCCTGGAGACTGTGGTGATGCTATGGAACCTGATGCAACCCTGCCTCCACTGTGACACCACAGAACCTCTGGGAGCCCTGGAGACCGTGCTGATGCTATGGAACCTGATGCAACCCTGCCTCCACTGTGACACCACAGAAGCTCGGGGAGCTCTGCAGACCGTGGGGATGCTGGCGAAGCTGACGGAACCCTGGGCACCACAGTGACGCTATGGAACCTGGTGGAACCGAGGGGCCACAGTGACACTGTGGGGCCTTTTGGAAGCAACAGGACCCTGGTGGGAAGCCACGGGATGATTAATCCTGCACGAACCTGCTCCAGGTGGGCTCCTCTCTCCCGGCTTCCACAGGTGCTGCTAGGATCCCACTCCGGCACTGGCTTGGCACGGGCTGACGGCTTCCTTTGGCAATGGCTCTGCTCCAGGATGGCATGCTGCAGAGAATGCAGGTAGATTTTGTGCTCACTCCTGGCATGCAGCTGGACAATAAAGCCTGATCCAGCCCCCCCTCAGCATATGTCCGGCTCTGGCATTGGGGCGGGGCAACTTTGGGAGCAGCCCCAGCCCTGCTCCTGCTCCCGGCTGGGCACCCAGCTGCTGGGACACAGGTGTGTCCTGATGCCACCGTCTACTCCTTTGAGAAGGGGAGGACAGAGTGCATCAGGGAGTTTGGTGTGGCTTACATGCGGCAAGGAGAAGGTGCAGCCCCAAACTGGCTTTCACTTCTAGAACCTTTTGCTATTGCGGGAGCAGCTGCTGGAGCTTTTCAACCGAGCTGCAAGAGTGAAAAGTGTGATGGCATGTCTATCTGAGAAGGAAGGTTCGGTGCCGCAGCCTGTTGTGCACAATTTATATGCTGATAAGAGAAGGGGGTGCTTTTGGAACGTTTCCCTTCCTGACACTTCTGTCTCTGTGAGCTTTAGCTGCTTGGACTCAGGGATACCGAAGGTATGTGAAAGTGACTGGGATGCGAGAATCATGTTGCACAGGGAACAGGGAAGGTCAGCAAATGTTTCCTGTCCTGGCACATCTCTCAGTCTGAACTGCAGCTGCAGATGCTTCACTTCCGCCAAGGACTCTGCCACCTTGAGAGAAGGATGCGCTCTATGGAGTTGAGAAAGAAAGTGCGTCTCACTAGCTTCTTTCCTCTACTTCATAGACAGCAAAGGGGCTATGAAAGGCAGCACTGGCTTTTTGTTCTAGGACTTCTTCTTTACAAGCAGCTGCTGGATGTTTGGAAGGGGGTTTGGGATATGCAAAAATGAGAGGCTAAGATGGTAAGAGGGTAAGATGGAAGTCATCTGGCAAAAGCAGAGCTCACAAAAGGGCCAGCTGAGAAAGCTCTTGCTGCCTACAACTTCAACTGCACCCCTCAAAGCAGCAGCACACACGCTGCTCTCGGCACTTTCCTTCTCAGCTCTACGCACCATCCTAAGCCTTGCCTCTCCCACACTCAGGATCCAAAGACAACGGCACCAGGGACTGCTCACACACTAAAGGCACCAGGACAAAAGGCTCACCAGCTTGGCCTTTGCATTCCTGCTGACAGCTCCACAGCTTGAACCCAGAGAACTGCCTGCTGCCAACAGCCTTTCCAATCACTCTGAGCACCTCATGACAAGGAGTGTGGGGAATGAATCTCCAGCAGCCTCCTGCCCCAGGCTGTCCCCCGGGAGCAGCCCTGCTCCAGGCCGTGACTGCCACCTGCACAGCCAAAGGACCCAGAGCCGGTGTTACACACCATGGCTGTGCCTGGCACAGAGACACCAGTGGCCACACAAGTGGCCATGGCACTGTCCACACACAGTCCCTGCTGCTGCTCCCCCAGCCGCTGGCACCAACTCCCAGCCACCCACTCCTAAAGCCACGGGGCCCACTGGGACACTGCGGGGGCTCGTGGAAGCCAGCGGCCATTGTGACACAGCGGGGCTGCACAGAGCCCACGGTGCTTTGTGACCCGTGGCTCCCAGGAGAGCCTTTGTGATGCTGGGGAACTACAAGGAAGCCTGGCTCCTCTGTGACACCACCACAGAAGCTCAGGGGAGCCCTGGAGACCGTGCTGATGCTATTGAACCTGATGCAACCCTGCCTCCTCTGTGATACCACAGAAGCTCTTGGAGCCCTGGAGACCGTGGTGATGCTATGGAACCTGATGCAACCCTGCCTCCTCTGTGACACCACAGAACCTCTGGGAGCTCTGGAGACCGTGCTGATGCTATGGAACCTGATGCAACCCTGCCTCCACTGTGACACCACAGAAGCTCAGGGAGCCCTGGAGACTGTGGTGATGCTATGGAACCTGATGCAACCCTGCCTCCACTGTGACACCACAGAACCTCTGGGAGCCCTGGAGACCGTGCTGATGCTATGGAACCTGATGCAACCCTGCCTCCACTGTGACACCACAGAAGCTCGGGGAGCTCTGCAGACCGTGGGGATGCTGGCGAAGCTGACGGAACCCTGGGCACCACAGTGACGCTATGGAACCTGGTGGAACCGAGGGGCCACAGTGACACTGTGGGGCCTTTTGGAAGCAACAGGACCCTGGTGGGAAGCCACGGGATGATTAATCCTGCACGAACCTGCTCCAGGTGGGCTCCTCTCTCCCGGCTTCCACAGGTGCTGCTAGGATCCCACTCCGGCACTGGCTTGGCACGGGCTGACGGCTTCCTTTGGCAATGGCTCTGCTCCAGGATGGCATGCTGCAGAGAATGCAGGTAGATTTTGTGCTCACTCCTGGCATGCAGCTGGACAATAAAGCCTGATCCAGCCCCCCCTCAGCATATGTCCGGCTCTGGCATTGGGGCGGGGCAACTTTGGGAGCAGCCCCAGCCCTGCTCCTGCTCCCGGCTGGGCACCCAGCTGCTGGGACACAGGTGTGTCCTGATGCCACCGTCTACTCCTTTGAGAAGGGGAGGACAGAGTGCATCAGGGAGTTTGGTGTGGCTTACATGCGGCAAGGAGAAGGTGCAGCCCCAAACTGGCTTTCACTTCTAGAACCTTTTGCTATTGCGGGAGCAGCTGCTGGAGCTTTTCAACCGAGCTGCAAGAGTGAAAAGTGTGATGGCATGTCTATCTGAGAAGGAAGGTTCGGTGCCGCAGCCTGTTGTGCACAATTTATATGCTGATAAGAGAAGGGGGTGCTTTTGGAACGTTTTCCTTCCTGACACTTCTGTCTCTGTGAGCTTTAGCTGCTTGGACTCAGGGATACCGAAGGTATGTGAAAGTGACTGGGATGCGAGAATCATGTTGCACAGGGAACAGGGAAGGTCAGCAAATGTTTCCTGTCCTGGCACATCTCTCAGTCTGAACTGCAGCTGCAGATGCTTCACTTCCGCCAAGGACTCTGCCACCTTGAGAGAAGGATGCGCTCTATGGAGTTGAGAAAGAAAGTGCGTCTCACTAGCTTCTTTCCTCTACTTCATAGACAGCAAAGGGGCTATGAAAGGCAGCACTGGCTTTTTGTTCTAGGACTTCTTCTTTACAAGCAGCTGCTGGATGTTTGGAAGGGGGTTTGGGATATGCAAAAATGAGAGGCTAAGATGGTAAGAGGGTAAGATGGAAGTCATCTGGCAAAAGCAGAGCTCACAAAAGGGCCAGCTGAGAAAGCTCTTGCTGCCTACAACTTCAACTGCACCCCTCAAAGCAGCAGCACACACGCTGCTCTCGGCACTTTCCTTCTCAGCTCTACGCACCATCCTAAGCCTTGCCTCTCCCACACTCAGGATCCAAAGACAACGGCACCAGGGACTGCTCACACACTAAAGGCACCAGGACAAAAGGCTCACCAGCTTGGCCTTTGCATTCCCGCTGACAGCTCCACAGCTTGAACCCAGAGAACTGCCTGCTGCCAACAGCCTTTCCAATCACTCTGAGCACCTCATGACAAGGAGTGTGGGGAATGAATCTCCAGCAGCCTCCTGCCCCAGGCTGTCCCCCGGGAGCAGCCCTGCTCCAGGCTGTGACTGCCACCTGCACAGCCAAAGGACCCAGAGCCGGTGTTACACACCACGGCTGTGCCTGGCACAGAGACACCAGTGGCCACACAAGTGGCCATGGCACTGTCCACACACAGTCCCTGCTGCTGCTCCCCCAGCCGCTGGCACCAACTCCCAGCCACCCACTCCTAAAGCCACGGGGCCCACTGGGACACTGCGGGGGCTCGTGGAAGCCAGCGGCCATTGTGACACAGCGGGGCTGCACAGAGCCCACGGTGCTTTGTGACCCGTGGCTCCCAGGAGAGCCTTTGTGATGCTGGGGAACTACAAGGAAGCCTGGCTCCTCTGTGACACCACCACAGAAGTTCAGGGGAGCCCTGGAGACCGTGCTGATGCTATGGAACCTGATGCAACCCTGCCTCCTCTGTGACACCACAGAACCTCTGGGAGCCCTGGAGACCGTGCTGATGCTATGGAACCTGATGCAACCCTGCCTCCTCTGTGACACCACAGAAGCTCAGGGAGCCCTGGAGACTGTGGTGATGCTATGGAACCTGATGCAACCCTGCCTCCACTGTGACACCACAGAACCTCTGGGAGCCCTGGAGACCGTGCTGATGCTATGGAACCTGATGCAACCCTGCCTCCACTGTGACACCACAGAAGCTCGGGGAGCTCTGCAGACCGTGGGGATGCTGGCGAAGCTGACGGAACCCTGGGCACCACAGTGACGCTATGGAACCTGGTGGAACCGAGGGGCCACAGTGACACTGTGGGGCCTTTTGGAAGCAACAGGACCCTGGTGGGAAGCCACGGGATGATTAATCCTGCACGAACCTGCTCCAGGTGGGCTCCTCTCTCCCGGCTTCCACAGGTGCTGCTAGGATCCCACTCCGGCACTGGCTTGGCACGGGCTGACGGCTTCCTTTGGCAATGGCTCTGCTCCAGGATGGCATGCTGCAGAGAATGCAGGTAGATTTTGTGCTCACTCCTGGCATGCAGCTGGACAATAAAGCCTGATCCAGCCCCCCCTCAGCATATGTCCGGCTCTGGCATTGGGGCGGGGCAACTTTGGGAGCAGCCCCAGCCCTGCTCCTGCTCCCGGCTGGGCACCCAGCTGCTGGGACACAGGTGTGTCCTGATGCCACCGTCTACTCCTTTGAGAAGGGGAGGACAGAGTGCATCAGGGAGTTTGGTGTGGCTTACATGCGGCAAGGAGAAGGTGCAGCCCCAAACTGGCTTTCACTTCTAGAACCTTTTGCTATTGCGGGAGCAGCTGCTGGAGCTTTTCAACCGAGCTGCAAGAGTGAAAAGTGTGATGGCATGTCTATCTGAGAAGGAAGGTTCGGTGCCGCAGCCTGTTGTGCACAATTTATATGCTGATAAGAGAAGGGGGTGCTTTTGGAACGTTTTCCTTCCTGACACTTCTGTCTCTGTGAGCTTTAGCTGCTTGGACTCAGGGATACCGAAGGTATGTGAAAGTGACTGGGATGCGAGAATCATGTTGCACAGGGAACAGGGAAGGTCAGCAAATGTTTCCTGTCCTGGCACATCTCTCAGTCTGAACTGCAGCTGCAGATGCTTCACTTCCGCCAAGGACTCTGCCACCTTGAGAGAAGGATGCGCTCTATGGAGTTGAGAAAGAAAGTGCGTCTCACTAGCTTCTTTCCTCTACTTCATAGACAGCAAAGGGGCTATGAAAGGCAGCACTGGCTTTTTGTTCTAGGACTTCTTCTTTACAAGCAGCTGCTGGATGTTTGGAAGGGGGTTTGGGATATGCAAAAATGAGAGGCTAAGATGGTAAGAGGGTAAGATGGAAGTCATCTGGCAAAAGCAGAGCTCACAAAAGGGCCAGCTGAGAAAGCTCTTGCTGCCTACAACTTCAACTGCACCCCTCAAAGCAGCAGCACACACGCTGCTCTCGGCACTTTCCTTCTCAGCTCTACGCACCATCCTAAGCCTTGCCTCTCCCACACTCAGGATCCAAAGACAACGGCACCAGGGACTGCTCACACACTAAAGGCACCAGGACAAAAGGCTCACCAGCTTGGCCTTTGCATTCCCGCTGACAGCTCCACAGCTTGAACCCAGAGAACTGCCTGCTGCCAACAGCCTTTCCAATCACTCTGAGCACCTCATGACAAGGAGTGTGGGGAATGAATCTCCAGCAGCCTCCTGCCCCAGGCTGTCCCCCGGGAGCAGCCCTGCTCCAGGCTGTGACTGCCACCTGCACAGCCAAAGGACCCAGAGCCGGTGTTACACACCACGGCTGTGCCTGGCACAGAGACACCAGTGGCCACACAAGTGGCCATGGCACTGTCCACACACAGTCCCTGCTGCTGCTCCCCCAGCCGCTGGCACCAACTCCCAGCCACCCACTCCTAAAGCCACGGGGCCCACTGGGACACTGCGGGGGCTCGTGGAAGCCAGCGGCCATTGTGACACAGCGGGGCTGCACAGAGCCCACGGTGCTTTGTGACCCGTGGCTCCCAGGAGAGCCTTTGTGATGCTGGGGAACTACAAGGAAGCCTGGCTCCTCTGTGACACCACCACAGAAGCTCAGGGGAGCCCTGGAGACCGTGCTGATGCTATTGAACCTGATGCAACCCTGCCTCCTCTGTGATACCACAGAAGCTCTTGGAGCCCTGGAGACCGTGGTGATGCTATGGAACCTGATGCAACCCTGCCTCCTCTGTGACACCACAGAACCTCTGGGAGCCCTGGAGACCGTGCTGATGCTATGGAACCTGATGCAACCCTGCCTCCACTGTGACACCACAGAACCTCTGGGAGCCCTGGAGACTGTGGTGATGCTATGGAACCTGATGCAACCCTGCCTCCTCTGTGACACCACAGAACCTCTGGGAGCCCTGGAGACCGTGCTGATGCTATGGAACCTGATGCAACCCTGCCTCCACTGTGACACCACAGAACCTCTGGGAGCCCTGGAGACTGTGGTGATGCTATGGAACCTGATGCAACCCTGCCTCCACTGTGACACCACAGAAGCTCGGGGAGCTCTGCAGACCGTGGGGATGCTGGCGAAGCTGACGGAACCCTGGGCACCACAGTGACGCTATGGAACCTGGTGGAACCGAGGGGCCACAGTGACACTGTGGGGCCTTTTGGAAGCAACAGGACCCTGGTGGGAAGCCACGGGATGATTAATCCTGCACGAACCTGCTCCAGGTGGGCTCCTCTCTCCCGGCTTCCACAGGTGCTGCTAGGATCCCACTCCGGCACTGGCTTGGCACGGGCTGACGGCTTCCTTTGGCAATGGCTCTGCTCCAGGATGGCATGCTGCAGAGAATGCAGGTAGATTTTGTGCTCACTCCTGGCATGCAGCTGGACAATAAAGCCTGATCCAGCCCCCCCTCAGCATATGTCCGGCTCTGGCATTGGGGCGGGGCAACTTTGGGAGCAGCCCCAGCCCTGCTCCTGCTCCCGGCTGGGCACCCAGCTGCTGGGACACAGGTGTGTCCTGATGCCACCGTCTACTCCTTTGAGAAGGGGAGGACAGAGTGCATCAGGGAGTTTGGTGTGGCTTACATGCGGCAAGGAGAAGGTGCAGCCCCAAACTGGCTTTCACTTCTAGAACCTTTTGCTATTGCGGGAGCAGCTGCTGGAGCTTTTCAACCGAGCTGCAAGAGTGAAAAGTGTGATGGCATGTCTATCTGAGAAGGAAGGTTCGGTGCCGCAGCCTGTTGTGCACAATTTATATGCTGATAAGAGAAGGGGGTGCTTTTGGAACGTTTTCCTTCCTGACACTTCTGTCTCTGTGAGCTTTAGCTGCTTGGACTCAGGGATACCGAAGGTATGTGAAAGTGACTGGGATGCGAGAATCATGTTGCACAGGGAACAGGGAAGGTCAGCAAATGTTTCCTGTCCTGGCACATCTCTCAGTCTGAACTGCAGCTGCAGATGCTTCACTTCCGCCAAGGACTCTGCCACCTTGAGAGAAGGATGCGCTCTATGGAGTTGAGAAAGAAAGTGCGTCTCACTAGCTTCTTTCCTCTACTTCATAGACAGCAAAGGGGCTATGAAAGGCAGCACTGGCTTTTTGTTCTAGGACTTCTTCTTTACAAGCAGCTGCTGGATGTTTGGAAGGGGGTTTGGGATATGCAAAAATGAGAGGCTAAGATGGTAAGAGGGTAAGATGGAAGTCATCTGGCAAAAGCAGAGCTCACAAAAGGGCCAGCTGAGAAAGCTCTTGCTGCCTACAACTTCAACTGCACCCCTCAAAGCAGCAGCACACACGCTGCTCTCGGCACTTTCCTTCTCAGCTCTACGCACCATCCTAAGCCTTGCCTCTCCCACACTCAGGATCCAAAGACAACGGCACCAGGGACTGCTCACACACTAAAGGCACCAGGACAAAAGGCTCACCAGCTTGGCCTTTGCATTCCCGCTGACAGCTCCACAGCTTGAACCCAGAGAACTGCCTGCTGCCAACAGCCTTTCCAATCACTCTGAGCACCTCATGACAAGGAGTGTGGGGAATGAATCTCCAGCAGCCTCCTGCCCCAGGCTGTCCCCCGGGAGCAGCCCTGCTCCAGGCTGTGACTGCCACCTGCACAGCCAAAGGACCCAGAGCCGGTGTTACACACCACGGCTGTGCCTGGCACAGAGACACCAGTGGCCACACAAGTGGCCATGGCACTGTCCACACACAGTCCCTGCTGCTGCTCCCCCAGCCGCTGGCACCAACTCCCAGCCACCCACTCCTAAAGCCACGGGGCCCACTGGGACACTGCGGGGGCTCGTGGAAGCCAGCGGCCATTGTGACACAGCGGGGCTGCACAGAGCCCACGGTGCTTTGTGACCCGTGGCTCCCAGGAGAGCCTTTGTGATGCTGGGGAACTACAAGGAAGCCTGGCTCCTCTGTGACACCACCACAGAAGTTCAGGGGAGCCCTGGAGACCGTGCTGATGCTATGGAACCTGATGCAACCCTGCCTCCTCTGTGACACCACAGAACCTCTGGGAGCCCTGGAGACCGTGCTGATGCTATGGAACCTGATGCAACCCTGCCTCCTCTGTGACACCACAGAAGCTCAGGGAGCCCTGGAGACTGTGGTGATGCTATGGAACCTGATGCAACCCTGCCTCCACTGTGACACCACAGAACCTCTGGGAGCCCTGGAGACCGTGCTGATGCTATGGAACCTGATGCAACCCTGCCTCCACTGTGACACCACAGAAGCTCGGGGAGCTCTGCAGACCGTGGGGATGCTGGCGAAGCTGACGGAACCCTGGGCACCACAGTGACGCTATGGAACCTGGTGGAACCGAGGGGCCACAGTGACACTGTGGGGCCTTTTGGAAGCAACAGGACCCTGGTGGGAAGCCACGGGATGATTAATCCTGCACGAACCTGCTCCAGGTGGGCTCCTCTCTCCCGGCTTCCACAGGTGCTGCTAGGATCCCACTCCGGCACTGGCTTGGCACGGGCTGACGGCTTCCTTTGGCAATGGCTCTGCTCCAGGATGGCATGCTGCAGAGAATGCAGGTAGATTTTGTGCTCACTCCTGGCATGCAGCTGGACAATAAAGCCTGATCCAGCCCCCCCTCAGCATATGTCCGGCTCTGGCATTGGGGCGGGGCAACTTTGGGAGCAGCCCCAGCCCTGCTCCTGCTCCCGGCTGGGCACCCAGCTGCTGGGACACAGGTGTGTCCTGATGCCACCGTCTACTCCTTTGAGAAGGGGAGGACAGAGTGCATCAGGGAGTTTGGTGTGGCTTACATGCGGCAAGGAGAAGGTGCAGCCCCAAACTGGCTTTCACTTCTAGAACCTTTTGCTATTGCGGGAGCAGCTGCTGGAGCTTTTCAACCGAGCTGCAAGAGTGAAAAGTGTGATGGCATGTCTATCTGAGAAGGAAGGTTCGGTGCCGCAGCCTGTTGTGCACAATTTATATGCTGATAAGAGAAGGGGGTGCTTTTGGAACGTTTTCCTTCCTGACACTTCTGTCTCTGTGAGCTTTAGCTGCTTGGACTCAGGGATACCGAAGGTATGTGAAAGTGACTGGGATGCGAGAATCATGTTGCACAGGGAACAGGGAAGGTCAGCAAATGTTTCCTGTCCTGGCACATCTCTCAGTCTGAACTGCAGCTGCAGATGCTTCACTTCCGCCAAGGACTCTGCCACCTTGAGAGAAGGATGCGCTCTATGGAGTTGAGAAAGAAAGTGCGTCTCACTAGCTTCTTTCCTCTACTTCATAGACAGCAAAGGGGCTATGAAAGGCAGCACTGGCTTTTTGTTCTAGGACTTCTTCTTTACAAGCAGCTGCTGGATGTTTGGAAGGGGGTTTGGGATATGCAAAAATGAGAGGCTAAGATGGTAAGAGGGTAAGATGGAAGTCATCTGGCAAAAGCAGAGCTCACAAAAGGGCCAGCTGAGAAAGCTCTTGCTGCCTACAACTTCAACTGCACCCCTCAAAGCAGCAGCACACACGCTGCTCTCGGCACTTTCCTTCTCAGCTCTACGCACCATCCTAAGCCTTGCCTCTCCCACACTCAGGATCCAAAGACAACGGCACCAGGGACTGCTCACACACTAAAGGCACCAGGACAAAAGGCTCACCAGCTTGGCCTTTGCATTCCCGCTGACAGCTCCACAGCTTGAACCCAGAGAACTGCCTGCTGCCAACAGCCTTTCCAATCACTCTGAGCACCTCATGACAAGGAGTGTGGGGAATGAATCTCCAGCAGCCTCCTGCCCCAGGCTGTCCCCCGGGAGCAGCCCTGCTCCAGGCTGTGACTGCCACCTGCACAGCCAAAGGACCCAGAGCCGGTGTTACACACCACGGCTGTGCCTGGCACAGAGACACCAGTGGCCACACAAGTGGCCATGGCACTGTCCACACACAGTCCCTGCTGCTGCTCCCCCAGCCGCTGGCACCAACTCCCAGCCACCCACTCCTAAAGCCACGGGGCCCACTGGGACACTGCGGGGGCTCGTGGAAGCCAGCGGCCATTGTGACACAGCGGGGCTGCACAGAGCCCACGGTGCTTTGTGACCCGTGGCTCCCAGGAGAGCCTTTGTGATGCTGGGGAACTACAAGGAAGCCTGGCTCCTCTGTGACACCACCACAGAAGCTCAGGGGAGCCCTGGAGACCGTGCTGATGCTATGGAACCTGATGCAACCCTGCCTCCTCTGTGACACCACAGAACCTCTGGGAGCCCTGGAGACCGTGCTGATGCTATGGAACCTGATGCAACCCTGCCTCCACTGTGACACCACAGAAGCTCAGGGAGCCCTGGAGACTGTGGTGATGCTATGGAACCTGATGCAACCCTGCCTCCACTGTGACACCACAGAACCTCTGGGAGCCCTGGAGACCGTGCTGATGCTATGGAACCTGATGCAACCCTGCCTCCACTGTGACACCACAGAAGCTCGGGGAGCTCTGCAGACCGTGGGGATGCTGGCGAAGCTGACGGAACCCTGGGCACCACAGTGACGCTATGGAACCTGGTGGAACCGAGGGGCCACAGTGACACTGTGGGGCCTTTTGGAAGCAACAGGACCCTGGTGGGAAGCCACGGGATGATTAATCCTGCACGAACCTGCTCCAGGTGGGCTCCTCTCTCCCGGCTTCCACAGGTGCTGCTAGGATCCCACTCCGGCACTGGCTTGGCACGGGCTGACGGCTTCCTTTGGCAATGGCTCTGCTCCAGGATGGCATGCTGCAGAGAATGCAGGTAGATTTTGTGCTCACTCCTGGCATGCAGCTGGACAATAAAGCCTGATCCAGCCCCCCCTCAGCATATGTCCGGCTCTGGCATTGGGGCGGGGCAACTTTGGGAGCAGCCCCAGCCCTGCTCCTGCTCCCGGCTGGGCACCCAGCTGCTGGGACACAGGTGTGTCCTGATGCCACCGTCTACTCCTTTGAGAAGGGGAGGACAGAGTGCATCAGGGAGTTTGGTGTGGCTTACATGCGGCAAGGAGAAGGTGCAGCCCCAAACTGGCTTTCACTTCTAGAACCTTTTGCTATTGCGGGAGCAGCTGCTGGAGCTTTTCAACCGAGCTGCAAGAGTGAAAAGTGTGATGGCATGTCTATCTGAGAAGGAAGGTTCGGTGCCGCAGCCTGTTGTGCACAATTTATATGCTGATAAGAGAAGGGGGTGCTTTTGGAACGTTTCCCTTCCTGACACTTCTGTCTCTGTGAGCTTTAGCTGCTTGGACTCAGGGATACCGAAGGTATGTGAAAGTGACTGGGATGCGAGAATCATGTTGCACAGGGAACAGGGAAGGTCAGCAAATGTTTCCTGTCCTGGCACATCTCTCAGTCTGAACTGCAGCTGCAGATGCTTCACTTCCGCCAAGGACTCTGCCACCTTGAGAGAAGGATGCGCTCTATGGAGTTGAGAAAGAAAGTGCGTCTCACTAGCTTCTTTCCTCTACTTCATAGACAGCAAAGGGGCTATGAAAGGCAGCACTGGCTTTTTGTTCTAGGACTTCTTCTTTACAAGCAGCTGCTGGATGTTTGGAAGGGGGTTTGGGATATGCAAAAATGAGAGGCTAAGATGGTAAGAGGGTAAGATGGAAGTCATCTGGCAAAAGCAGAGCTCACAAAAGGGCCAGCTGAGAAAGCTCTTGCTGCCTACAACTTCAACTGCACCCCTCAAAGCAGCAGCACACACGCTGCTCTCGGCACTTTCCTTCTCAGCTCTACGCACCATCCTAAGCCTTGCCTCTCCCACACTCAGGATCCAAAGACAACGGCACCAGGGACTGCTCACACACTAAAGGCACCAGGACAAAAGGCTCACCAGCTTGGCCTTTGCATTCCTGCTGACAGCTCCACAGCTTGAACCCAGAGAACTGCCTGCTGCCAACAGCCTTTCCAATCACTCTGAGCACCTCATGACAAGGAGTGTGGGGAATGAATCTCCAGCAGCCTCCTGCCCCAGGCTGTCCCCCGGGAGCAGCCCTGCTCCAGGCCGTGACTGCCACCTGCACAGCCAAAGGACCCAGAGCCGGTGTTACACACCATGGCTGTGCCTGGCACAGAGACACCAGTGGCCACACAAGTGGCCATGGCACTGTCCACACACAGTCCCTGCTGCTGCTCCCCCAGCCGCTGGCACCAACTCCCAGCCACCCACTCCTAAAGCCACGGGGCCCACTGGGACACTGCGGGGGCTCGTGGAAGCCAGCGGCCATTGTGACACAGCGGGGCTGCACAGAGCCCACGGTGCTTTGTGACCCGTGGCTCCCAGGAGAGCCTTTGTGATGCTGGGGAACTACAAGGAAGCCTGGCTCCTCTGTGACACCACCACAGAAGCTCAGGGGAGCCCTGGAGACCGTGCTGATGCTATTGAACCTGATGCAACCCTGCCTCCTCTGTGATACCACAGAAGCTCTTGGAGCCCTGGAGACCGTGGTGATGCTATGGAACCTGATGCAACCCTGCCTCCTCTGTGACACCACAGAACCTCTGGGAGCTCTGGAGACCGTGCTGATGCTATGGAACCTGATGCAACCCTGCCTCCACTGTGACACCACAGAAGCTCAGGGAGCCCTGGAGACTGTGGTGATGCTATGGAACCTGATGCAACCCTGCCTCCACTGTGACACCACAGAACCTCTGGGAGCCCTGGAGACCGTGCTGATGCTATGGAACCTGATGCAACCCTGCCTCCACTGTGACACCACAGAAGCTCGGGGAGCTCTGCAGACCGTGGGGATGCTGGCGAAGCTGACGGAACCCTGGGCACCACAGTGACGCTATGGAACCTGGTGGAACCGAGGGGCCACAGTGACACTGTGGGGCCTTTTGGAAGCAACAGGACCCTGGTGGGAAGCCACGGGATGATTAATCCTGCACGAACCTGCTCCAGGTGGGCTCCTCTCTCCCGGCTTCCACAGGTGCTGCTAGGATCCCACTCCGGCACTGGCTTGGCACGGGCTCACGGCTTCCTTTGGCAATGGCTCTGCTCCAGGATGGCATGCTGCAGAGAATGCAGGTAGATTTTGTGCTCACTCCTGGCATGCAGCTGGACAATAAAGCCTGATCCAGCCCCCCCTCAGCATATGTCCGGCTCTGGCATTGGGGCGGGGCAACTTTGGGAGCAGCCCCAGCCCTGCTCCTGCTCCCGGCTGGGCACCCAGCTGCTGGGACACAGGTGTGTCCTGATGCCACCGTCTACTCCTTTGAGAAGGGGAGGACAGAGTGCATCAGGGAGTTTGGTGTGGCTTACATGCGGCAAGGAGAAGGTGCAGCCCCAAACTGGCTTTCACTTCTAGAACCTTTTGCTATTGCGGGAGCAGCTGCTGGAGCTTTTCAACCGAGCTGCAAGAGTGAAAAGTGTGATGGCATGTCTATCTGAGAAGGAAGGTTCGGTGCCGCAGCCTGTTGTGCACAATTTATATGCTGATAAGAGAAGGGGGTGCTTTTGGAACGTTTTCCTTCCTGACACTTCTGTCTCTGTGAGCTTTAGCTGCTTGGACTCAGGGATACCGAAGGTATGTGAAAGTGACTGGGATGCGAGAATCATGTTGCACAGGGAACAGGGAAGGTCAGCAAATGTTTCCTGTCCTGGCACATCTCTCAGTCTGAACTGCAGCTGCAGATGCTTCACTTCCGCCAAGGACTCTGCCACCTTGAGAGAAGGATGCGCTCTATGGAGTTGAGAAAGAAAGTGCGTCTCACTAGCTTCTTTCCTCTACTTCATAGACAGCAAAGGGGCTATGAAAGGCAGCACTGGCTTTTTGTTCTAGGACTTCTTCTTTACAAGCAGCTGCTGGATGTTTGGAAGGGGGTTTGGGATATGCAAAAATGAGAGGCTAAGATGGTAAGAGGGTAAGATGGAAGTCATCTGGCAAAAGCAGAGCTCACAAAAGGGCCAGCTGAGAAAGCTCTTGCTGCCTACAACTTCAACTGCACCCCTCAAAGCAGCAGCACACACGCTGCTCTCGGCACTTTCCTTCTCAGCTCTACGCACCATCCTAAGCCTTGCCTCTCCCACACTCAGGATCCAAAGACAACGGCACCAGGGACTGCTCACACACTAAAGGCACCAGGACAAAAGGCTCACCAGCTTGGCCTTTGCATTCCCGCTGACAGCTCCACAGCTTGAACCCAGAGAACTGCCTGCTGCCAACAGCCTTTCCAATCACTCTGAGCACCTCATGACAAGGAGTGTGGGGAATGAATCTCCAGCAGCCTCCTGCCCCAGGCTGTCCCCCGGGAGCAGCCCTGCTCCAGGCCGTGACTGCCACCTGCACAGCCAAAGGACCCAGAGCCGGTGTTACACACCACGGCTGTGCCTGGCACAGAGACACCAGTGGCCACACAAGTGGCCATGGCACTGTCCACACACAGTTCCTGCTGCTGCTCCCCCAGCCGCTGGCACCAACTCCCAGCCACCCACTCCTAAAGCCACGGGGCCCACTGGGACACTGCGGGGGCTCGTGGAAGCCAGCGGCCATTGTGACACAGCGGGGCTGCACAGAGCCCACGGTGCTTTGTGACCGGTGGCTCCCAGGAGAGCCTTTGTGATGCTGGGGAACTACAAGGAAGCCTGGCTCCTCTGTGACACCACCACAGAAGCTCAGGGGAGCCCTGGAGACCGTGCTGATGCTATGGAACCTGATGCAACCCTGCCTCCTCTGTGACACCACAGAACCTCTGGGAGCCCTGGAGACCGTGCTGATGCTATGGAACCTGATGCAACCCTGCCTCCACTGTGACACCACAGAAGCTCAGGGAGCCCTGGAGACTGTGGTGATGCTATGGAACCTGATGCAACCCTGCCTCCACTGTGACACCACAGAACCTCTGGGAGCCCTGGAGACCGTGCTGATGCTATGGAACCTGATGCAACCCTGCCTCCACTGTGACACCACAGAAGCTCGGGGAGCTCTGCAGACCGTGGGGATGCTGGCGAAGCTGACGGAACCCTGGGCACCACAGTGACGCTATGGAACCTGGTGGAACCGAGGGGCCACAGTGACACTGTGGGGCCTTTTGGAAGCAACAGGACCCTGGTGGGAAGCCACGGGATGATTAATCCTGCACGAACCTGCTCCAGGTGGGCTCCTCTCTCCCGGCTTCCACAGGTGCTGCTAGGATCCCACTCCGGCACTGGCTTGGCACGGGCTCACGGCTTCCTTTGGCAATGGCTCTGCTCCAGGATGGCATGCTGCAGAGAATGCAGGTAGATTTTGTGCTCACTCCTGGCATGCAGCTGGACAATAAAGCCTGATCCAGCCCCCCCTCAGCATATGTCCGGCTCTGGCATTGGGGCGGGGCAACTTTGGGAGCAGCCCCAGCCCTGCTCCTGCTCCCGGCTGGGCACCCAGCTGCTGGGACACAGGTGTGTCCTGATGCCACCGTCTACTCCTTTGAGAAGGGGAGGACAGAGTGCATCAGGGAGTTTGGTGTGGCTTACATGCGGCAAGGAGAAGGTGCAGCCCCAAACTGGCTTTCACTTCTAGAACCTTTTGCTATTGCGGGAGCAGCTGCTGGAGCTTTTCAACCGAGCTGCAAGAGTGAAAAGTGTGATGGCATGTCTATCTGAGAAGGAAGGTTCGGTGCCGCAGCCTGTTGTGCACAATTTATATGCTGATAAGAGAAGGGGGTGCTTTTGGAACGTTTTCCTTCCTGACACTTCTGTCTCTGTGAGCTTTAGCTGCTTGGACTCAGGGATACCGAAGGTATGTGAAAGTGACTGGGATGCGAGAATCATGTTGCACAGGGAACAGGGAAGGTCAGCAAATGTTTCCTGTCCTGGCACATCTCTCAGTCTGAACTGCAGCTGCAGATGCTTCACTTCCGCCAAGGACTCTGCCACCTTGAGAGAAGGATGCGCTCTATGGAGTTGAGAAAGAAAGTGCGTCTCACTAGCTTCTTTCCTCTACTTCATAGACAGCAAAGGGGCTATGAAAGGCAGCACTGGCTTTTTGTTCTAGGACTTCTTCTTTACAAGCAGCTGCTGGATGTTTGGAAGGGGGTTTGGGATATGCAAAAATGAGAGGCTAAGATGGTAAGAGGGTAAGATGGAAGTCATCTGGCAAAAGCAGAGCTCACAAAAGGGCCAGCTGAGAAAGCTCTTGCTGCCTACAACTTCAACTGCACCCCTCAAAGCAGCAGCACACACGCTGCTCTCGGCACTTTCCTTCTCAGCTCTACGCACCATCCTAAGCCTTGCCTCTCCCACACTCAGGATCCAAAGACAACGGCACCAGGGACTGCTCACACACTAAAGGCACCAGGACAAAAGGCTCACCAGCTTGGCCTTTGCATTCCCGCTGACAGCTCCACAGCTTGAACCCAGAGAACTGCCTGCTGCCAACAGCCTTTCCAATCACTCTGAGCACCTCATGACAAGGAGTGTGGGGAATGAATCTCCAGCAGCCTCCTGCCCCAGGCTGTCCCCCGGGAGCAGCCCTGCTCCAGGCTGTGACTGCCACCTGCACAGCCAAAGGACCCAGAGCCGGTGTTACACACCACGGCTGTGCCTGGCACAGAGACACCAGTGGCCACACAAGTGGCCATGGCACTGTCCACACACAGTCCCTGCTGCTGCTCCCCCAGCCGCTGGCACCAACTCCCAGCCACCCACTCCTAAAGCCACGGGGCCCACTGGGACACTGCGGGGGCTCGTGGAAGCCAGCGGCCATTGTGACACAGCGGGGCTGCACAGAGCCCACGGTGCTTTGTGACCCGTGGCTCCCAGGAGAGCCTTTGTGATGCTGGGGAACTACAAGGAAGCCTGGCTCCTCTGTGACACCACCACAGAAGCTCAGGGGAGCCCTGGAGACCGTGCTGATGCTATTGAACCTGATGCAACCCTGCCTCCTCTGTGATACCACAGAAGCTCTTGGAGCCCTGGAGACCGTGGTGATGCTATGGAACCTGATGCAACCCTGCCTCCTCTGTGACACCACAGAACCTCTGGGAGCCCTGGAGACCGTGCTGATGCTATGGAACCTGATGCAACCCTGCCTCCACTGTGACACCACAGAAGCTCAGGGAGCCCTGGAGACTGTGGTGATGCTATGGAACCTGATGCAACCCTGCCTCCACTGTGACACCACAGAACCTCTGGGAGCCCTGGAGACCGTGCTGATGCTATGGAACCTGATGCAACCCTGCCTCCACTGTGACACCACAGAAGCTCGGGGAGCTCTGCAGACCGTGGGGATGCTGGCGAAGCTGACGGAACCCTGGGCACCACAGTGACGCTATGGAACCTGGTGGAACCGAGGGGCCACAGTGACACTGTGGGGCCTTTTGGAAGCAACAGGACCCTGGTGGGAAGCCACGGGATGATTAATCCTGCACGAACCTGCTCCAGGTGGGCTCCTCTCTCCCGGCTTCCACAGGTGCTGCTAGGATCCCACTCCGGCACTGGCTTGGCACGGGCTGACGGCTTCCTTTGGCAATGGCTCTGCTCCAGGATGGCATGCTGCAGAGAATGCAGGTAGATTTTGTGCTCACTCCTGGCATGCAGCTGGACAATAAAGCCTGATCCAGCCCCCCCTCAGCATATGTCCGGCTCTGGCATTGGGGCGGGGCAACTTTGGGAGCAGCCCCAGCCCTGCTCCTGCTCCCGGCTGGGCACCCAGCTGCTGGGACACAGGTGTGTCCTGATGCCACCGTCTACTCCTTTGAGAAGGGGAGGACAGAGTGCATCAGGGAGTTTGGTGTGGCTTACATGCGGCAAGGAGAAGGTGCAGCCCCAAACTGGCTTTCACTTCTAGAACCTTTTGCTATTGCGGGAGCAGCTGCTGGAGCTTTTCAACCGAGCTGCAAGAGTGAAAAGTGTGATGGCATGTCTATCTGAGAAGGAAGGTTCGGTGCCGCAGCCTGTTGTGCACAATTTATATGCTGATAAGAGAAGGGGGTGCTTTTGGAACGTTTTCCTTCCTGACACTTCTGTCTCTGTGAGCTTTAGCTGCTTGGACTCAGGGATACCGAAGGTATGTGAAAGTGACTGGGATGCGAGAATCATGTTGCACAGGGAACAGGGAAGGTCAGCAAATGTTTCCTGTCCTGGCACATCTCTCAGTCTGAACTGCAGCTGCAGATGCTTCACTTCCGCCAAGGACTCTGCCACCTTGAGAGAAGGATGCGCTCTATGGAGTTGAGAAAGAAAGTGCGTCTCACTAGCTTCTTTCCTCTACTTCATAGACAGCAAAGGGGCTATGAAAGGCAGCACTGGCTTTTTGTTCTAGGACTTCTTCTTTACAAGCAGCTGCTGGATGTTTGGAAGGGGGTTTGGGATATGCAAAAATGAGAGGCTAAGATGGTAAGAGGGTAAGATGGAAGTCATCTGGCAAAAGCAGAGCTCACAAAAGGGCCAGCTGAGAAAGCTCTTGCTGCCTACAACTTCAACTGCACCCCTCAAAGCAGCAGCACACACGCTGCTCTCGGCACTTTCCTTCTCAGCTCTACGCACCATCCTAAGCCTTGCCTCTCCCACACTCAGGATCCAAAGACAACGGCACCAGGGACTGCTCACACACTAAAGGCACCAGGACAAAAGGCTCACCAGCTTGGCCTTTGCATTCCCGCTGACAGCTCCACAGCTTGAACCCAGAGAACTGCCTGCTGCCAACAGCCTTTCCAATCACTCTGAGCACCTCATGACAAGGAGTGTGGGGAATGAATCTCCAGCAGCCTCCTGCCCCAGGCTGTCCCCCGGGAGCAGCCCTGCTCCAGGCTGTGACTGCCACCTGCACAGCCAAAGGACCCAGAGCCGGTGTTACACACCACGGCTGTGCCTGGCACAGAGACACCAGTGGCCACACAAGTGGCCATGGCACTGTCCACACACAGTCCCTGCTGCTGCTCCCCCAGCCGCTGGCACCAACTCCCAGCCACCCACTCCTAAAGCCACGGGGCCCACTGGGACACTGCGGGGGCTCGTGGAAGCCAGCGGCCATTGTGACACAGCGGGGCTGCACAGAGCCCACGGTGCTTTGTGACCCGTGGCTCCCAGGAGAGCCTTTGTGATGCTGGGGAACTACAAGGAAGCCTGGCTCCTCTGTGACACCACCACAGAAGCTCAGGGGAGCCCTGGAGACCGTGCTGATGCTATGGAACCTGATGCAACCCTGCCTCCTCTGTGACACCACAGAACCTCTGGGAGCCCTGGAGACCGTGCTGATGCTATGGAACCTGATGCAACCCTGCCTCCACTGTGACACCACAGAAGCTCAGGGAGCCCTGGAGACTGTGGTGATGCTATGGAACCTGATGCAACCCTGCCTCCACTGTGACACCACAGAACCTCTGGGAGCCCTGGAGACCGTGCTGATGCTATGGAACCTGATGCAACCCTGCCTCCACTGTGACACCACAGAAGCTCGGGGAGCTCTGCAGACCGTGGGGATGCTGGCGAAGCTGACGGAACCCTGGGCACCACAGTGACGCTATGGAACCTGGTGGAACCGAGGGGCCACAGTGACACTGTGGGGCCTTTTGGAAGCAACAGGACCCTGGTGGGAAGCCACGGGATGATTAATCCTGCACGAACCTGCTCCAGGTGGGCTCCTCTCTCCCGGCTTCCACAGGTGCTGCTAGGATCCCACTCCGGCACTGGCTTGGCACGGGCTGACGGCTTCCTTTGGCAATGGCTCTGCTCCAGGATGGCATGCTGCAGAGAATGCAGGTAGATTTTGTGCTCACTCCTGGCATGCAGCTGGACAATAAAGCCTGATCCAGCCCCCCCTCAGCATATGTCCGGCTCTGGCATTGGGGCGGGGCAACTTTGGGAGCAGCCCCAGCCCTGCTCCTGCTCCCGGCTGGGCACCCAGCTGCTGGGACACAGGTGTGTCCTGATGCCACCGTCTACTCCTTTGAGAAGGGGAGGACAGAGTGCATCAGGGAGTTTGGTGTGGCTTACATGCGGCAAGGAGAAGGTGCAGCCCCAAACTGGCTTTCACTTCTAGAACCTTTTGCTATTGCGGGAGCAGCTGCTGGAGCTTTTCAACCGAGCTGCAAGAGTGAAAAGTGTGATGGCATGTCTATCTGAGAAGGAAGGTTCGGTGCCGCAGCCTGTTGTGCACAATTTATATGCTGATAAGAGAAGGGGGTGCTTTTGGAACGTTTCCCTTCCTGACACTTCTGTCTCTGTGAGCTTTAGCTGCTTGGACTCAGGGATACCGAAGGTATGTGAAAGTGACTGGGATGCGAGAATCATGTTGCACAGGGAACAGGGAAGGTCAGCAAATGTTTCCTGTCCTGGCACATCTCTCAGTCTGAACTGCAGCTGCAGATGCTTCACTTCCGCCAAGGACTCTGCCACCTTGAGAGAAGGATGCGCTCTATGGAGTTGAGAAAGAAAGTGCGTCTCACTAGCTTCTTTCCTCTACTTCATAGACAGCAAAGGGGCTATGAAAGGCAGCACTGGCTTTTTGTTCTAGGACTTCTTCTTTACAAGCAGCTGCTGGATGTTTGGAAGGGGGTTTGGGATATGCAAAAATGAGAGGCTAAGATGGTAAGAGGGTAAGATGGAAGTCATCTGGCAAAAGCAGAGCTCACAAAAGGGCCAGCTGAGAAAGCTCTTGCTGCCTACAACTTCAACTGCACCCCTCAAAGCAGCAGCACACACGCTGCTCTCGGCACTTTCCTTCTCAGCTCTACGCACCATCCTAAGCCTTGCCTCTCCCACACTCAGGATCCAAAGACAACGGCACCAGGGACTGCTCACACACTAAAGGCACCAGGACAAAAGGCTCACCAGCTTGGCCTTTGCATTCCTGCTGACAGCTCCACAGCTTGAACCCAGAGAACTGCCTGCTGCCAACAGCCTTTCCAATCACTCTGAGCACCTCATGACAAGGAGTGTGGGGAATGAATCTCCAGCAGCCTCCTGCCCCAGGCTGTCCCCCGGGAGCAGCCCTGCTCCAGGCCGTGACTGCCACCTGCACAGCCAAAGGACCCAGAGCCGGTGTTACACACCATGGCTGTGCCTGGCACAGAGACACCAGTGGCCACACAAGTGGCCATGGCACTGTCCACACACAGTCCCTGCTGCTGCTCCCCCAGCCGCTGGCACCAACTCCCAGCCACCCACTCCTAAAGCCACGGGGCCCACTGGGACACTGCGGGGGCTCGTGGAAGCCAGCGGCCATTGTGACACAGCGGGGCTGCACAGAGCCCACGGTGCTTTGTGACCCGTGGCTCCCAGGAGAGCCTTTGTGATGCTGGGGAACTACAAGGAAGCCTGGCTCCTCTGTGACACCACCACAGAAGCTCAGGGGAGCCCTGGAGACCGTGCTGATGCTATTGAACCTGATGCAACCCTGCCTCCTCTGTGATACCACAGAAGCTCTTGGAGCCCTGGAGACCGTGGTGATGCTATGGAACCTGATGCAACCCTGCCTCCTCTGTGACACCACAGAACCTCTGGGAGCTCTGGAGACCGTGCTGATGCTATGGAACCTGATGCAACCCTGCCTCCACTGTGACACCACAGAAGCTCAGGGAGCCCTGGAGACTGTGGTGATGCTATGGAACCTGATGCAACCCTGCCTCCACTGTGACACCACAGAACCTCTGGGAGCCCTGGAGACCGTGCTGATGCTATGGAACCTGATGCAACCCTGCCTCCACTGTGACACCACAGAAGCTCGGGGAGCTCTGCAGACCGTGGGGATGCTGGCGAAGCTGACGGAACCCTGGGCACCACAGTGACGCTATGGAACCTGGTGGAACCGAGGGGCCACAGTGACACTGTGGGGCCTTTTGGAAGCAACAGGACCCTGGTGGGAAGCCACGGGATGATTAATCCTGCACGAACCTGCTCCAGGTGGGCTCCTCTCTCCCGGCTTCCACAGGTGCTGCTAGGATCCCACTCCGGCACTGGCTTGGCACGGGCTCACGGCTTCCTTTGGCAATGGCTCTGCTCCAGGATGGCATGCTGCAGAGAATGCAGGTAGATTTTGTGCTCACTCCTGGCATGCAGCTGGACAATAAAGCCTGATCCAGCCCCCCCTCAGCATATGTCCGGCTCTGGCATTGGGGCGGGGCAACTTTGGGAGCAGCCCCAGCCCTGCTCCTGCTCCCGGCTGGGCACCCAGCTGCTGGGACACAGGTGTGTCCTGATGCCACCGTCTACTCCTTTGAGAAGGGGAGGACAGAGTGCATCAGGGAGTTTGGTGTGGCTTACATGCGGCAAGGAGAAGGTGCAGCCCCAAACTGGCTTTCACTTCTAGAACCTTTTGCTATTGCGGGAGCAGCTGCTGGAGCTTTTCAACCGAGCTGCAAGAGTGAAAAGTGTGATGGCATGTCTATCTGAGAAGGAAGGTTCGGTGCCGCAGCCTGTTGTGCACAATTTATATGCTGATAAGAGAAGGGGGTGCTTTTGGAACGTTTTCCTTCCTGACACTTCTGTCTCTGTGAGCTTTAGCTGCTTGGACTCAGGGATACCGAAGGTATGTGAAAGTGACTGGGATGCGAGAATCATGTTGCACAGGGAACAGGGAAGGTCAGCAAATGTTTCCTGTCCTGGCACATCTCTCAGTCTGAACTGCAGCTGCAGATGCTTCACTTCCGCCAAGGACTCTGCCACCTTGAGAGAAGGATGCGCTCTATGGAGTTGAGAAAGAAAGTGCGTCTCACTAGCTTCTTTCCTCTACTTCATAGACAGCAAAGGGGCTATGAAAGGCAGCACTGGCTTTTTGTTCTAGGACTTCTTCTTTACAAGCAGCTGCTGGATGTTTGGAAGGGGGTTTGGGATATGCAAAAATGAGAGGCTAAGATGGTAAGAGGGTAAGATGGAAGTCATCTGGCAAAAGCAGAGCTCACAAAAGGGCCAGCTGAGAAAGCTCTTGCTGCCTACAACTTCAACTGCACCCCTCAAAGCAGCAGCACACACGCTGCTCTCGGCACTTTCCTTCTCAGCTCTACGCACCATCCTAAGCCTTGCCTCTCCCACACTCAGGATCCAAAGACAACGGCACCAGGGACTGCTCACACACTAAAGGCACCAGGACAAAAGGCTCACCAGCTTGGCCTTTGCATTCCCGCTGACAGCTCCACAGCTTGAACCCAGAGAACTGCCTGCTGCCAACAGCCTTTCCAATCACTCTGAGCACCTCATGACAAGGAGTGTGGGGAATGAATCTCCAGCAGCCTCCTGCCCCAGGCTGTCCCCCGGGAGCAGCCCTGCTCCAGGCCGTGACTGCCACCTGCACAGCCAAAGGACCCAGAGCCGGTGTTACACACCACGGCTGTGCCTGGCACAGAGACACCAGTGGCCACACAAGTGGCCATGGCACTGTCCACACACAGTTCCTGCTGCTGCTCCCCCAGCCGCTGGCACCAACTCCCAGCCACCCACTCCTAAAGCCACGGGGCCCACTGGGACACTGCGGGGGCTCGTGGAAGCCAGCGGCCATTGTGACACAGCGGGGCTGCACAGAGCCCACGGTGCTTTGTGACCGGTGGCTCCCAGGAGAGCCTTTGTGATGCTGGGGAACTACAAGGAAGCCTGGCTCCTCTGTGACACCACCACAGAAGTTCAGGGGAGCCCTGGAGACCGTGCTGATGCTATGGAACCTGATGCAACCCTGCCTCCTCTGTGACACCACAGAACCTCTGGGAGCCCTGGAGACCGTGCTGATGCTATGGAACCTGATGCAACCCTGCCTCCACTGTGACACCACAGAAGCTCAGGGAGCCCTGGAGACTGTGGTGATGCTATGGAACCTGATGCAACCCTGCCTCCACTGTGACACCACAGAACCTCTGGGAGCCCTGGAGACCGTGCTGATGCTATGGAACCTGATGCAACCCTGCCTCCACTGTGACACCACAGAAGCTCGGGGAGCTCTGCAGACCGTGGGGATGCTGGCGAAGCTGACGGAACCCTGGGCACCACAGTGACGCTATGGAACCTGGTGGAACCGAGGGGCCACAGTGACACTGTGGGGCCTTTTGGAAGCAACAGGACCCTGGTGGGAAGCCACGGGATGATTAATCCTGCACGAACCTGCTCCAGGTGGGCTCCTCTCTCCCGGCTTCCACAGGTGCTGCTAGGATCCCACTCCGGCACTGGCTTGGCACGGGCTCACGGCTTCCTTTGGCAATGGCTCTGCTCCAGGATGGCATGCTGCAGAGAATGCAGGTAGATTTTGTGCTCACTCCTGGCATGCAGCTGGACAATAAAGCCTGATCCAGCCCCCCCTCAGCATATGTCCGGCTCTGGCATTGGGGCGGGGCAACTTTGGGAGCAGCCCCAGCCCTGCTCCTGCTCCCGGCTGGGCACCCAGCTGCTGGGACACAGGTGTGTCCTGATGCCACCGTCTACTCCTTTGAGAAGGGGAGGACAGAGTGCATCAGGGAGTTTGGTGTGGCTTACATGCGGCAAGGAGAAGGTGCAGCCCCAAACTGGCTTTCACTTCTAGAACCTTTTGCTATTGCGGGAGCAGCTGCTGGAGCTTTTCAACCGAGCTGCAAGAGTGAAAAGTGTGATGGCATGTCTATCTGAGAAGGAAGGTTCGGTGCCGCAGCCTGTTGTGCACAATTTATATGCTGATAAGAGAAGGGGGTGCTTTTGGAACGTTTTCCTTCCTGACACTTCTGTCTCTGTGAGCTTTAGCTGCTTGGACTCAGGGATACCGAAGGTATGTGAAAGTGACTGGGATGCGAGAATCATGTTGCACAGGGAACAGGGAAGGTCAGCAAATGTTTCCTGTCCTGGCACATCTCTCAGTCTGAACTGCAGCTGCAGATGCTTCACTTCCGCCAAGGACTCTGCCACCTTGAGAGAAGGATGCGCTCTATGGAGTTGAGAAAGAAAGTGCGTCTCACTAGCTTCTTTCCTCTACTTCATAGACAGCAAAGGGGCTATGAAAGGCAGCACTGGCTTTTTGTTCTAGGACTTCTTCTTTACAAGCAGCTGCTGGATGTTTGGAAGGGGGTTTGGGATATGCAAAAATGAGAGGCTAAGATGGTAAGAGGGTAAGATGGAAGTCATCTGGCAAAAGCAGAGCTCACAAAAGGGCCAGCTGAGAAAGCTCTTGCTGCCTACAACTTCAACTGCACCCCTCAAAGCAGCAGCACACACGCTGCTCTCGGCACTTTCCTTCTCAGCTCTACGCACCATCCTAAGCCTTGCCTCTCCCACACTCAGGATCCAAAGACAACGGCACCAGGGACTGCTCACACACTAAAGGCACCAGGACAAAAGGCTCACCAGCTTGGCCTTTGCATTCCCGCTGACAGCTCCACAGCTTGAACCCAGAGAACTGCCTGCTGCCAACAGCCTTTCCAATCACTCTGAGCACCTCATGACAAGGAGTGTGGGGAATGAATCTCCAGCAGCCTCCTGCCCCAGGCTGTCCCCCGGGAGCAGCCCTGCTCCAGGCTGTGACTGCCACCTGCACAGCCAAAGGACCCAGAGCCGGTGTTACACACCACGGCTGTGCCTGGCACAGAGACACCAGTGGCCACACAAGTGGCCATGGCACTGTCCACACACAGTCCCTGCTGCTGCTCCCCCAGCCGCTGGCACCAACTCCCAGCCACCCACTCCTAAAGCCACGGGGCCCACTGGGACACTGCGGGGGCTCGTGGAAGCCAGCGGCCATTGTGACACAGCGGGGCTGCACAGAGCCCACGGTGCTTTGTGACCCGTGGCTCCCAGGAGAGCCTTTGTGATGCTGGGGAACTACAAGGAAGCCTGGCTCCTCTGTGACACCACCACAGAAGCTCAGGGGAGCCCTGGAGACCGTGCTGATGCTATTGAACCTGATGCAACCCTGCCTCCTCTGTGATACCACAGAAGCTCTTGGAGCCCTGGAGACCGTGGTGATGCTATGGAACCTGATGCAACCCTGCCTCCTCTGTGACACCACAGAACCTCTGGGAGCCCTGGAGACCGTGCTGATGCTATGGAACCTGATGCAACCCTGCCTCCACTGTGACACCACAGAAGCTCAGGGAGCCCTGGAGACTGTGGTGATGCTATGGAACCTGATGCAACCCTGCCTCCACTGTGACACCACAGAACCTCTGGGAGCCCTGGAGACCGTGCTGATGCTATGGAACCTGATGCAACCCTGCCTCCACTGTGACACCACAGAAGCTCGGGGAGCTCTGCAGACCGTGGGGATGCTGGCGAAGCTGACGGAACCCTGGGCACCACAGTGACGCTATGGAACCTGGTGGAACCGAGGGGCCACAGTGACACTGTGGGGCCTTTTGGAAGCAACAGGACCCTGGTGGGAAGCCACGGGATGATTAATCCTGCACGAACCTGCTCCAGGTGGGCTCCTCTCTCCCGGCTTCCACAGGTGCTGCTAGGATCCCACTCCGGCACTGGCTTGGCACGGGCTGACGGCTTCCTTTGGCAATGGCTCTGCTCCAGGATGGCATGCTGCAGAGAATGCAGGTAGATTTTGTGCTCACTCCTGGCATGCAGCTGGACAATAAAGCCTGATCCAGCCCCCCCTCAGCATATGTCCGGCTCTGGCATTGGGGCGGGGCAACTTTGGGAGCAGCCCCAGCCCTGCTCCTGCTCCCGGCTGGGCACCCAGCTGCTGGGACACAGGTGTGTCCTGATGCCACCGTCTACTCCTTTGAGAAGGGGAGGACAGAGTGCATCAGGGAGTTTGGTGTGGCTTACATGCGGCAAGGAGAAGGTGCAGCCCCAAACTGGCTTTCACTTCTAGAACCTTTTGCTATTGCGGGAGCAGCTGCTGGAGCTTTTCAACCGAGCTGCAAGAGTGAAAAGTGTGATGGCATGTCTATCTGAGAAGGAAGGTTCGGTGCCGCAGCCTGTTGTGCACAATTTATATGCTGATAAGAGAAGGGGGTGCTTTTGGAACGTTTTCCTTCCTGACACTTCTGTCTCTGTGAGCTTTAGCTGCTTGGACTCAGGGATACCGAAGGTATGTGAAAGTGACTGGGATGCGAGAATCATGTTGCACAGGGAACAGGGAAGGTCAGCAAATGTTTCCTGTCCTGGCACATCTCTCAGTCTGAACTGCAGCTGCAGATGCTTCACTTCCGCCAAGGACTCTGCCACCTTGAGAGAAGGATGCGCTCTATGGAGTTGAGAAAGAAAGTGCGTCTCACTAGCTTCTTTCCTCTACTTCATAGACAGCAAAGGGGCTATGAAAGGCAGCACTGGCTTTTTGTTCTAGGACTTCTTCTTTACAAGCAGCTGCTGGATGTTTGGAAGGGGGTTTGGGATATGCAAAAATGAGAGGCTAAGATGGTAAGAGGGTAAGATGGAAGTCATCTGGCAAAAGCAGAGCTCACAAAAGGGCCAGCTGAGAAAGCTCTTGCTGCCTACAACTTCAACTGCACCCCTCAAAGCAGCAGCACACACGCTGCTCTCGGCACTTTCCTTCTCAGCTCTACGCACCATCCTAAGCCTTGCCTCTCCCACACTCAGGATCCAAAGACAACGGCACCAGGGACTGCTCACACACTAAAGGCACCAGGACAAAAGGCTCACCAGCTTGGCCTTTGCATTCCCGCTGACAGCTCCACAGCTTGAACCCAGAGAACTGCCTGCTGCCAACAGCCTTTCCAATCACTCTGAGCACCTCATGACAAGGAGTGTGGGGAATGAATCTCCAGCAGCCTCCTGCCCCAGGCTGTCCCCCGGGAGCAGCCCTGCTCCAGGCCGTGACTGCCACCTGCACAGCCAAAGGACCCAGAGCCGGTGTTACACACCACGGCTGTGCCTGGCACAGAGACACCAGTGGCCACACAAGTGGCCATGGCACTGTCCACACACAGTCCCTGCTGCTGCTCCCCCAGCCGCTGGCACCAACTCCCAGCCACCCACTCCTAAAGCCACGGGGCCCACTGGGACACTGCGGGGGCTCGTGGAAGCCAGCGGCCATTGTGACACAGCGGGGCTGCACAGAGCCCACGGTGCTTTGTGACCCGTGGCTCCCAGGAGAGCCTTTGTGATGCTGGGGAACTACAAGGAAGCCTGGCTCCTCTGTGACACCACCACAGAAGCTCAGGGGAGCCCTGGAGACCGTGCTGATGCTATGGAACCTGATGCAACCCTGCCTCCTCTGTGACACCACAGAACCTCTGGGAGCCCTGGAGACCGTGCTGATGCTATGGAACCTGATGCAACCCTGCCTCCACTGTGACACCACAGAAGCTCAGGGAGCCCTGGAGACTGTGGTGATGCTATGGAACCTGATGCAACCCTGCCTCCACTGTGACACCACAGAACCTCTGGGAGCCCTGGAGACCGTGCTGATGCTATGGAACCTGATGCAACCCTGCCTCCACTGTGACACCACAGAAGCTCGGGGAGCTCTGCAGACCGTGGGGATGCTGGCGAAGCTGACGGAACCCTGGGCACCACAGTGACGCTATGGAACCTGGTGGAACCGAGGGGCCACAGTGACACTGTGGGGCCTTTTGGAAGCAACAGGACCCTGGTGGGAAGCCACGGGATGATTAATCCTGCACGAACCTGCTCCAGGTGGGCTCCTCTCTCCCAGCTTCCACAGGTGCTGCTAGGATCCCATTCCGGCACTGGCTTGGCACGGGCTCACGGCTTCCTTTGGCAATGGCTCTGCTCCAGGATGGCATGCTGCAGAGAATGCAGGTAGATTTTGTGCTCACTCCTGGCATGCAGCTGGACAATAAAGCCTGATCCAGCCCCCCCTCAGCATATGTCCGGCTCTGGCATTGGGGCGGGGCAACTTTGGGAGCAGCCCCAGCCCTGCTCCTGCTCCCGGCTGGGCACCCAGCTGCTGGGACACAGGTGTGTCCTGATGCCACCGTCTACTCCTTTGAGAAGGGGAGGACAGAGTGCATCAGGGAGTTTGGTGTGGCTTACATGCGGCAAGGAGAAGGTGCAGCCCCAAACTGGCTTTCACTTCTAGAACCTTTTGCTATTGCGGGAGCAGCTGCTGGAGCTTTTCAACCGAGCTGCAAGAGTGAAAAGTGTGATGGCATGTCTATCTGAGAAGGAAGGTTCGGTGCCGCAGCCTGTTGTGCACAATTTATATGCTGATAAGAGAAGGGGGTGCTTTTGGAACGTTTTCCTTCCTGACACTTCTGTCTCTGTGAGCTTTAGCTGCTTGGACTCAGGGATACCGAAGGTATGTGAAAGTGACTGGGATGCGAGAATCATGTTGCACAGGGAACAGGGAAGGTCAGCAAATGTTTCCTGTCCTGGCACATCTCTCAGTCTGAACTGCAGCTGCAGATGCTTCACTTCCGCCAAGGACTCTGCCACCTTGAGAGAAGGATGCGCTCTATGGAGTTGAGAAAGAAAGTGCGTCTCACTAGCTTCTTTCCTCTACTTCATAGACAGCAAAGGGGCTATGAAAGGCAGCACTGGCTTTTTGTTCTAGGACTTCTTCTTTACAAGCAGCTGCTGGATGTTTGGAAGGGGGTTTGGGATATGCAAAAATGAGAGGCTAAGATGGTAAGAGGGTAAGATGGAAGTCATCTGGCAAAAGCAGAGCTCACAAAAGGGCCAGCTGAGAAAGCTCTTGCTGCCTACAACTTCAACTGCACCCCTCAAAGCAGCAGCACACACGCTGCTCTCGGCACTTTCCTTCTCAGCTCTACGCACCATCCTAAGCCTTGCCTCTCCCACACTCAGGATCCAAAGACAACGGCACCAGGGACTGCTCACACACTAAAGGCACCAGGACAAAAGGCTCACCAGCTTGGCCTTTGCATTCCCGCTGACAGCTCCACAGCTTGAACCCAGAGAACTGCCTGCTGCCAACAGCCTTTCCAATCACTCTGAGCACCTCATGACAAGGAGTGTGGGGAATGAATCTCCAGCAGCCTCCTGCCCCAGGCTGTCCCCCGGGAGCAGCCCTGCTCCAGGCTGTGACTGCCACCTGCACAGCCAAAGGACCCAGAGCCGGTGTTACACACCACGGCTGTGCCTGGCACAGAGACACCAGTGGCCACACAAGTGGCCATGGCACTGTCCACACACAGTCCCTGCTGCTGCTCCCCCAGCCGCTGGCACCAACTCCCAGCCACCCACTCCTAAAGCCACGGGGCCCACTGGGACACTGCGGGGGCTCGTGGAAGCCAGCGGCCATTGTGACACAGCGGGGCTGCACAGAGCCCACGGTGCTTTGTGACCCGTGGCTCCCAGGAGAGCCTTTGTGATGCTGGGGAACTACAAGGAAGCCTGGCTCCTCTGTGACACCACCACAGAAGTTCAGGGGAGCCCTGGAGACCGTGCTGATGCTATGGAACCTGATGCAACCCTGCCTCCTCTGTGACACCACAGAACCTCTGGGAGCCCTGGAGACCGTGCTGATGCTATGGAACCTGATGCAACCCTGCCTCCTCTGTGACACCACAGAAGCTCAGGGAGCCCTGGAGACTGTGGTGATGCTATGGAACCTGATGCAACCCTGCCTCCACTGTGACACCACAGAACCTCTGGGAGCCCTGGAGACCGTGCTGATGCTATGGAACCTGATGCAACCCTGCCTCCACTGTGACACCACAGAAGCTCGGGGAGCTCTGCAGACCGTGGGGATGCTGGCGAAGCTGACGGAACCCTGGGCACCACAGTGACGCTATGGAACCTGGTGGAACCGAGGGGCCACAGTGACACTGTGGGGCCTTTTGGAAGCAACAGGACCCTGGTGGGAAGCCACGGGATGATTAATCCTGCACGAACCTGCTCCAGGTGGGCTCCTCTCTCCCGGCTTCCACAGGTGCTGCTAGGATCCCACTCCGGCACTGGCTTGGCACGGGCTGACGGCTTCCTTTGGCAATGGCTCTGCTCCAGGATGGCATGCTGCAGAGAATGCAGGTAGATTTTGTGCTCACTCCTGGCATGCAGCTGGACAATAAAGCCTGATCCAGCCCCCCCTCAGCATATGTCCGGCTCTGGCATTGGGGCGGGGCAACTTTGGGAGCAGCCCCAGCCCTGCTCCTGCTCCCGGCTGGGCACCCAGCTGCTGGGACACAGGTGTGTCCTGATGCCACCGTCTACTCCTTTGAGAAGGGGAGGACAGAGTGCATCAGGGAGTTTGGTGTGGCTTACATGCGGCAAGGAGAAGGTGCAGCCCCAAACTGGCTTTCACTTCTAGAACCTTTTGCTATTGCGGGAGCAGCTGCTGGAGCTTTTCAACCGAGCTGCAAGAGTGAAAAGTGTGATGGCATGTCTATCTGAGAAGGAAGGTTCGGTGCCGCAGCCTGTTGTGCACAATTTATATGCTGATAAGAGAAGGGGGTGCTTTTGGAACGTTTTCCTTCCTGACACTTCTGTCTCTGTGAGCTTTAGCTGCTTGGACTCAGGGATACCGAAGGTATGTGAAAGTGACTGGGATGCGAGAATCATGTTGCACAGGGAACAGGGAAGGTCAGCAAATGTTTCCTGTCCTGGCACATCTCTCAGTCTGAACTGCAGCTGCAGATGCTTCACTTCCGCCAAGGACTCTGCCACCTTGAGAGAAGGATGCGCTCTATGGAGTTGAGAAAGAAAGTGCGTCTCACTAGCTTCTTTCCTCTACTTCATAGACAGCAAAGGGGCTATGAAAGGCAGCACTGGCTTTTTGTTCTAGGACTTCTTCTTTACAAGCAGCTGCTGGATGTTTGGAAGGGGGTTTGGGATATGCAAAAATGAGAGGCTAAGATGGTAAGAGGGTAAGATGGAAGTCATCTGGCAAAAGCAGAGCTCACAAAAGGGCCAGCTGAGAAAGCTCTTGCTGCCTACAACTTCAACTGCACCCCTCAAAGCAGCAGCACACACGCTGCTCTCGGCACTTTCCTTCTCAGCTCTACGCACCATCCTAAGCCTTGCCTCTCCCACACTCAGGATCCAAAGACAACGGCACCAGGGACTGCTCACACACTAAAGGCACCAGGACAAAAGGCTCACCAGCTTGGCCTTTGCATTCCCGCTGACAGCTCCACAGCTTGAACCCAGAGAACTGCCTGCTGCCAACAGCCTTTCCAATCACTCTGAGCACCTCATGACAAGGAGTGTGGGGAATGAATCTCCAGCAGCCTCCTGCCCCAGGCTGTCCCCCGGGAGCAGCCCTGCTCCAGGCTGTGACTGCCACCTGCACAGCCAAAGGACCCAGAGCCGGTGTTACACACCACGGCTGTGCCTGGCACAGAGACACCAGTGGCCACACAAGTGGCCATGGCACTGTCCACACACAGTCCCTGCTGCTGCTCCCCCAGCCGCTGGCACCAACTCCCAGCCACCCACTCCTAAAGCCACGGGGCCCACTGGGACACTGCGGGGGCTCGTGGAAGCCAGCGGCCATTGTGACACAGCGGGGCTGCACAGAGCCCACGGTGCTTTGTGACCCGTGGCTCCCAGGAGAGCCTTTGTGATGCTGGGGAACTACAAGGAAGCCTGGCTCCTCTGTGACACCACCACAGAAGCTCAGGGGAGCCCTGGAGACCGTGCTGATGCTATTGAACCTGATGCAACCCTGCCTCCTCTGTGATACCACAGAAGCTCTTGGAGCCCTGGAGACCGTGGTGATGCTATGGAACCTGATGCAACCCTGCCTCCTCTGTGACACCACAGAACCTCTGGGAGCCCTGGAGACCGTGCTGATGCTATGGAACCTGATGCAACCCTGCCTCCACTGTGACACCACAGAACCTCTGGGAGCCCTGGAGACTGTGGTGATGCTATGGAACCTGATGCAACCCTGCCTCCTCTGTGACACCACAGAACCTCTGGGAGCCCTGGAGACCGTGCTGATGCTATGGAACCTGATGCAACCCTGCCTCCACTGTGACACCACAGAACCTCTGGGAGCCCTGGAGACTGTGGTGATGCTATGGAACCTGATGCAACCCTGCCTCCACTGTGACACCACAGAAGCTCGGGGAGCTCTGCAGACCGTGGGGATGCTGGCGAAGCTGACGGAACCCTGGGCACCACAGTGACGCTATGGAACCTGGTGGAACTGAGGGGCCACAGTGACACTGTGGGGCCTTTTGGAAGCAACAGGACCCTGGTGGGAAGCCACGGGATGATTAATCCTGCACGAACCTGCTCCAGGTGGGCTCCTCTCTCCCGGCTTCCACAGGTGCTGCTAGGATCCCACTCCGGCACTGGCTTGGCACGGGCTGACGGCTTCCTTTGGCAATGGCTCTGCTCCAGGATGGCATGCTGCAGAGAATGCAGGTAGATTTTGTGCTCACTCCTGGCATGCAGCTGGACAATAAAGCCTGATCCAGCCCCCCCTCAGCATATGTCCGGCTCTGGCATTGGGGCGGGGCAACTTTGGGAGCAGCCCCAGCCCTGCTCCTGCTCCCGGCTGGGCACCCAGCTGCTGGGACACAGGTGTGTCCTGATGCCACCGTCTACTCCTTTGAGAAGGGGAGGACAGAGTGCATCAGGGAGTTTGGTGTGGCTTACATGCGGCAAGGAGAAGGTGCAGCCCCAAACTGGCTTTCACTTCTAGAACCTTTTGCTATTGCGGGAGCAGCTGCTGGAGCTTTTCAACCGAGCTGCAAGAGTGAAAAGTGTGATGGCATGTCTATCTGAGAAGGAAGGTTCGGTGCCGCAGCCTGTTGTGCACAATTTATATGCTGATAAGAGAAGGGGGTGCTTTTGGAACGTTTTCCTTCCTGACACTTCTGTCTCTGTGAGCTTTAGCTGCTTGGACTCAGGGATACCGAAGGTATGTGAAAGTGACTGGGATGCGAGAATCATGTTGCACAGGGAACAGGGAAGGTCAGCAAATGTTTCCTGTCCTGGCACATCTCTCAGTCTGAACTGCAGCTGCAGATGCTTCACTTCCGCCAAGGACTCTGCCACCTTGAGAGAAGGATGCGCTCTATGGAGTTGAGAAAGAAAGTGCGTCTCACTAGCTTCTTTCCTCTACTTCATAGACAGCAAAGGGGCTATGAAAGGCAGCACTGGCTTTTTGTTCTAGGACTTCTTCTTTACAAGCAGCTGCTGGATGTTTGGAAGGGGGTTTGGGATATGCAAAAATGAGAGGCTAAGATGGTAAGAGGGTAAGATGGAAGTCATCTGGCAAAAGCAGAGCTCACAAAAGGGCCAGCTGAGAAAGCTCTTGCTGCCTACAACTTCAACTGCACCCCTCAAAGCAGCAGCACACACGCTGCTCTCGGCACTTTCCTTCTCAGCTCTACGCACCATCCTAAGCCTTGCCTCTCCCACACTCAGGATCCAAAGACAACGGCACCAGGGACTGCTCACACACTAAAGGCACCAGGACAAAAGGCTCACCAGCTTGGCCTTTGCATTCCCGCTGACAGCTCCACAGCTTGAACCCAGAGAACTGCCTGCTGCCAACAGCCTTTCCAATCACTCTGAGCACCTCATGACAAGGAGTGTGGGGAATGAATCTCCAGCAGCCTCCTGCCCCAGGCTGTCCCCCGGGAGCAGCCCTGCTCCAGGCTGTGACTGCCACCTGCACAGCCAAAGGACCCAGAGCCGGTGTTACACACCACGGCTGTGCCTGGCACAGAGACACCAGTGGCCACACAAGTGGCCATGGCACTGTCCACACACAGTCCCTGCTGCTGCTCCCCCAGCCGCTGGCACCAACTCCCAGCCACCCACTCCTAAAGCCACGGGGCCCACTGGGACACTGCGGGGGCTCGTGGAAGCCAGCGGCCATTGTGACACAGCGGGGCTGCACAGAGCCCACGGTGCTTTGTGACCCGTGGCTCCCAGGAGAGCCTTTGTGATGCTGGGGAACTACAAGGAAGCCTGGCTCCTCTGTGACACCACCACAGAAGTTCAGGGGAGCCCTGGAGACCGTGCTGATGCTATGGAACCTGATGCAACCCTGCCTCCTCTGTGACACCACAGAACCTCTGGGAGCCCTGGAGACCGTGCTGATGCTATGGAACCTGATGCAACCCTGCCTCCTCTGTGACACCACAGAAGCTCAGGGAGCCCTGGAGACTGTGGTGATGCTATGGAACCTGATGCAACCCTGCCTCCACTGTGACACCACAGAACCTCTGGGAGCCCTGGAGACCGTGCTGATGCTATGGAACCTGATGCAACCCTGCCTCCACTGTGACACCACAGAAGCTCGGGGAGCTCTGCAGACCGTGGGGATGCTGGCGAAGCTGACGGAACCCTGGGCACCACAGTGACGCTATGGAACCTGGTGGAACCGAGGGGCCACAGTGACACTGTGGGGCCTTTTGGAAGCAACAGGACCCTGGTGGGAAGCCACGGGATGATTAATCCTGCACGAACCTGCTCCAGGTGGGCTCCTCTCTCCCGGCTTCCACAGGTGCTGCTAGGATCCCACTCCGGCACTGGCTTGGCACGGGCTGACGGCTTCCTTTGGCAATGGCTCTGCTCCAGGATGGCATGCTGCAGAGAATGCAGGTAGATTTTGTGCTCACTCCTGGCATGCAGCTGGACAATAAAGCCTGATCCAGCCCCCCCTCAGCATATGTCCGGCTCTGGCATTGGGGCGGGGCAACTTTGGGAGCAGCCCCAGCCCTGCTCCTGCTCCCGGCTGGGCACCCAGCTGCTGGGACACAGGTGTGTCCTGATGCCACCGTCTACTCCTTTGAGAAGGGGAGGACAGAGTGCATCAGGGAGTTTGGTGTGGCTTACATGCGGCAAGGAGAAGGTGCAGCCCCAAACTGGCTTTCACTTCTAGAACCTTTTGCTATTGCGGGAGCAGCTGCTGGAGCTTTTCAACCGAGCTGCAAGAGTGAAAAGTGTGATGGCATGTCTATCTGAGAAGGAAGGTTCGGTGCCGCAGCCTGTTGTGCACAATTTATATGCTGATAAGAGAAGGGGGTGCTTTTGGAACGTTTTCCTTCCTGACACTTCTGTCTCTGTGAGCTTTAGCTGCTTGGACTCAGGGATACCGAAGGTATGTGAAAGTGACTGGGATGCGAGAATCATGTTGCACAGGGAACAGGGAAGGTCAGCAAATGTTTCCTGTCCTGGCACATCTCTCAGTCTGAACTGCAGCTGCAGATGCTTCACTTCCGCCAAGGACTCTGCCACCTTGAGAGAAGGATGCGCTCTATGGAGTTGAGAAAGAAAGTGCGTCTCACTAGCTTCTTTCCTCTACTTCATAGACAGCAAAGGGGCTATGAAAGGCAGCACTGGCTTTTTGTTCTAGGACTTCTTCTTTACAAGCAGCTGCTGGATGTTTGGAAGGGGGTTTGGGATATGCAAAAATGAGAGGCTAAGATGGTAAGAGGGTAAGATGGAAGTCATCTGGCAAAAGCAGAGCTCACAAAAGGGCCAGCTGAGAAAGCTCTTGCTGCCTACAACTTCAACTGCACCCCTCAAAGCAGCAGCACACACGCTGCTCTCGGCACTTTCCTTCTCAGCTCTACGCACCATCCTAAGCCTTGCCTCTCCCACACTCAGGATCCAAAGACAACGGCACCAGGGACTGCTCACACACTAAAGGCACCAGGACAAAAGGCTCACCAGCTTGGCCTTTGCATTCCCGCTGACAGCTCCACAGCTTGAACCCAGAGAACTGCCTGCTGCCAACAGCCTTTCCAATCACTCTGAGCACCTCATGACAAGGAGTGTGGGGAATGAATCTCCAGCAGCCTCCTGCCCCAGGCTGTCCCCCGGGAGCAGCCCTGCTCCAGGCTGTGACTGCCACCTGCACAGCCAAAGGACCCAGAGCCGGTGTTACACACCACGGCTGTGCCTGGCACAGAGACACCAGTGGCCACACAAGTGGCCATGGCACTGTCCACACACAGTCCCTGCTGCTGCTCCCCCAGCCGCTGGCACCAACTCCCAGCCACCCACTCCTAAAGCCACGGGGCCCACTGGGACACTGCGGGGGCTCGTGGAAGCCAGCGGCCATTGTGACACAGCGGGGCTGCACAGAGCCCACGGTGCTTTGTGACCCGTGGCTCCCAGGAGAGCCTTTGTGATGCTGGGGAACTACAAGGAAGCCTGGCTCCTCTGTGACACCACCACAGAAGCTCAGGGGAGCCCTGGAGACCGTGCTGATGCTATGGAACCTGATGCAACCCTGCCTCCTCTGTGACACCACAGAACCTCTGGGAGCCCTGGAGACCGTGCTGATGCTATGGAACCTGATGCAACCCTGCCTCCACTGTGACACCACAGAAGCTCAGGGAGCCCTGGAGACTGTGGTGATGCTATGGAACCTGATGCAACCCTGCCTCCACTGTGACACCACAGAACCTCTGGGAGCCCTGGAGACCGTGCTGATGCTATGGAACCTGATGCAACCCTGCCTCCACTGTGACACCACAGAAGCTCGGGGAGCTCTGCAGACCGTGGGGATGCTGGCGAAGCTGACGGAACCCTGGGCACCACAGTGACGCTATGGAACCTGGTGGAACCGAGGGGCCACAGTGACACTGTGGGGCCTTTTGGAAGCAACAGGACCCTGGTGGGAAGCCACGGGATGATTAATCCTGCACGAACCTGCTCCAGGTGGGCTCCTCTCTCCCGGCTTCCACAGGTGCTGCTAGGATCCCACTCCGGCACTGGCTTGGCACGGGCTGACGGCTTCCTTTGGCAATGGCTCTGCTCCAGGATGGCATGCTGCAGAGAATGCAGGTAGATTTTGTGCTCACTCCTGGCATGCAGCTGGACAATAAAGCCTGATCCAGCCCCCCCTCAGCATATGTCCGGCTCTGGCATTGGGGCGGGGCAACTTTGGGAGCAGCCCCAGCCCTGCTCCTGCTCCCGGCTGGGCACCCAGCTGCTGGGACACAGGTGTGTCCTGATGCCACCGTCTACTCCTTTGAGAAGGGGAGGACAGAGTGCATCAGGGAGTTTGGTGTGGCTTACATGCGGCAAGGAGAAGGTGCAGCCCCAAACTGGCTTTCACTTCTAGAACCTTTTGCTATTGCGGGAGCAGCTGCTGGAGCTTTTCAACCGAGCTGCAAGAGTGAAAAGTGTGATGGCATGTCTATCTGAGAAGGAAGGTTCGGTGCCGCAGCCTGTTGTGCACAATTTATATGCTGATAAGAGAAGGGGGTGCTTTTGGAACGTTTCCCTTCCTGACACTTCTGTCTCTGTGAGCTTTAGCTGCTTGGACTCAGGGATACCGAAGGTATGTGAAAGTGACTGGGATGCGAGAATCATGTTGCACAGGGAACAGGGAAGGTCAGCAAATGTTTCCTGTCCTGGCACATCTCTCAGTCTGAACTGCAGCTGCAGATGCTTCACTTCCGCCAAGGACTCTGCCACCTTGAGAGAAGGATGCGCTCTATGGAGTTGAGAAAGAAAGTGCGTCTCACTAGCTTCTTTCCTCTACTTCATAGACAGCAAAGGGGCTATGAAAGGCAGCACTGGCTTTTTGTTCTAGGACTTCTTCTTTACAAGCAGCTGCTGGATGTTTGGAAGGGGGTTTGGGATATGCAAAAATGAGAGGCTAAGATGGTAAGAGGGTAAGATGGAAGTCATCTGGCAAAAGCAGAGCTCACAAAAGGGCCAGCTGAGAAAGCTCTTGCTGCCTACAACTTCAACTGCACCCCTCAAAGCAGCAGCACACACGCTGCTCTCGGCACTTTCCTTCTCAGCTCTACGCACCATCCTAAGCCTTGCCTCTCCCACACTCAGGATCCAAAGACAACGGCACCAGGGACTGCTCACACACTAAAGGCACCAGGACAAAAGGCTCACCAGCTTGGCCTTTGCATTCCTGCTGACAGCTCCACAGCTTGAACCCAGAGAACTGCCTGCTGCCAACAGCCTTTCCAATCACTCTGAGCACCTCATGACAAGGAGTGTGGGGAATGAATCTCCAGCAGCCTCCTGCCCCAGGCTGTCCCCCGGGAGCAGCCCTGCTCCAGGCCGTGACTGCCACCTGCACAGCCAAAGGACCCAGAGCCGGTGTTACACACCATGGCTGTGCCTGGCACAGAGACACCAGTGGCCACACAAGTGGCCATGGCACTGTCCACACACAGTCCCTGCTGCTGCTCCCCCAGCCGCTGGCACCAACTCCCAGCCACCCACTCCTAAAGCCACGGGGCCCACTGGGACACTGCGGGGGCTCGTGGAAGCCAGCGGCCATTGTGACACAGCGGGGCTGCACAGAGCCCACGGTGCTTTGTGACCCGTGGCTCCCAGGAGAGCCTTTGTGATGCTGGGGAACTACAAGGAAGCCTGGCTCCTCTGTGACACCACCACAGAAGCTCAGGGGAGCCCTGGAGACCGTGCTGATGCTATTGAACCTGATGCAACCCTGCCTCCTCTGTGATACCACAGAAGCTCTTGGAGCCCTGGAGACCGTGGTGATGCTATGGAACCTGATGCAACCCTGCCTCCTCTGTGACACCACAGAACCTCTGGGAGCTCTGGAGACCGTGCTGATGCTATGGAACCTGATGCAACCCTGCCTCCACTGTGACACCACAGAAGCTCAGGGAGCCCTGGAGACTGTGGTGATGCTATGGAACCTGATGCAACCCTGCCTCCACTGTGACACCACAGAACCTCTGGGAGCCCTGGAGACCGTGCTGATGCTATGGAACCTGATGCAACCCTGCCTCCACTGTGACACCACAGAAGCTCGGGGAGCTCTGCAGACCGTGGGGATGCTGGCGAAGCTGACGGAACCCTGGGCACCACAGTGACGCTATGGAACCTGGTGGAACCGAGGGGCCACAGTGACACTGTGGGGCCTTTTGGAAGCAACAGGACCCTGGTGGGAAGCCACGGGATGATTAATCCTGCACGAACCTGCTCCAGGTGGGCTCCTCTCTCCCGGCTTCCACAGGTGCTGCTAGGATCCCACTCCGGCACTGGCTTGGCACGGGCTCACGGCTTCCTTTGGCAATGGCTCTGCTCCAGGATGGCATGCTGCAGAGAATGCAGGTAGATTTTGTGCTCACTCCTGGCATGCAGCTGGACAATAAAGCCTGATCCAGCCCCCCCTCAGCATATGTCCGGCTCTGGCATTGGGGCGGGGCAACTTTGGGAGCAGCCCCAGCCCTGCTCCTGCTCCCGGCTGGGCACCCAGCTGCTGGGACACAGGTGTGTCCTGATGCCACCGTCTACTCCTTTGAGAAGGGGAGGACAGAGTGCATCAGGGAGTTTGGTGTGGCTTACATGCGGCAAGGAGAAGGTGCAGCCCCAAACTGGCTTTCACTTCTAGAACCTTTTGCTATTGCGGGAGCAGCTGCTGGAGCTTTTCAACCGAGCTGCAAGAGTGAAAAGTGTGATGGCATGTCTATCTGAGAAGGAAGGTTCGGTGCCGCAGCCTGTTGTGCACAATTTATATGCTGATAAGAGAAGGGGGTGCTTTTGGAACGTTTTCCTTCCTGACACTTCTGTCTCTGTGAGCTTTAGCTGCTTGGACTCAGGGATACCGAAGGTATGTGAAAGTGACTGGGATGCGAGAATCATGTTGCACAGGGAACAGGGAAGGTCAGCAAATGTTTCCTGTCCTGGCACATCTCTCAGTCTGAACTGCAGCTGCAGATGCTTCACTTCCGCCAAGGACTCTGCCACCTTGAGAGAAGGATGCGCTCTATGGAGTTGAGAAAGAAAGTGCGTCTCACTAGCTTCTTTCCTCTACTTCATAGACAGCAAAGGGGCTATGAAAGGCAGCACTGGCTTTTTGTTCTAGGACTTCTTCTTTACAAGCAGCTGCTGGATGTTTGGAAGGGGGTTTGGGATATGCAAAAATGAGAGGCTAAGATGGTAAGAGGGTAAGATGGAAGTCATCTGGCAAAAGCAGAGCTCACAAAAGGGCCAGCTGAGAAAGCTCTTGCTGCCTACAACTTCAACTGCACCCCTCAAAGCAGCAGCACACACGCTGCTCTCGGCACTTTCCTTCTCAGCTCTACGCACCATCCTAAGCCTTGCCTCTCCCACACTCAGGATCCAAAGACAACGGCACCAGGGACTGCTCACACACTAAAGGCACCAGGACAAAAGGCTCACCAGCTTGGCCTTTGCATTCCCGCTGACAGCTCCACAGCTTGAACCCAGAGAACTGCCTGCTGCCAACAGCCTTTCCAATCACTCTGAGCACCTCATGACAAGGAGTGTGGGGAATGAATCTCCAGCAGCCTCCTGCCCCAGGCTGTCCCCCGGGAGCAGCCCTGCTCCAGGCCGTGACTGCCACCTGCACAGCCAAAGGACCCAGAGCCGGTGTTACACACCACGGCTGTGCCTGGCACAGAGACACCAGTGGCCACACAAGTGGCCATGGCACTGTCCACACACAGTTCCTGCTGCTGCTCCCCCAGCCGCTGGCACCAACTCCCAGCCACCCACTCCTAAAGCCACGGGGCCCACTGGGACACTGCGGGGGCTCGTGGAAGCCAGCGGCCATTGTGACACAGCGGGGCTGCACAGAGCCCACGGTGCTTTGTGACCGGTGGCTCCCAGGAGAGCCTTTGTGATGCTGGGGAACTACAAGGAAGCCTGGCTCCTCTGTGACACCACCACAGAAGCTCAGGGGAGCCCTGGAGACCGTGCTGATGCTATGGAACCTGATGCAACCCTGCCTCCTCTGTGACACCACAGAACCTCTGGGAGCCCTGGAGACCGTGCTGATGCTATGGAACCTGATGCAACCCTGCCTCCACTGTGACACCACAGAAGCTCAGGGAGCCCTGGAGACTGTGGTGATGCTATGGAACCTGATGCAACCCTGCCTCCACTGTGACACCACAGAACCTCTGGGAGCCCTGGAGACCGTGCTGATGCTATGGAACCTGATGCAACCCTGCCTCCACTGTGACACCACAGAAGCTCGGGGAGCTCTGCAGACCGTGGGGATGCTGGCGAAGCTGACGGAACCCTGGGCACCACAGTGACGCTATGGAACCTGGTGGAACCGAGGGGCCACAGTGACACTGTGGGGCCTTTTGGAAGCAACAGGACCCTGGTGGGAAGCCACGGGATGATTAATCCTGCACGAACCTGCTCCAGGTGGGCTCCTCTCTCCCGGCTTCCACAGGTGCTGCTAGGATCCCACTCCGGCACTGGCTTGGCACGGGCTCACGGCTTCCTTTGGCAATGGCTCTGCTCCAGGATGGCATGCTGCAGAGAATGCAGGTAGATTTTGTGCTCACTCCTGGCATGCAGCTGGACAATAAAGCCTGATCCAGCCCCCCCTCAGCATATGTCCGGCTCTGGCATTGGGGCGGGGCAACTTTGGGAGCAGCCCCAGCCCTGCTCCTGCTCCCGGCTGGGCACCCAGCTGCTGGGACACAGGTGTGTCCTGATGCCACCGTCTACTCCTTTGAGAAGGGGAGGACAGAGTGCATCAGGGAGTTTGGTGTGGCTTACATGCGGCAAGGAGAAGGTGCAGCCCCAAACTGGCTTTCACTTCTAGAACCTTTTGCTATTGCGGGAGCAGCTGCTGGAGCTTTTCAACCGAGCTGCAAGAGTGAAAAGTGTGATGGCATGTCTATCTGAGAAGGAAGGTTCGGTGCCGCAGCCTGTTGTGCACAATTTATATGCTGATAAGAGAAGGGGGTGCTTTTGGAACGTTTTCCTTCCTGACACTTCTGTCTCTGTGAGCTTTAGCTGCTTGGACTCAGGGATACCGAAGGTATGTGAAAGTGACTGGGATGCGAGAATCATGTTGCACAGGGAACAGGGAAGGTCAGCAAATGTTTCCTGTCCTGGCACATCTCTCAGTCTGAACTGCAGCTGCAGATGCTTCACTTCCGCCAAGGACTCTGCCACCTTGAGAGAAGGATGCGCTCTATGGAGTTGAGAAAGAAAGTGCGTCTCACTAGCTTCTTTCCTCTACTTCATAGACAGCAAAGGGGCTATGAAAGGCAGCACTGGCTTTTTGTTCTAGGACTTCTTCTTTACAAGCAGCTGCTGGATGTTTGGAAGGGGGTTTGGGATATGCAAAAATGAGAGGCTAAGATGGTAAGAGGGTAAGATGGAAGTCATCTGGCAAAAGCAGAGCTCACAAAAGGGCCAGCTGAGAAAGCTCTTGCTGCCTACAACTTCAACTGCACCCCTCAAAGCAGCAGCACACACGCTGCTCTCGGCACTTTCCTTCTCAGCTCTACGCACCATCCTAAGCCTTGCCTCTCCCACACTCAGGATCCAAAGACAACGGCACCAGGGACTGCTCACACACTAAAGGCACCAGGACAAAAGGCTCACCAGCTTGGCCTTTGCATTCCCGCTGACAGCTCCACAGCTTGAACCCAGAGAACTGCCTGCTGCCAACAGCCTTTCCAATCACTCTGAGCACCTCATGACAAGGAGTGTGGGGAATGAATCTCCAGCAGCCTCCTGCCCCAGGCTGTCCCCCGGGAGCAGCCCTGCTCCAGGCTGTGACTGCCACCTGCACAGCCAAAGGACCCAGAGCCGGTGTTACACACCACGGCTGTGCCTGGCACAGAGACACCAGTGGCCACACAAGTGGCCATGGCACTGTCCACACACAGTCCCTGCTGCTGCTCCCCCAGCCGCTGGCACCAACTCCCAGCCACCCACTCCTAAAGCCACGGGGCCCACTGGGACACTGCGGGGGCTCGTGGAAGCCAGCGGCCATTGTGACACAGCGGGGCTGCACAGAGCCCACGGTGCTTTGTGACCCGTGGCTCCCAGGAGAGCCTTTGTGATGCTGGGGAACTACAAGGAAGCCTGGCTCCTCTGTGACACCACCACAGAAGCTCAGGGGAGCCCTGGAGACCGTGCTGATGCTATTGAACCTGATGCAACCCTGCCTCCTCTGTGATACCACAGAAGCTCTTGGAGCCCTGGAGACCGTGGTGATGCTATGGAACCTGATGCAACCCTGCCTCCTCTGTGACACCACAGAACCTCTGGGAGCCCTGGAGACCGTGCTGATGCTATGGAACCTGATGCAACCCTGCCTCCACTGTGACACCACAGAAGCTCAGGGAGCCCTGGAGACTGTGGTGATGCTATGGAACCTGATGCAACCCTGCCTCCACTGTGACACCACAGAACCTCTGGGAGCCCTGGAGACCGTGCTGATGCTATGGAACCTGATGCAACCCTGCCTCCACTGTGACACCACAGAAGCTCGGGGAGCTCTGCAGACCGTGGGGATGCTGGCGAAGCTGACGGAACCCTGGGCACCACAGTGACGCTATGGAACCTGGTGGAACCGAGGGGCCACAGTGACACTGTGGGGCCTTTTGGAAGCAACAGGACCCTGGTGGGAAGCCACGGGATGATTAATCCTGCACGAACCTGCTCCAGGTGGGCTCCTCTCTCCCGGCTTCCACAGGTGCTGCTAGGATCCCACTCCGGCACTGGCTTGGCACGGGCTGACGGCTTCCTTTGGCAATGGCTCTGCTCCAGGATGGCATGCTGCAGAGAATGCAGGTAGATTTTGTGCTCACTCCTGGCATGCAGCTGGACAATAAAGCCTGATCCAGCCCCCCCTCAGCATATGTCCGGCTCTGGCATTGGGGCGGGGCAACTTTGGGAGCAGCCCCAGCCCTGCTCCTGCTCCCGGCTGGGCACCCAGCTGCTGGGACACAGGTGTGTCCTGATGCCACCGTCTACTCCTTTGAGAAGGGGAGGACAGAGTGCATCAGGGAGTTTGGTGTGGCTTACATGCGGCAAGGAGAAGGTGCAGCCCCAAACTGGCTTTCACTTCTAGAACCTTTTGCTATTGCGGGAGCAGCTGCTGGAGCTTTTCAACCGAGCTGCAAGAGTGAAAAGTGTGATGGCATGTCTATCTGAGAAGGAAGGTTCGGTGCCGCAGCCTGTTGTGCACAATTTATATGCTGATAAGAGAAGGGGGTGCTTTTGGAACGTTTTCCTTCCTGACACTTCTGTCTCTGTGAGCTTTAGCTGCTTGGACTCAGGGATACCGAAGGTATGTGAAAGTGACTGGGATGCGAGAATCATGTTGCACAGGGAACAGGGAAGGTCAGCAAATGTTTCCTGTCCTGGCACATCTCTCAGTCTGAACTGCAGCTGCAGATGCTTCACTTCCGCCAAGGACTCTGCCACCTTGAGAGAAGGATGCGCTCTATGGAGTTGAGAAAGAAAGTGCGTCTCACTAGCTTCTTTCCTCTACTTCATAGACAGCAAAGGGGCTATGAAAGGCAGCACTGGCTTTTTGTTCTAGGACTTCTTCTTTACAAGCAGCTGCTGGATGTTTGGAAGGGGGTTTGGGATATGCAAAAATGAGAGGCTAAGATGGTAAGAGGGTAAGATGGAAGTCATCTGGCAAAAGCAGAGCTCACAAAAGGGCCAGCTGAGAAAGCTCTTGCTGCCTACAACTTCAACTGCACCCCTCAAAGCAGCAGCACACATGCTGCTCTCGGCACTTTCCTTCTCAGCTCTACGCACCATCCTAAGCCTTGCCTCTCCCACACTCAGGATCCAAAGACAACGGCACCAGGGACTGCTCACACACTAAAGGCACCAGGACAAAAGGCTCACCAGCTTGGCCTTTGCATTCCCGCTGACAGCTCCACAGCTTGAACCCAGAGAACTGCCTGCTGCCAACAGCCTTTCCAATCACTCTGAGCACCTCATGACAAGGAGTGTGGGGAATGAATCTCCAGCAGCCTCCTGCCCCAGGCTGTCCCCCGGGAGCAGCCCTGCTCCAGGCTGTGACTGCCACCTGCACAGCCAAAGGACCCAGAGCCGGTGTTACACACCACGGCTGTGCCTGGCACAGAGACACCAGTGGCCACACAAGTGGCCATGGCACTGTCCACACACAGTCCCTGCTGCTGCTCCCCCAGCCGCTGGCACCAACTCCCAGCCACCCACTCCTAAAGCCACGGGGCCCACTGGGACACTGCGGGGGCTCGTGGAAGCCAGCGGCCATTGTGACACAGCGGGGCTGCACAGAGCCCACGGTGCTTTGTGACCCGTGGCTCCCAGGAGAGCCTTTGTGATGCTGGGGAACTACAAGGAAGCCTGGCTCCTCTGTGACACCACCACAGAAGCTCAGGGGAGCCCTGGAGACCGTGCTGATGCTATGGAACCTGATGCAACCCTGCCTCCTCTGTGACACCACAGAACCTCTGGGAGCCCTGGAGACCGTGCTGATGCTATGGAACCTGATGCAACCCTGCCTCCACTGTGACACCACAGAAGCTCAGGGAGCCCTGGAGACTGTGGTGATGCTATGGAACCTGATGCAACCCTGCCTCCACTGTGACACCACAGAACCTCTGGGAGCCCTGGAGACCGTGCTGATGCTATGGAACCTGATGCAACCCTGCCTCCACTGTGACACCACAGAAGCTCGGGGAGCTCTGCAGACCGTGGGGATGCTGGCGAAGCTGACGGAACCCTGGGCACCACAGTGACGCTATGGAACCTGGTGGAACCGAGGGGCCACAGTGACACTGTGGGGCCTTTTGGAAGCAACAGGACCCTGGTGGGAAGCCACGGGATGATTAATCCTGCACGAACCTGCTCCAGGTGGGCTCCTCTCTCCCGGCTTCCACAGGTGCTGCTAGGATCCCACTCCGGCACTGGCTTGGCACGGGCTGACGGCTTCCTTTGGCAATGGCTCTGCTCCAGGATGGCATGCTGCAGAGAATGCAGGTAGATTTTGTGCTCACTCCTGGCATGCAGCTGGACAATAAAGCCTGATCCAGCCCCCCCTCAGCATATGTCCGGCTCTGGCATTGGGGCGGGGCAACTTTGGGAGCAGCCCCAGCCCTGCTCCTGCTCCCGGCTGGGCACCCAGCTGCTGGGACACAGGTGTGTCCTGATGCCACCGTCTACTCCTTTGAGAAGGGGAGGACAGAGTGCATCAGGGAGTTTGGTGTGGCTTACATGCGGCAAGGAGAAGGTGCAGCCCCAAACTGGCTTTCACTTCTAGAACCTTTTGCTATTGCGGGAGCAGCTGCTGGAGCTTTTCAACCGAGCTGCAAGAGTGAAAAGTGTGATGGCATGTCTATCTGAGAAGGAAGGTTCGGTGCCGCAGCCTGTTGTGCACAATTTATATGCTGATAAGAGAAGGGGGTGCTTTTGGAACGTTTCCCTTCCTGACACTTCTGTCTCTGTGAGCTTTAGCTGCTTGGACTCAGGGATACCGAAGGTATGTGAAAGTGACTGGGATGCGAGAATCATGTTGCACAGGGAACAGGGAAGGTCAGCAAATGTTTCCTGTCCTGGCACATCTCTCAGTCTGAACTGCAGCTGCAGATGCTTCACTTCCGCCAAGGACTCTGCCACCTTGAGAGAAGGATGCGCTCTATGGAGTTGAGAAAGAAAGTGCGTCTCACTAGCTTCTTTCCTCTACTTCATAGACAGCAAAGGGGCTATGAAAGGCAGCACTGGCTTTTTGTTCTAGGACTTCTTCTTTACAAGCAGCTGCTGGATGTTTGGAAGGGGGTTTGGGATATGCAAAAATGAGAGGCTAAGATGGTAAGAGGGTAAGATGGAAGTCATCTGGCAAAAGCAGAGCTCACAAAAGGGCCAGCTGAGAAAGCTCTTGCTGCCTACAACTTCAACTGCACCCCTCAAAGCAGCAGCACACACGCTGCTCTCGGCACTTTCCTTCTCAGCTCTACGCACCATCCTAAGCCTTGCCTCTCCCACACTCAGGATCCAAAGACAACGGCACCAGGGACTGCTCACACACTAAAGGCACCAGGACAAAAGGCTCACCAGCTTGGCCTTTGCATTCCTGCTGACAGCTCCACAGCTTGAACCCAGAGAACTGCCTGCTGCCAACAGCCTTTCCAATCACTCTGAGCACCTCATGACAAGGAGTGTGGGGAATGAATCTCCAGCAGCCTCCTGCCCCAGGCTGTCCCCCGGGAGCAGCCCTGCTCCAGGCCGTGACTGCCACCTGCACAGCCAAAGGACCCAGAGCCGGTGTTACACACCATGGCTGTGCCTGGCACAGAGACACCAGTGGCCACACAAGTGGCCATGGCACTGTCCACACACAGTCCCTGCTGCTGCTCCCCCAGCCGCTGGCACCAACTCCCAGCCACCCACTCCTAAAGCCACGGGGCCCACTGGGACACTGCGGGGGCTCGTGGAAGCCAGCGGCCATTGTGACACAGCGGGGCTGCACAGAGCCCACGGTGCTTTGTGACCCGTGGCTCCCAGGAGAGCCTTTGTGATGCTGGGGAACTACAAGGAAGCCTGGCTCCTCTGTGACACCACCACAGAAGCTCAGGGGAGCCCTGGAGACCGTGCTGATGCTATTGAACCTGATGCAACCCTGCCTCCTCTGTGATACCACAGAAGCTCTTGGAGCCCTGGAGACCGTGGTGATGCTATGGAACCTGATGCAACCCTGCCTCCTCTGTGACACCACAGAACCTCTGGGAGCTCTGGAGACCGTGCTGATGCTATGGAACCTGATGCAACCCTGCCTCCACTGTGACACCACAGAAGCTCAGGGAGCCCTGGAGACTGTGGTGATGCTATGGAACCTGATGCAACCCTGCCTCCACTGTGACACCACAGAACCTCTGGGAGCCCTGGAGACCGTGCTGATGCTATGGAACCTGATGCAACCCTGCCTCCACTGTGACACCACAGAAGCTCGGGGAGCTCTGCAGACCGTGGGGATGCTGGCGAAGCTGACGGAACCCTGGGCACCACAGTGACGCTATGGAACCTGGTGGAACCGAGGGGCCACAGTGACACTGTGGGGCCTTTTGGAAGCAACAGGACCCTGGTGGGAAGCCACGGGATGATTAATCCTGCACGAACCTGCTCCAGGTGGGCTCCTCTCTCCCGGCTTCCACAGGTGCTGCTAGGATCCCACTCCGGCACTGGCTTGGCACGGGCTCACGGCTTCCTTTGGCAATGGCTCTGCTCCAGGATGGCATGCTGCAGAGAATGCAGGTAGATTTTGTGCTCACTCCTGGCATGCAGCTGGACAATAAAGCCTGATCCAGCCCCCCCTCAGCATATGTCCGGCTCTGGCATTGGGGCGGGGCAACTTTGGGAGCAGCCCCAGCCCTGCTCCTGCTCCCGGCTGGGCACCCAGCTGCTGGGACACAGGTGTGTCCTGATGCCACCGTCTACTCCTTTGAGAAGGGGAGGACAGAGTGCATCAGGGAGTTTGGTGTGGCTTACATGCGGCAAGGAGAAGGTGCAGCCCCAAACTGGCTTTCACTTCTAGAACCTTTTGCTATTGCGGGAGCAGCTGCTGGAGCTTTTCAACCGAGCTGCAAGAGTGAAAAGTGTGATGGCATGTCTATCTGAGAAGGAAGGTTCGGTGCCGCAGCCTGTTGTGCACAATTTATATGCTGATAAGAGAAGGGGGTGCTTTTGGAACGTTTTCCTTCCTGACACTTCTGTCTCTGTGAGCTTTAGCTGCTTGGACTCAGGGATACCGAAGGTATGTGAAAGTGACTGGGATGCGAGAATCATGTTGCACAGGGAACAGGGAAGGTCAGCAAATGTTTCCTGTCCTGGCACATCTCTCAGTCTGAACTGCAGCTGCAGATGCTTCACTTCCGCCAAGGACTCTGCCACCTTGAGAGAAGGATGCGCTCTATGGAGTTGAGAAAGAAAGTGCGTCTCACTAGCTTCTTTCCTCTACTTCATAGACAGCAAAGGGGCTATGAAAGGCAGCACTGGCTTTTTGTTCTAGGACTTCTTCTTTACAAGCAGCTGCTGGATGTTTGGAAGGGGGTTTGGGATATGCAAAAATGAGAGGCTAAGATGGTAAGAGGGTAAGATGGAAGTCATCTGGCAAAAGCAGAGCTCACAAAAGGGCCAGCTGAGAAAGCTCTTGCTGCCTACAACTTCAACTGCACCCCTCAAAGCAGCAGCACACACGCTGCTCTCGGCACTTTCCTTCTCAGCTCTACGCACCATCCTAAGCCTTGCCTCTCCCACACTCAGGATCCAAAGACAACGGCACCAGGGACTGCTCACACACTAAAGGCACCAGGACAAAAGGCTCACCAGCTTGGCCTTTGCATTCCCGCTGACAGCTCCACAGCTTGAACCCAGAGAACTGCCTGCTGCCAACAGCCTTTCCAATCACTCTGAGCACCTCATGACAAGGAGTGTGGGGAATGAATCTCCAGCAGCCTCCTGCCCCAGGCTGTCCCCCGGGAGCAGCCCTGCTCCAGGCCGTGACTGCCACCTGCACAGCCAAAGGACCCAGAGCCGGTGTTACACACCACGGCTGTGCCTGGCACAGAGACACCAGTGGCCACACAAGTGGCCATGGCACTGTCCACACACAGTTCCTGCTGCTGCTCCCCCAGCCGCTGGCACCAACTCCCAGCCACCCACTCCTAAAGCCACGGGGCCCACTGGGACACTGCGGGGGCTCGTGGAAGCCAGCGGCCATTGTGACACAGCGGGGCTGCACAGAGCCCACGGTGCTTTGTGACCGGTGGCTCCCAGGAGAGCCTTTGTGATGCTGGGGAACTACAAGGAAGCCTGGCTCCTCTGTGACACCACCACAGAAGCTCAGGGGAGCCCTGGAGACCGTGCTGATGCTATGGAACCTGATGCAACCCTGCCTCCTCTGTGACACCACAGAACCTCTGGGAGCCCTGGAGACCGTGCTGATGCTATGGAACCTGATGCAACCCTGCCTCCACTGTGACACCACAGAAGCTCAGGGAGCCCTGGAGACTGTGGTGATGCTATGGAACCTGATGCAACCCTGCCTCCACTGTGACACCACAGAACCTCTGGGAGCCCTGGAGACCGTGCTGATGCTATGGAACCTGATGCAACCCTGCCTCCACTGTGACACCACAGAAGCTCGGGGAGCTCTGCAGACCGTGGGGATGCTGGCGAAGCTGACGGAACCCTGGGCACCACAGTGACGCTATGGAACCTGGTGGAACCGAGGGGCCACAGTGACACTGTGGGGCCTTTTGGAAGCAACAGGACCCTGGTGGGAAGCCACGGGATGATTAATCCTGCACGAACCTGCTCCAGGTGGGCTCCTCTCTCCCGGCTTCCACAGGTGCTGCTAGGATCCCACTCCGGCACTGGCTTGGCACGGGCTCACGGCTTCCTTTGGCAATGGCTCTGCTCCAGGATGGCATGCTGCAGAGAATGCAGGTAGATTTTGTGCTCACTCCTGGCATGCAGCTGGACAATAAAGCCTGATCCAGCCCCCCCTCAGCATATGTCCGGCTCTGGCATTGGGGCGGGGCAACTTTGGGAGCAGCCCCAGCCCTGCTCCTGCTCCCGGCTGGGCACCCAGCTGCTGGGACACAGGTGTGTCCTGATGCCACCGTCTACTCCTTTGAGAAGGGGAGGACAGAGTGCATCAGGGAGTTTGGTGTGGCTTACATGCGGCAAGGAGAAGGTGCAGCCCCAAACTGGCTTTCACTTCTAGAACCTTTTGCTATTGCGGGAGCAGCTGCTGGAGCTTTTCAACCGAGCTGCAAGAGTGAAAAGTGTGATGGCATGTCTATCTGAGAAGGAAGGTTCGGTGCCGCAGCCTGTTGTGCACAATTTATATGCTGATAAGAGAAGGGGGTGCTTTTGGAACGTTTTCCTTCCTGACACTTCTGTCTCTGTGAGCTTTAGCTGCTTGGACTCAGGGATACCGAAGGTATGTGAAAGTGACTGGGATGCGAGAATCATGTTGCACAGGGAACAGGGAAGGTCAGCAAATGTTTCCTGTCCTGGCACATCTCTCAGTCTGAACTGCAGCTGCAGATGCTTCACTTCCGCCAAGGACTCTGCCACCTTGAGAGAAGGATGCGCTCTATGGAGTTGAGAAAGAAAGTGCGTCTCACTAGCTTCTTTCCTCTACTTCATAGACAGCAAAGGGGCTATGAAAGGCAGCACTGGCTTTTTGTTCTAGGACTTCTTCTTTACAAGCAGCTGCTGGATGTTTGGAAGGGGGTTTGGGATATGCAAAAATGAGAGGCTAAGATGGTAAGAGGGTAAGATGGAAGTCATCTGGCAAAAGCAGAGCTCACAAAAGGGCCAGCTGAGAAAGCTCTTGCTGCCTACAACTTCAACTGCACCCCTCAAAGCAGCAGCACACACGCTGCTCTCGGCACTTTCCTTCTCAGCTCTACGCACCATCCTAAGCCTTGCCTCTCCCACACTCAGGATCCAAAGACAACGGCACCAGGGACTGCTCACACACTAAAGGCACCAGGACAAAAGGCTCACCAGCTTGGCCTTTGCATTCCCGCTGACAGCTCCACAGCTTGAACCCAGAGAACTGCCTGCTGCCAACAGCCTTTCCAATCACTCTGAGCACCTCATGACAAGGAGTGTGGGGAATGAATCTCCAGCAGCCTCCTGCCCCAGGCTGTCCCCCGGGAGCAGCCCTGCTCCAGGCTGTGACTGCCACCTGCACAGCCAAAGGACCCAGAGCCGGTGTTACACACCACGGCTGTGCCTGGCACAGAGACACCAGTGGCCACACAAGTGGCCATGGCACTGTCCACACACAGTCCCTGCTGCTGCTCCCCCAGCCGCTGGCACCAACTCCCAGCCACCCACTCCTAAAGCCACGGGGCCCACTGGGACACTGCGGGGGCTCGTGGAAGCCAGCGGCCATTGTGACACAGCGGGGCTGCACAGAGCCCACGGTGCTTTGTGACCCGTGGCTCCCAGGAGAGCCTTTGTGATGCTGGGGAACTACAAGGAAGCCTGGCTCCTCTGTGACACCACCACAGAAGCTCAGGGGAGCCCTGGAGACCGTGCTGATGCTATTGAACCTGATGCAACCCTGCCTCCTCTGTGATACCACAGAAGCTCTTGGAGCCCTGGAGACCGTGGTGATGCTATGGAACCTGATGCAACCCTGCCTCCTCTGTGACACCACAGAACCTCTGGGAGCCCTGGAGACCGTGCTGATGCTATGGAACCTGATGCAACCCTGCCTCCACTGTGACACCACAGAAGCTCAGGGAGCCCTGGAGACTGTGGTGATGCTATGGAACCTGATGCAACCCTGCCTCCACTGTGACACCACAGAACCTCTGGGAGCCCTGGAGACCGTGCTGATGCTATGGAACCTGATGCAACCCTGCCTCCACTGTGACACCACAGAAGCTCGGGGAGCTCTGCAGACCGTGGGGATGCTGGCGAAGCTGACGGAACCCTGGGCACCACAGTGACGCTATGGAACCTGGTGGAACCGAGGGGCCACAGTGACACTGTGGGGCCTTTTGGAAGCAACAGGACCCTGGTGGGAAGCCACGGGATGATTAATCCTGCACGAACCTGCTCCAGGTGGGCTCCTCTCTCCCGGCTTCCACAGGTGCTGCTAGGATCCCACTCCGGCACTGGCTTGGCACGGGCTGACGGCTTCCTTTGGCAATGGCTCTGCTCCAGGATGGCATGCTGCAGAGAATGCAGGTAGATTTTGTGCTCACTCCTGGCATGCAGCTGGACAATAAAGCCTGATCCAGCCCCCCCTCAGCATATGTCCGGCTCTGGCATTGGGGCGGGGCAACTTTGGGAGCAGCCCCAGCCCTGCTCCTGCTCCCGGCTGGGCACCCAGCTGCTGGGACACAGGTGTGTCCTGATGCCACCGTCTACTCCTTTGAGAAGGGGAGGACAGAGTGCATCAGGGAGTTTGGTGTGGCTTACATGCGGCAAGGAGAAGGTGCAGCCCCAAACTGGCTTTCACTTCTAGAACCTTTTGCTATTGCGGGAGCAGCTGCTGGAGCTTTTCAACCGAGCTGCAAGAGTGAAAAGTGTGATGGCATGTCTATCTGAGAAGGAAGGTTCGGTGCCGCAGCCTGTTGTGCACAATTTATATGCTGATAAGAGAAGGGGGTGCTTTTGGAACGTTTTCCTTCCTGACACTTCTGTCTCTGTGAGCTTTAGCTGCTTGGACTCAGGGATACCGAAGGTATGTGAAAGTGACTGGGATGCGAGAATCATGTTGCACAGGGAACAGGGAAGGTCAGCAAATGTTTCCTGTCCTGGCACATCTCTCAGTCTGAACTGCAGCTGCAGATGCTTCACTTCCGCCAAGGACTCTGCCACCTTGAGAGAAGGATGCGCTCTATGGAGTTGAGAAAGAAAGTGCGTCTCACTAGCTTCTTTCCTCTACTTCATAGACAGCAAAGGGGCTATGAAAGGCAGCACTGGCTTTTTGTTCTAGGACTTCTTCTTTACAAGCAGCTGCTGGATGTTTGGAAGGGGGTTTGGGATATGCAAAAATGAGAGGCTAAGATGGTAAGAGGGTAAGATGGAAGTCATCTGGCAAAAGCAGAGCTCACAAAAGGGCCAGCTGAGAAAGCTCTTGCTGCCTACAACTTCAACTGCACCCCTCAAAGCAGCAGCACACACGCTGCTCTCGGCACTTTCCTTCTCAGCTCTACGCACCATCCTAAGCCTTGCCTCTCCCACACTCAGGATCCAAAGACAACGGCACCAGGGACTGCTCACACACTAAAGGCACCAGGACAAAAGGCTCACCAGCTTGGCCTTTGCATTCCCGCTGACAGCTCCACAGCTTGAACCCAGAGAACTGCCTGCTGCCAACAGCCTTTCCAATCACTCTGAGCACCTCATGACAAGGAGTGTGGGGAATGAATCTCCAGCAGCCTCCTGCCCCAGGCTGTCCCCCGGGAGCAGCCCTGCTCCAGGCCGTGACTGCCACCTGCACAGCCAAAGGACCCAGAGCCGGTGTTACACACCACGGCTGTGCCTGGCACAGAGACACCAGTGGCCACACAAGTGGCCATGGCACTGTCCACACACAGTCCCTGCTGCTGCTCCCCCAGCCGCTGGCACCAACTCCCAGCCACCCACTCCTAAAGCCACGGGGCCCACTGGGACACTGCGGGGGCTCGTGGAAGCCAGCGGCCATTGTGACACAGCGGGGCTGCACAGAGCCCACGGTGCTTTGTGACCCGTGGCTCCCAGGAGAGCCTTTGTGATGCTGGGGAACTACAAGGAAGCCTGGCTCCTCTGTGACACCACCACAGAAGCTCAGGGGAGCCCTGGAGACCGTGCTGATGCTATGGAACCTGATGCAACCCTGCCTCCTCTGTGACACCACAGAACCTCTGGGAGCCCTGGAGACCGTGCTGATGCTATGTAACCTGATGCAACCCTGCCTCCACTGTGACACCACAGAAGCTCAGGGAGCCCTGGAGACTGTGGTGATGCTATGGAACCTGATGCAACCCTGCCTCCACTGTGACACCACAGAACCTCTGGGAGCCCTGGAGACCGTGCTGATGCTATGGAACCTGATGCAACCCTGCCTCCACTGTGACACCACAGAAGCTCGGGGAGCTCTGCAGACCGTGGGGATGCTGGCGAAGCTGACGGAACCCTGGGCACCACAGTGACGCTATGGAACCTGGTGGAACCGAGGGGCCACAGTGACACTGTGGGGCCTTTTGGAAGCAACAGGACCCTGGTGGGAAGCCACGGGATGATTAATCCTGCACGAACCTGCTCCAGGTGGGCTCCTCTCTCCCAGCTTCCACAGGTGCTGCTAGGATCCCACTCCGGCACTGGCTTGGCACGGGCTCACGGCTTCCTTTGGCAATGGCTCTGCTCCAGGATGGCATGCTGCAGAGAATGCAGGTAGATTTTGTGCTCACTCCTGGCATGCAGCTGGACAATAAAGCCTGATCCAGCCCCCCCTCAGCATATGTCCGGCTCTGGCATTGGGGCGGGGCAACTTTGGGAGCAGCCCCAGCCCTGCTCCTGCTCCCGGCTGGGCACCCAGCTGCTGGGACACAGGTGTGTCCTGATGCCACCGTCTACTCCTTTGAGAAGGGGAGGACAGAGTGCATCAGGGAGTTTGGTGTGGCTTACATGCGGCAAGGAGAAGGTGCAGCCCCAAACTGGCTTTCACTTCTAGAACCTTTTGCTATTGCGGGAGCAGCTGCTGGAGCTTTTCAACCGAGCTGCAAGAGTGAAAAGTGTGATGGCATGTCTATCTGAGAAGGAAGGTTCGGTGCCGCAGCCTGTTGTGCACAATTTATATGCTGATAAGAGAAGGGGGTGCTTTTGGAACGTTTCCCTTCCTGACACTTCTGTCTCTGTGAGCTTTAGCTGCTTGGACTCAGGGATACCGAAGGTATGTGAAAGTGACTGGGATGCGAGAATCATGTTGCACAGGGAACAGGGAAGGTCAGCAAATGTTTCCTGTCCTGGCACATCTCTCAGTCTGAACTGCAGCTGCAGATGCTTCACTTCCGCCAAGGACTCTGCCACCTTGAGAGAAGGATGCGCTCTATGGAGTTGAGAAAGAAAGTGCGTCTCACTAGCTTCTTTCCTCTACTTCATAGACAGCAAAGGGGCTATGAAAGGCAGCACTGGCTTTTTGTTCTAGGACTTCTTCTTTACAAGCAGCTGCTGGATGTTTGGAAGGGGGTTTGGGATATGCAAAAATGAGAGGCTAAGATGGTAAGAGGGTAAGATGGAAGTCATCTGGCAAAAGCAGAGCTCACAAAAGGGCCAGCTGAGAAAGCTCTTGCTGCCTACAACTTCAACTGCACCCCTCAAAGCAGCAGCACACACGCTGCTCTCGGCACTTTCCTTCTCAGCTCTACGCACCATCCTAAGCCTTGCCTCTCCCACACTCAGGATCCAAAGACAACGGCACCAGGGACTGCTCACACACTAAAGGCACCAGGACAAAAGGCTCACCAGCTTGGCCTTTGCATTCCCGCTGACAGCTCCACAGCTTGAACCCAGAGAACTGCCTGCTGCCAACAGCCTTTCCAATCACTCTGAGCACCTCATGACAAGGAGTGTGGGGAATGAATCTCCAGCAGCCTCCTGCCCCAGGCTGTCCCCCGGGAGCAGCCCTGCTCCAGGCCGTGACTGCCACCTGCACAGCCAAAGGACCCAGAGCCGGTGTTACACACCACGGCTGTGCCTGGCACAGAGACACCAGTGGCCACACAAGTGGCCATGGCACTGTCCACACACAGTCCCTGCTGCTGCTCCCCCAGCCGCTGGCACCAACTCCCAGCCACCCACTCCTAAAGCCACGGGGCCCACTGGGACACTGCGGGGGCTCGTGGAAGCCAGCGGCCATTGTGACACAGCGGGGCTGCACAGAGCCCACGGTGCTTTGTGACCCGTGGCTCCCAGGAGAGCCTTTGTGATGCTGGGGAACTACAAGGAAGCCTGGCTCCTCTGTGACACCACCACAGAAGCTCAGGGGAGCCCTGGAGACCGTGCTGATGCTATGGAACCTGATGCAACCCTGCCTCCTCTGTGACACCACAGAACCTCTGGGAGCCCTGGAGACCGTGCTGATGCTATGGAACCTGATGCAACCCTGCCTCCACTGTGACACCACAGAAGCTCAGGGAGCCCTGGAGACTGTGGTGATGCTATGGAACCTGATGCAACCCTGCCTCCACTGTGACACCACAGAACCTCTGGGAGCCCTGGAGACTGTGGTGATGCTATGGAACCTGATGCAACCCTGCCTCCACTGTGACACCACAGAAGCTCGGGGAGCTCTGCAGACCGTGGGGATGCTGGCGAAGCTGACGGAACCCTGGGCACCACAGTGACGCTATGGAACCTGGTGGAACCGAGGGGCCACAGTGACACTGTGGGGCCTTTTGGAAGCAACAGGACCCTGGTGGGAAGCCACGGGATGATTAATCCTGCACGAACCTGCTCCAGGTGGGCTCCTCTCTCCCAGCTTCCACAGGTGCTGCTAGGATCCCATTCCGGCACTGGCTTGGCACGGGCTCACGGCTTCCTTTGGCAATGGCTCTGCTCCAGGATGGCATGCTGCAGAGAATGCAGGTAGATTTTGTGCTCACTCCTGGCATGCAGCTGGACAATAAAGCCTGATCCAGCCCCCCCTCAGCATATGTCCGGCTCTGGCATTGGGGCGGGGCAACTTTGGGAGCAGCCCCAGCCCTGCTCCTGCTCCCGGCTGGGCACCCAGCTGCTGGGACACAGGTGTGTCCTGATGCCACCGTCTACTCCTTTGAGAAGGGGAGGACAGAGTGCATCAGGGAGTTTGGTGTGGCTTACATGCGGCAAGGAGAAGGTGCAGCCCCAAACTGGCTTTCACTTCTAGAACCTTTTGCTATTGCGGGAGCAGCTGCTGGAGCTTTTCAACCGAGCTGCAAGAGTGAAAAGTGTGATGGCATGTCTATCTGAGAAGGAAGGTTCGGTGCCGCAGCCTGTTGTGCACAATTTATATGCTGATAAGAGAAGGGGGTGCTTTTGGAACGTTTTCCTTCCTGACACTTCTGTCTCTGTGAGCTTTAGCTGCTTGGACTCAGGGATACCGAAGGTATGTGAAAGTGACTGGGATGCGAGAATCATGTTGCACAGGGAACAGGGAAGGTCAGCAAATGTTTCCTGTCCTGGCACATCTCTCAGTCTGAACTGCAGCTGCAGATGCTTCACTTCCGCCAAGGACTCTGCCACCTTGAGAGAAGGATGCGCTCTATGGAGTTGAGAAAGAAAGTGCGTCTCACTAGCTTCTTTCCTCTACTTCATAGACAGCAAAGGGGCTATGAAAGGCAGCACTGGCTTTTTGTTCTAGGACTTCTTCTTTACAAGCAGCTGCTGGATGTTTGGAAGGGGGTTTGGGATATGCAAAAATGAGAGGCTAAGATGGTAAGAGGGTAAGATGGAAGTCATCTGGCAAAAGCAGAGCTCACAAAAGGGCCAGCTGAGAAAGCTCTTGCTGCCTACAACTTCAACTGCACCCCTCAAAGCAGCAGCACACATGCTGCTCTCGGCACTTTCCTTCTCAGCTCTACGCACCATCCTAAGCCTTGCCTCTCCCACACTCAGGATCCAAAGACAACGGCACCAGGGACTGCTCACACACTAAAGGCACCAGGACAAAAGGCTCACCAGCTTGGCCTTTGCATTCCCGCTGACAGCTCCACAGCTTGAACCCAGAGAACTGCCTGCTGCCAACAGCCTTTCCAATCACTCTGAGCACCTCATGACAAGGAGTGTGGGGAATGAATCTCCAGCAGCCTCCTGCCCCAGGCTGTCCCCCGGGAGCAGCCCTGCTCCAGGCTGTGACTGCCACCTGCACAGCCAAAGGACCCAGAGCCGGTGTTACACACCACGGCTGTGCCTGGCACAGAGACACCAGTGGCCACACAAGTGGCCATGGCACTGTCCACACACAGTCCCTGCTGCTGCTCCCCCAGCCGCTGGCACCAACTCCCAGCCACCCACTCCTAAAGCCACGGGGCCCACTGGGACACTGCGGGGGCTCGTGGAAGCCAGCGGCCATTGTGACACAGCGGGGCTGCACAGAGCCCACGGTGCTTTGTGACCCGTGGCTCCCAGGAGAGCCTTTGTGATGCTGGGGAACTACAAGGAAGCCTGGCTCCTCTGTGACACCACCACAGAAGCTCAGGGGAGCCCTTGAGACTGTGCTGATGCTATGGAACCTGATGCAACCCTGCCTCCTCTGTGACACCACAGAAGCTCTGGGAGCCCTGGAGACCGTGGTGATGCTATGGAACCTGATGCAACCCTGCCTCCTCTGTGACACCACAGAACCTCTGGGAGCCCTGGAGACCATGCTGATGCTATGGAACCTGATGCAACCCTGCCTCCACTGTGACACCACAGAAGCTCAGGGAGCCCTGGAGACTGTGGTGATGCTATGGAACCTGATGCAACCCTGCCTCCACTGTGACACCACAGAACCTCTGGGAGCCCTGGAGACCGTGCTGATGCTATGGAACCTGATGCAACCCTGCCTCCACTGTGACACCACAGAAGCTCGGGGAACTCTGCAGACCGTGGGGATGCTGGCGAAGCTGACGGAACCCTGGGCACCACAGTGACGCTATGGAACCTGGTGGAACCGAGGGGCCACAGTGACACTGTGGGGCCTTTTGGAAGCAACAGGACCCTGGTGGGAAGCCACGGGATGATTAATCCTGCACGAACCTGCTCCAGGTGGGCTCCTCTCTCCCGGCTTCCACAGGTGCTGCTAGGATCCCACTCCGGCACTGGCTTGGCACGGGCTCACGGCTTCCTTTGGCAATGGCTCTGCTCCAGGATGGCATGCTGCAGAGAATGCAGGTAGATTTTGTGCTCACTCCTGGCATGCAGCTGGACAATAAAGCCTGATCCAGCCCCCCCTCAGCATATGTCCGGCTCTGGCATTGGGGCGGGGCAACTTTGGGAGCAGCCCCAGCCCTGCTCCTGCTCCCGGCTGGGCACCCAGCTGCTGGGACACAGGTGTGTCCTGATGCCACCGTCTACTCCTTTGAGAAGGGGAGGACAGAGTGCATCAGGGAGTTTGGTGTGGCTTACATGCGGCAAGGAGAAGGTGCAGCCCCAAACTGGCTTTCACTTCTAGAACCTTTTGCTATTGCGGGAGCAGCTGCTGGAGCTTTTCAACCGAGCTGCAAGAGTGAAAAGTGTGATGGCATGTCTATCTGAGAAGGAAGGTTCGGTGCCGCAGCCTGTTGTGCACAATTTATATGCTGATAAGAGAAGGGGGTGCTTTTGGAACGTTTTCCTTCCTGACACTTCTGTCTCTGTGAGCTTTAGCTGCTTGGACTCAGGGATACCGAAGGTATGTGAAAGTGACTGGGATGCGAGAATCATGTTGCACAGGGAACAGGGAAGGTCAGCAAATGTTTCCTGTCCTGGCACATCTCTCAGTCTGAACTGCAGCTGCAGATGCTTCACTTCCGCCAAGGACTCTGCCACCTTGAGAGAAGGATGCGCTCTATGGAGTTGAGAAAGAAAGTGCGTCTCACTAGCTTCTTTCCTCTACTTCATAGACAGCAAAGGGGCTATGAAAGGCAGCACTGGCTTTTTGTTCTAGGACTTCTTCTTTACAAGCAGCTGCTGGATGTTTGGAAGGGGGTTTGGGATATGCAAAAATGAGAGGCTAAGATGGTAAGAGGGTAAGATGGAAGTCATCTGGCAAAAGCAGAGCTCACAAAAGGGCCAGCTGAGAAAGCTCTTGCTGCCTACAACTTCAACTGCACCCCTCAAAGCAGCAGCACACACGCTGCTCTCGGCACTTTCCTTCTCAGCTCTACGCACCATCCTAAGCCTTGCCTCTCCCACACTCAGGATCCAAAGACAACGGCACCAGGGACTGCTCACACACTAAAGGCACCAGGACAAAAGGCTCACCAGCTTGGCCTTTGCATTCCCGCTGACAGCTCCACAGCTTGAACCCAGAGAACTGCCTGCTGCCAACAGCCTTTCCAATCACTCTGAGCACCTCATGACAAGGAGTGTGGGGAATGAATCTCCAGCAGCCTCCTGCCCCAGGCTGTCCCCCGGGAGCAGCCCTGCTCCAGGCCGTGACTGCCACCTGCACAGCCAAAGGACCCAGAGCCGGTGTTACACACCACGGCTGTGCCTGGCACAGAGACACCAGTGGCCACACAAGTGGCCATGGCACTGTCCACACACAGTCCCTGCTGCTGCTCCCCCAGCCGCTGGCACCAACTCCCAGCCACCCACTCCTAAAGCCACGGGGCCCACTGGGACACTGCGGGGGCTCGTGGAAGCCAGCGGCCATTGTGACACAGCGGGGCTGCACAGAGCCCACGGTGCTTTGTGACCCGTGGCTCCCAGGAGAGCCTTTGTGATGCTGGGGAACTACAAGGAAGCCTGGCTCCTCTGTGACACCACCACAGAAGCTCAGGGGAGCCCTGGAGACCGTGCTGATGCTATGGAACCTGATGCAACCCTGCCTCCTCTGTGACACCACAGAACCTCTGGGAGCCCTGGAGACCGTGCTGATGCTATGGAACCTGATGCAACCCTGCCTCCACTGTGACACCACAGAAGCTCAGGGAGCCCTGGAGACTGTGGTGATGCTATGGAACCTGATGCAACCCTGCCTCCACTGTGACACCACAGAACCTCTGGGAGCCCTGGAGACCGTGCTGATGCTATGGAACCTGATGCAACCCTGCCTCCACTGTGACACCACAGAAGCTCGGGGAGCTCTGCAGACCGTGGGGATGCTGGCGAAGCTGACGGAACCCTGGGCACCACAGTGACGCTATGGAACCTGGTGGAACCGAGGGGCCACAGTGACACTGTGGGGCCTTTTGGAAGCAACAGGACCCTGGTGGGAAGCCACGGGATGATTAATCCTGCACGAACCTGCTCCAGGTGGGCTCCTCTCTCCCAGCTTCCACAGGTGCTGCTAGGATCCCACTCCGGCACTGGCTTGGCACGGGCTCACGGCTTCCTTTGGCAATGGCTCTGCTCCAGGATGGCATGCTGCAGAGAATGCAGGTAGATTTTGTGCTCACTCCTGGCATGCAGCTGGACAATAAAGCCTGATCCAGCCCCCCCTCAGCATATGTCCGGCTCTGGCATTGGGGCGGGGCAACTTTGGGAGCAGCCCCAGCCCTGCTCCTGCTCCCGGCTGGGCACCCAGCTGCTGGGACACAGGTGTGTCCTGATGCCACCGTCTACTCCTTTGAGAAGGGGAGGACAGAGTGCATCAGGGAGTTTGGTGTGGTTTACATGCGGCAAGGAGAAGGTGCAGCCCCAAACTGGCTTTCACTTCTAGAACCTTTTGCTATTGCGGGAGCAGCTGCTGGAGCTTTTCAACCGAGCTGCAAGAGTGAAAAGTGTGATGGCATGTCTATCTGAGAAGGAAGGTTCGGTGCCGCAGCCTGTTGTGCACAATTTATATGCTGATAAGAGAAGGGGGTGCTTTTGGAACGTTTTCCTTCCTGACACTTCTGTCTCTGTGAGCTTTAGCTGCTTGGACTCAGGGATACCGAAGGTATGTGAAAGTGACTGGGATGCGAGAATCATGTTGCACAGGGAACAGGGAAGGTCAGCAAATGTTTCCTGTCCTGGCACATCTCTCAGTCTGAACTGCAGCTGCAGATGCTTCACTTCCGCCAAGGACTCTGCCACCTTGAGAGAAGGATGCGCTCTATGGAGTTGAGAAAGAAAGTGCGTCTCACTAGCTTCTTTCCTCTACTTCATAGACAGCAAAGGGGCTATGAAAGGCAGCACTGGCTTTTTGTTCTAGGACTTCTTCTTTACAAGCAGCTGCTGGATGTTTGGAAGGGGGTTTGGGATATGCAAAAATGAGAGGCTAAGATGGTAAGAGGGTAAGATGGAAGTCATCTGGCAAAAGCAGAGCTCACAAAAGGGCCAGCTGAGAAAGCTCTTGCTGCCTACAACTTCAACTGCACCCCTCAAAGCAGCAGCACACATGCTGCTCTCGGCACTTTCCTTCTCAGCTCTACGCACCATCCTAAGCCTTGCCTCTCCCACACTCAGGATCCAAAGACAACGGCACCAGGGACTGCTCACACACTAAAGGCACCAGGACAAAAGGCTCACCAGCTTGGCCTTTGCATTCCCGCTGACAGCTCCACAGCTTGAACCCAGAGAACTGCCTGCTGCCAACAGCCTTTCCAATCACTCTGAGCACCTCATGACAAGGAGTGTGGGGAATGAATCTCCAGCAGCCTCCTGCCCCAGGCTGTCCCCCGGGAGCAGCCCTGCTCCAGGCTGTGACTGCCACCTGCACAGCCAAAGGACCCAGAGCCGGTGTTACACACCACGGCTGTGCCTGGCACAGAGACACCAGTGGCCACACAAGTGGCCATGGCACTGTCCACACACAGTCCCTGCTGCTGCTCCCCCAGCCGCTGGCACCAACTCCCAGCTACCCACTCCTAAAGCCACGGGGCCCACTGGGACACTGCGGGGGCTCGTGGAAGCCAGCGGCCCATGTGACACAGCGGGGCTGCACAGAGCCCACGGTGCTTTGTGACCCGTGGCTCCCAGGAGAGCCTTTGTGATGCTGGGGAACTACAAGGAAGCCTGGCTCCTCTGTGACACCACCACAGAAGCTCAGGGGAGCCCTTGAGACTGTGCTGATGCTATTGAACCTGATGCAACCCTGCCTCCTCTGTGACACCACAGAAGCTCTTGGAGCCCTGGAGACCGTGGTGATGCTATGGAACCTGATGCAACCCTGCCTCCTCTGTGACACCACAGAACCTCTGGGAGCCCTGGAGACCGTGCTGATGCTATGGAACCTGATGCAACCCTGCCTCCACTGTGACACCACAGAAGCTCAGGGAGCCCTGGAGACTGTGGTGATGCTATGGAACCTGATGCAACCCTGCCTCCACTGTGACACCACAGAACCTCTGGGAGCCCTGGAGACCGTGCTGATGCTATGGAACCTGATGCAACCCTGCCTCCACTGTGACACCACAGAAGCTCGGGGAGCTCTGCAGACCGTGGGGATGCTGGCGAAGCTGACGGAACCCTGGGCACCACAGTGACGCTATGGAACCTGGTGGAACCGAGGGGCCACAGTGACACTGTGGGGCCTTTTGGAAGCAACAGGACCCTGGTGGGAAGCCACGGGATGATTAATCCTGCACGAACCTGCTCCAGGTGGGCTCCTCTCTCCCGGCTTCCACAGGTGCTGCTAGGATCCCACTCCGGCACTGGCTTGGCACGGGCTCACGGCTTCCTTTGGCAATGGCTCTGCTCCAGGATGGCATGCTGCAGAGAATGCAGGTAGATTTTGTGCTCACTCCTGGCATGCAGCTGGACAATAAAGCCTGATCCAGCCCCCCCTCAGCATATGTCCGGCTCTGGCATTGGGGCGGGGCAACTTTGGGAGCAGCCCCAGCCCTGCTCCTGCTCCCGGCTGGGCACCCAGCTGCTGGGACACAGGTGTGTCCTGATGCCACCGTCTACTCCTTTGAGAAGGGGAGGACAGAGTGCATCAGGGAGTTTGGTGTGGCTTACATGCGGCAAGGAGAAGGTGCAGCCCCAAACTGGCTTTCACTTCTAGAACCTTTTGCTATTGCGGGAGCAGCTGCTGGAGCTTTTCAACCGAGCTGCAAGAGTGAAAAGTGTGATGGCATGTCTATCTGAGAAGGAAGGTTCGGTGCCGCAGCCTGTTGTGCACAATTTATATGCTGATAAGAGAAGGGGGTGCTTTTGGAACGTTTTCCTTCCTGACACTTCTGTCTCTGTGAGCTTTAGCTGCTTGGACTCAGGGATACCGAAGGTATGTGAAAGTGACTGGGATGCGAGAATCATGTTGCACAGGGAACAGGGAAGGTCAGCAAATGTTTCCTGTCCTGGCACATCTCTCAGTCTGAACTGCAGCTGCAGATGCTTCACTTCCGCCAAGGACTCTGCCACCTTGAGAGAAGGATGCGCTCTATGGAGTTGAGAAAGAAAGTGCGTCTCACTAGCTTCTTTCCTCTACTTCATAGACAGCAAAGGGGCTATGAAAGGCAGCACTGGCTTTTTGTTCTAGGACTTCTTCTTTACAAGCAGCTGCTGGATGTTTGGAAGGGGGTTTGGGATATGCAAAAATGAGAGGCTAAGATGGTAAGAGGGTAAGATGGAAGTCATCTGGCAAAAGCAGAGCTCACAAAAGGGCCAGCTGAGAAAGCTCTTGCTGCCTACAACTTCAACTGCACCCCTCAAAGCAGCAGCACACACGCTGCTCTCGGCACTTTCCTTCTCAGCTCTACGCACCATCCTAAGCCTTGCCTCTCCCACACTCAGGATCCAAAGACAACGGCACCAGGGACTGCTCACACACTAAAGGCACCAGGACAAAAGGCTCACCAGCTTGGCCTTTGCATTCCCGCTGACAGCTCCACAGCTTGAACCCAGAGAACTGCCTGCTGCCAACAGCCTTTCCAATCACTCTGAGCACCTCATGACAAGGAGTGTGGGGAATGAATCTCCAGCAGCCTCCTGCCCCAGGCTGTCCCCCGGGAGCAGCCCTGCTCCAGGCTGTGACTGCCACCTGCACAGCCAAAGGACCCAGAGCCGGTGTTACACACCACGGCTGTGCCTGGCACAGAGACACCAGTGGCCACACAAGTGGCCATGGCACTGTCCACACACAGTCCCTGCTGCTGCTCCCCCAGCCGCTGGCACCAACTCCCAGCCACCCACTCCTAAAGCCACGGGGCCCACTGGGACACTGCGGGGGCTCGTGGAAGCCAGCGGCCCATGTGACACAGTGGGGCTGCACAGAGCCCACGGTGCTTTGTGACCCGTGGCTCCCAGGAGAGCCTTTGTGATGCTGGGGAACTACAAGGAAGCCTGGCTCCTCTGTGACACCACCACAGAAGCTCAGGGGAGCCCTGGAGGCCGTGCTGATGCTATTGAACCTGATGCAACCCTGCCTCCTCTGTGACACCACAGAACCTCTGGGAGCTCTGGAGACCGTGCTGATGCTATGGAACCTGATGCAACCCTGCCTCCACTGTGACACCACAGAAGCTCAGGGAGCCCTGGAGACTGTGGTGATGCTATGGAACCTGATGCAACCCTGCCTCCACTGTGACACCACAGAACCTCTGGGAGCCCTGGAGACCGTGCTGATGCTATGGAACCTGATGCAACCCTGCCTCCACTGTGACACCACAGAAGCTCGGGGAGCTCTGCAGACCGTGGGGATGCTGGCGAAGCTGACGGAACCCTGGGCACCACAGTGACGCTATGGAACCTGGTGGAACCGAGGGGCCACAGTGACACTGTGGGGCCTTTTGGAAGCAACAGGACCCTGGTGGGAAGCCACGGGATGATTAATCCTGCACGAACCTGCTCCAGGTGGGCTCCTCTCTCCCGGCTTCCACAGGTGCTGCTAGGATCCCACTCCGGCACTGGCTTGGCACGGGCTCACGGCTTCCTTTGGCAATGGCTCTGCTCCAGGATGGCATGCTGCAGAGAATGCAGGTAGATTTTGTGCTCACTCCTGGCATGCAGCTGGACAATAAAGCCTGATCCAGCCCCCCCTCAGCATATGTCCGGCTCTGGCATTGGGGCGGGGCAACTTTGGGAGCAGCCCCAGCCCTGCTCCTGCTCCCGGCTGGGCACCCAGCTGCTGGGACACAGGTGTGTCCTGATGCCACCGTCTACTCCTTTGAGAAGGGGAGGACAGAGTGCATCAGGGAGTTTGGTGTGGCTTACATGCGGCAAGGAGAAGGTGCAGCCCCAAACTGGCTTTCACTTCTAGAACCTTTTGCTATTGCGGGAGCAGCTGCTGGAGCTTTTCAACCGAGCTGCAAGAGTGAAAAGTGTGATGGCATGTCTATCTGAGAAGGAAGGTTCGGTGCCGCAGCCTGTTGTGCACAATTTATATGCTGATAAGAGAAGGGGGTGCTTTTGGAACGTTTTCCTTCCTGACACTTCTGTCTCTGTGAGCTTTAGCTGCTTGGACTCAGGGATACCGAAGGTATGTGAAAGTGACTGGGATGCGAGAATCATGTTGCACAGGGAACAGGGAAGGTCAGCAAATGTTTCCTGTCCTGGCACATCTCTCAGTCTGAACTGCAGCTGCAGATGCTTCACTTCCGCCAAGGACTCTGCCACCTTGAGAGAAGGATGCGCTCTATGGAGTTGAGAAAGAAAGTGCGTCTCACTAGCTTCTTTCCTCTACTTCATAGACAGCAAAGGGGCTATGAAAGGCAGCACTGGCTTTTTGTTCTAGGACTTCTTCTTTACAAGCAGCTGCTGGATGTTTGGAAGGGGGTTTGGGATATGCAAAAATGAGAGGCTAAGATGGTAAGAGGGTAAGATGGAAGTCATCTGGCAAAAGCAGAGCTCACAAAAGGGCCAGCTGAGAAAGCTCTTGCTGCCTACAACTTCAACTGCACCCCTCAAAGCAGCAGCACACACGCTGCTCTCGGCACTTTCCTTCTCAGCTCTACGCACCATCCTAAGCCTTGCCTCTCCCACACTCAGGATCCAAAGACAACGGCACCAGGGACTGCTCACACACTAAAGGCACCAGGACAAAAGGCTCACCAGCTTGGCCTTTGCATTCCTGCTGACAGCTCCACAGCTTGAACCCAGAGAACTGCCTGCTGCCAACAGCCTTTCCAATCACTCTGAGCACCTCATGACAAGGAGTGTGGGGAATGAATCTCCAGCAGCCTCCTGCCCCAGGCTGTCCCCCGGGAGCAGCCCTGCTCCAGGCTGTGACTGCCACCTGCACAGCCAAAGGACCCAGAGCCGGTGTTACACACCACGGCTGTGCCTGGCACAGAGACACCAGTGGCCACACAAGTGGCCATGGCACTGTCCACACACAGTCCCTGCTGCTGCTCCCCCAGCCGCTGGCACCAACTCCCAGCCACCCACTCCTAAAGCCACGGGGCCCACTGGGACACTGCGGGGGCTCGTGGAAGCCAGCGGCCCATGTGACACAGCGGGGCTGCACAGAGCCCACGGTGCTTTGTGACCCGTGGCTCCCAGGAGAGCCTTTGTGATGCTGGGGAACTACAAGGAAGCCTGGCTCCTCTGTGACACCACCACAGAAGCTCAGGGGAGCCCTGGAGGCCGTGCTGATGCTATTGAACCTGATGCAACCCTGCCTCCTCTGTGACACCACAGAACCTCTGGGAGCCCTGGAGACTGTGCTGATGCTATGGAACCTGATGCAACCCTGCCTCCACTGTGACACCACAGAAGCTCAGGGAGCCCTGAAGACTGTGGTGATGCTATGGAACCTGATGCAACCCTGCCTCCACTGTGACACCACAGAACCTCTGGGAGCCCTGGAGACCGTGCTGATGCTATGGAACCTGATGCAACCCTGCCTCCACTGTGACACCACAGAAGCTCGGGGAGCTCTGCAGACTGTGGGGATGCTGGCGAAGCTGACGGAACCCTGGGCACCACAGTGACGCTATGGAACCTGGTGGAACCGAGGGGCCACAGTGACACTGTGGGGCCTTTTGGAAGCAACAGGACCCTGGTGGGAAGCCACGGGATGATTAATCCTGCACGAACCTGCTCCAGGTGGGCTCCTCTCTCCCAGCTTCCACAGGTGCTGCTAGGATCCCACTCCGGCACTGGCTTGGCACGGGCTCACGGCTTCCTTTGGCAATGGCTCTGCTCCAGGATGGCATGCTGCAGAGAATGCAGGTAGATTTTGTGCTCACTCCTGGCATGCAGCTGGACAATAAAGCCTGATCCAGCCCCCCCTCAGCATATGTCCGGCTCTGGCATTGGGGCGGGGCAACTTTGGGAGCAGCCCCAGCCCTGCTCCTGCTCCCGGCTGGGCACCCAGCTGCTGGGACACAGGTGTGTCCTGATGCCACCGTCTACTCCTTTGAGAAGGGGAGGACAGAGTGCATCAGGGAGTTTGGTGTGGCTTACATGCGGCAAGGAGAAGGTGCAGCCCCAAACTGGCTTTCACTTCTAGAACCTTTTGCTATTGCGGGAGCAGCTGCTGGAGCTTTTCAACCGAGCTGCAAGAGTGAAAAGTGTGATGGCATGTCTATCTGAGAAGGAAGGTTCGGTGCCGCAGCCTGTTGTGCACAATTTATATGCTGATAAGAGAAGGGGGTGCTTTTGCAACGTTTTCCTTCCTGACACTTCTGTCTCTGTGAGCTTTAGCTGCTTGGACTCAGGGATACCGAAGGTATGTGAAAGTGACTGGGATGCGAGAATCATGTTGCACAGGGAACAGGGAAGGTCAGCAAATGTTTCCTGTCCTGGCACATCTCTCAGTCTGAACTGCAGCTGCAGATGCTTCACTTCCGCCAAGGACTCTGCCACCTTGAGAGAAGGATGCGCTCTATGGAGTTGAGAAAGAAAGTGCGTCTCACTAGCTTCTTTCCTCTACTTCATAGACAGCAAAGGGGCTATGAAAGGCAGCACTGGCTTTTTGTTCTAGGACTTCTTCTTTACAAGCAGCTGCTGGATGTTTGGAAGGGGGTTTGGGATATGCAAAAATGAGAGGCTAAGATGGTAAGAGGGTAAGATGGAAGTCATCTGGCAAAAGCAGAGCTCACAAAAGGGCCAGCTGAGAAAGCTCTTGCTGCCTACAACTTCAACTGCACCCCTCAAAGCAGCAGCACACACGCTGCTCTCGGCACTTTCCTTCTCAGCTCTACGCACCATCCTAAGCCTTGCCTCTCCCACACTCAGGATCCAAAGACAACGGCACCAGGGACTGCTCACACACTAAAGGCACCAGGACAAAAGGCTCACCAGCTTGGCCTTTGCATTCCCGCTGACAGCTCCACAGCTTGAACCCAGAGAACTGCCTGCTGCCAACAGCCTTTCCAATCACTCTGAGCACCTCATGACAAGGAGTGTGGGGAATGAATCTCCAGCAGCCTCCTGCCCCAGGCTGTCCCCCGGGAGCAGCCCTGCTCCAGGCTGTGACTGCCACCTGCACAGCCAAAGGACCCAGAGCCGGTGTTACACACCACGGCTGTGCCTGGCACAGAGACACCAGTGGCCACACAAGTGGCCATGGCACTGTCCACACACAGTCCCTGCTGCTGCTCCCCCAGCCGCTGGCACCAACTCCCAGCCACCCACTCCTAAAGCCACGGGGCCCACTGGGACACTGCGGGGGCTCGTGGAAGCCAGCGGCCCATGTGACACAGCGGGGCTGCACAGAGCCCACGGTGCTTTGTGACCCGTGGCTCCCAGGAGAGCCTTTGTGATGCTGGGGAACTACAAGGAAGCCTGGCTCCTCTGTGACACCACCACAGAAGCTCAGGGGAGCCCTGGAGGCCGTGCTGATGCTATTGAACCTGATGCAACCCTGCCTCCTCTGTGACACCACAGAACCTCTGGGAGCCCTGGAGACCGTGCTGATGCTATGGAACCTGATGCAACCCTGCCTCCACTGTGACACCACAGAAGCTCAGGGAGCCCTGGAGACTGTGGTGATGCTATGGAACCTGATGCAACCCTGCCTCCACTGTGACACCACAGAACCTCTGGGAGCCCTGGAGACCGTGCTGATGCTATGGAACCTGATGCAACCCTGCCTCCACTGTGACACCACAGAAGCTCGGGGAGCTCTGCAGACCGTGGGGATGCTGGCGAAGCTGACGGAACCCTGGGCACCACAGTGACGCTATGGAACCTGGTGGAACCGAGGGGCCACAGTGACACTGTGGGGCCTTTTGGAAGCAACAGGACCCTGGTGGGAAGCCACGGGATGATTAATCCTGCACGAACCTGCTCCAGGTGGGCTCCTCTCTCCCGGCTTCCACAGGTGCTGCTAGGATCCCACTCCGGCACTGGCTTGGCACGGGCTCACGGCTTCCTTTGGCAATGGCTCTGCTCCAGGATGGCATGCTGCAGAGAATGCAGGTAGATTTTGTGCTCACTCCTGGCATGCAGCTGGACAATAAAGCCTGATCCAGCCCCCCCTCAGCATATGTCCGGCTCTGGCATTGGGGCGGGGCAACTTTGGGAGCAGCCCCAGCCCTGCTCCTGCTCCCGGCTGGGCACCCAGCTGCTGGGACACAGGTGTGTCCTGATGCCACCGTCTACTCCTTTGAGAAGGGGAGGACAGAGTGCATCAGGGAGTTTGGTGTGGCTTACATGCGGCAAGGAGAAGGTGCAGCCCCAAACTGGCTTTCACTTCTAGAACCTTTTGCTATTGCGGGAGCAGCTGCTGGAGCTTTTCAACCGAGCTGCAAGAGTGAAAAGTGTGATGGCATGTCTATCTGAGAAGGAAGGTTCGGTGCCGCAGCCTGTTGTGCACAATTTATATGCTGATAAGAGAAGGGGGTGCTTTTGCAACGTTTTCCTTCCTGACACTTCTGTCTCTGTGAGCTTTAGCTGCTTGGACTCAGGGATACCGAAGGTATGTGAAAGTGACTGGGATGCGAGAATCATGTTGCACAGGGAACAGGGAAGGTCAGCAAATGTTTCCTGTCCTGGCACATCTCTCAGTCTGAACTGCAGCTGCAGATGCTTCACTTCCGCCAAGGACTCTGCCACCTTGAGAGAAGGATGCGCTCTATGGAGTTGAGAAAGAAAGTGCGTCTCACTAGCTTCTTTCCTCTACTTCATAGACAGCAAAGGGGCTATGAAAGGCAGCACTGGCTTTTTGTTCTAGGACTTCTTCTTTACAAGCAGCTGCTGGATGTTTGGAAGGGGGTTTGGGATATGCAAAAATGAGAGGCTAAGATGGTAAGAGGGTAAGATGGAAGTCATCTGGCAAAAGCAGAGCTCACAAAAGGGCCAGCTGAGAAAGCTCTTGCTGCCTACAACTTCAACTGCACCCCTCAAAGCAGCAGCACACACGCTGCTCTCGGCACTTTCCTTCTCAGCTCTACGCACCATCCTAAGCCTTGCCTCTCCCACACTCAGGATCCAAAGACAACGGCACCAGGGACTGCTCACACACTAAAGGCACCAGGACAAAAGGCTCACCAGCTTGGCCTTTGCATTCCCGCTGACAGCTCCACAGCTTGAACCCAGAGAACTGCCTGCTGCCAACAGCCTTTCCAATCACTCTGAGCACCTCATGACAAGGAGTGTGGGGAATGAATCTCCAGCAGCCTCCTGCCCCAGGCTGTCCCCCGGGAGCAGCCCTGCTCCAGGCCGTGACTGCCACCTGCACAGCCAAAGGACCCAGAGCCGGTGTTACACACCACGGCTGTGCCTGGCACAGAGACACCAGTGGCCACACAAGTGGCCATGGCACTGTCCACACACAGTCCCTGCTGCTGCTCCCCCAGCCGCTGGCACCAACTCCCAGCCACCCACTCCTAAAGCCACGGGGCCCACTGGGACACTGCGGGGGCTCGTGGAAGCCAGCGGCCATTGTGACACAGCGGGGCTGCACAGAGCCCACGGTGCTTTGTGACCCGTGGCTCCCAGGAGAGCCTTTGTGATGCTGGGGAACTACAAGGAAGCCTGGCTCCTCTGTGACACCACCACAGAAGCTCAGGGGAGCCCTGGAGACCGTGCTGATGCTATTGAACCTGATGCAACCCTGCCTCCTCTGTGACACCACAGAACCTCTGGGAGCCCTGGAGACCGTGGTGATGCTATGGAACCTGATGCAACCCTGCCTCCTCTGTGACACCACAGAACCTCTGGGAGCCCTGGAGACCGTGCTGATGCTATGGAACCTGATGCAACCCTGCCTCCTCTGTGACACCACAGAAGCTCAGGGAGCCCTGGAGACTGTGGTGATGCTATGGAACCTGATGCAACCCTGCCTCCACTGTGACACCACAGAAGCTCGGGGAGCTCTGCAGACCGTGGGGATGCTGGCGAAGCTGACGGAACCCTGGGCACCACAGTGACGCTATGGAACCTGGTGGAACCGAGGGGCCACAGTGACACTGTGGGGCCTTTTGGAAGCAACAGGACCCTGGTGGGAAGCCACGGGATGATTAATCCTGCACGAACCTGCTCCAGGTGGGCTCCTCTCTCCCGGCTTCCACAGGTGCTGCTAGGATCCCACTCCGGCACTGGCTTGGCACGGGCTCACGGCTTCCTTTGGCAATGGCTCTGCTCCAGGATGGCATGCTGCAGAGAATGCAGGTAGATTTTGTGCTCACTCCTGGCATGCAGCTGGACAATAAAGCCTGATCCAGCCCCCCCTCAGCATATGTCCGGCTCTGGCATTGGGGCGGGGCAACTTTGGGAGCAGCCCCAGCCCTGCTCCTGCTCCCGGCTGGGCACCCAGCTGCTGGGACACAGGTGTGTCCTGATGCCACCGTCTACTCCTTTGAGAAGGGGAGGACAGAGTGCATCAGGGAGTTTGGTGTGGCTTACATGCGGCAAGGAGAAGGTGCAGCCCCAAACTGGCTTTCACTTCTAGAACCTTTTGCTATTGCGGGAGCAGCTGCTGGAGCTTTTCAACCGAGCTGCAAGAGTGAAAAGTGTGATGGCATGTCTATCTGAGAAGGAAGGTTCGGTGCCGCAGCCTGTTGTGCACAATTTATATGCTGATAAGAGAAGGGGGTGCTTTTGCAACGTTTTCCTTCCTGACACTTCTGTCTCTGTGAGCTTTAGCTGCTTGGACTCAGGGATACCGAAGGTATGTGAAAGTGACTGGGATGCGAGAATCATGTTGCACAGGGAACAGGGAAGGTCAGCAAATGTTTCCTGTCCTGGCACATCTCTCAGTCTGAACTGCAGCTGCAGATGCTTCACTTCCGCCAAGGACTCTGCCACCTTGAGAGAAGGATGCGCTCTATGGAGTTGAGAAAGAAAGTGCGTCTCACTAGCTTCTTTCCTCTACTTCATAGACAGCAAAGGGGCTATGAAAGGCAGCACTGGCTTTTTGTTCTAGGACTTCTTCTTTACAAGCAGCTGCTGGATGTTTGGAAGGGGGTTTGGGATATGCAAAAATGAGAGGCTAAGATGGTAAGAGGGTAAGATGGAAGTCATCTGGCAAAAGCAGAGCTCACAAAAGGGCCAGCTGAGAAAGCTCTTGCTGCCTACAACTTCAACTGCACCCCTCAAAGCAGCAGCACACATGCTGCTCTCGGCACTTTCCTTCTCAGCTCTACGCACCATCCTAAGCCTTGCCTCTCCCACACTCAGGATCCAAAGACAACGGCACCAGAGACTGCTCACACACTAAAGGCACCAGGACAAAAGGCTCACCAGCTTGGCCTTTGCATTCCCGCTGACAGCTCCACAGCTTGAACCCAGAGAACTGCCTGCTGCCAACAGCCTTTCCAATCACTCTGAGCACCTCATGACAAGGAGTGTGGGGAATGAATCTCCAGCAGCCTCCTGCCCCAGGCTGTCCCCCGGGAGCAGCCCTGCTCCAGGCCGTGACTGCCACCTGCACAGCCAAAGGACCCAGAGCCGGTGTTACACACCACGGCTGTGCCTGGCACAGAGACACCAGTGGCCACACAAGTGGCCATGGCACTGTCCACACACAGTCCCTGCTGCTGCTCCCCCAGCCGCTGGCACCAACTCCCAGCCACCCACTCCTAAAGCCACGGGGCCCACTGGGACACTGCGGGGGCTCGTGGAAGCCAGCGGCCATTGTGACACAGCGGGGCTGCACAGAGCCCACGGTGCTTTGTGACCCGTGGCTCCCAGGAGAGCCTTTGTTGTTGGGGAAGATGAAACAGGAAAGCCTTATAAATATGATTGCCTAACAAAAGATTCTGGGAATATGAAAACTGTGAGCGACATCGAAATGAAGGCCATCTTTGAGATATAGAGTCTTAGTTACTGAACAACTGGAAAACAATGGTATAGCCGGCTGAAGGTAATCCCCTCTTGATTGAACAATACCCTCTGCTTGCAGACAGGTCCAAGGGTCAGAGCAGACCCTACTAGCTCAGCAGAAGGGGTCCAAAGAGTAGTTTTTAGAAGTTAAAATGTAACACTCTATGGTAATGTAAGAACTCTTATAGGCTGTATGTAAATGCTATAGGATTTGTACCTTGTATTAGATTGGCTACTGAGAATTAGAATATTCACTACAGAAGATGATTTATTGTATTGTAACAAGCTCCTCGCTCTCTTAACTCCTCTCCTCTTAGTAATGCTCTTCTCCTCTTAGTAACGCTCTTAGTAACTCTCTTAGTAGCTCTCTTAGTAATGCTCTTCTCCTCTTAGTAGCTCTCTTAGTAACTCTCTTGCTCTTCTTCTTCCTCTTAATTCAGCTCTCCTCTTAGTTTGTCTCTCTTGCTCTTTACACTCTTAGCTCTCAGCCTCTTGCTCTAGCTCTCTCGCTCACTCTCTCTCCCTCTCTTACACCTTGGGCCTGCTTGGAGCTGCAGCTGGCAGCTCTAAGCAGTGCCCCTGTACCCACGCCCTCTGCAATAAACTGCATGCTCCAAAGACCTGCTTATAGAGATCTCTCGTCGCCGTCCATCTCCAGCCGGCCCGACCGAACCCACACCCTCATCACCATCATCGCCATCAATTTCGACAAACTGGCGCCCAAACGTGAGTGAAGGCCTGATTCAGCTTCTTCCACCTGTGAGAGACTTCGCCATGGACGGTAACTAAAAGACCAGTTATAGCCACCTGGAACGTGTCGTGAGCACGGCATACCGTTGCTGCGCAGCGTAAAAGCCGGAGCTCTATAACTCTGCTGAGGCAGCCCTCGAGCACGGGGAGCCGTTACTTCGTAGCAATTACCTGGAGCTCTCGGAGGGAGGAAATTGCCTGGCAGTCCTCGAGCACAGACGGCCACTGCTGCGCAGCGGTTACCTGGAGCTCTTTGAGGAAGTTTGCCGTGGTACCCCTCGAGCACGGACACGCTGCTAAGCAGTGCAGACCGGAGCTCTTAGGAGGGATCCAGCCGCGCGCCCGAGCACAGGCGGGTATTGCTCAGCACCGCCCGCGCTGGAGCTCTGAGTGGAGACACCTGCGAGGTCCCGAGCACGGAAAGCCGTTGCCAAGCGACGCCTGAAACCGGAGCTCTGAGGAGGGACCCGACAGCAGCGTCCTGAGCGCCGTGTGGAGAGCCTGGCCAGCCCCCCACGACGGACTTCTGATTAAGGACCCTGCCCCCTGCGACATCTAGGTGAGTATCATACTGGTCAATAATGGGACAAACTCACTCTGCCCATGACAGACATCTCTATAAACAACTTAAGTACTTACTAAGCTCCGGTCCAAGTCAATTACCTAAACAGGAGCTAAAAAACCTCTTCGAATGGACTCTGATTAATTTCCCAAATGCTGACCGTTCAGCCGTCTTTACAAGAGACTTCTGGGACACAGTTCGGGTTAAACTCTTTAATAATATCTCCCGCCGGGATTGGGCTGCCGCGGAGCTGGTCCCGGCTTGCAGAGCGCTCGTGGAGCTGTTTGCTGTGAAGGCGCCGCCCGCAGCAGCCACCTCGCCGGGTCCCGCTCCTGCTGCGAGCCCGCCCCTTGCCGCCGCGAGCCTGCAACCGGGCACGGCCCCCGCCCCGCCGCCGGACCTCACGGCTCCGGTACCCGCGGTCCAGCTGTCTCGTGCCGCCCCGCCCCACCCCCCCGCGGTCCCTGCACCGGTCACCCCTGCCCCACCGGACTCCACCGCCCCCCCCACCGCCCCCGTCATCTCCACCCCCACGGTCCCGTTAGTCCCTGCTGTCCCGCCTCTCGCGGCTCCGGTAGCCGCGGTCCGACTGACTCGTGCCGCCCCGCCCCCCGCCCCCGCTGTCCTGGCAGCCGTCACCCCTGTCCCACCGGACCCTACGACCCCCTCCACCGCTCCCCCCATCCCCGCCCCCCCCATCCCGTTCCTCCCTGCTGCCCCGGCTCCCGCGGTCCCCGCCGTCGGCTCCAGCGTCTTCGCGGCCCCGTCCCTCGCTCCTCCCACCCCGTCCGCCAGCGCCTTCGCGGCCCCGCCCCCCGCCGATAGCCCCGCGGGGCCAGCGGCTGCTCCCCAGCCACCTACGGGTCCTACCGCTCCCCTAGCCGCGCCTGTTATGGCTGTAGCCACCATCATAGCCGGCTCCCCGCAAAGCCAGGCGGCGACCCTTCTTCCAGCCCCCCAGGTCCCCCTCGCCGCCACCGACACGGCGCCGGTGGTGGTCAACGTCCCGTCCGCGTCCGTGGGACACGGAGCGCCCCAGCCCCGCCAGCCACCTGGTGCCGGCGCTGCAGCGCCTACACAGATGGCTGCTGCCTCTCCCGTGCCTGCCGCTGCTCCAGCCCCGTCTCCTGGCACCGCCGCGCCGGCAGCCACACCAGCCCAGCCTGCAAACTCCCAGCGGCAGCACGCCGCGGTCCAGCCGCCGACTGGCCCACCGTTCGCCATGGCCCCACCGCAACATACTCCCGCCGCCTCCACGCCGGCCCTCCCGCCTCCCGCAGCCCCGGGATCGTCTCCTGCCGACGGGACAGCCCTGCCACCTCCCGCTCTCCCCGACACACAGACAGCGGCCATCACAGTCCGCCACGTTGACCTGATGGCGTAACCCACGCACGCTCACACTTCTCCAACCACAGCACTGCTCACGGAACTAGCTCCGCCACCGCCCCCCACGGCTTTCACCTCGCCTTCAATAGAGCCACCCGCACCCCCTCGCCCGCTGCCGCGGAGCCGGTTGCTCGCGGCCCCCCCGCCTCCTCGCCCGCCACCGCGGAGATCGGCAGTGCCATCGCCGCCCCCGCCGGGGCCCTCCGGCACCGCACAGCTGTATCCCTCGGCTACCGCCGCCCAGCAACATCCCTCCGCGCAGCTCAGCCTCGCCTCACAAGCCGCAAACAGGGGGGGAACGGAGGGCAGTGGTGCAGCTCCAGTGGCAGGGAAGACGGAGAGCCGCTCTGCCCGAGCTGATGCTTTAAATCTAACACCAGGAAACCCTGAAAAGCAGCCAGATTTGTTTGCAATGAGCCCCAGAGTCCCGCCAGCGAGCGGCTGGGATCTTGCAACCCATAAGGAGAAAACGAGTTCTGAGAGTTTGTTAGCGCTACTTTCTGAATCAAAAAATCCTCCAAAGTGCTCAGATTATTCTCAATTAACAGATTGGCATGAAATAAGACTCCAAAGCTGTAAAGATGAAAGTCTATTAGCTAAGCCTGTGATAGCTAGCCAACAGCCTGACAGTCCCAAAACGTGGGTTCCCATCCCCACTCACGAAATTAAAGAACTAAGAAGGGCTGTAAGAGATAGTGGTATTTGCTCACCGTATCTTAAACAACTGCTAAAAAGTACCCTAAAAAGAACACATCAAACCCTAAAACGCATTTTAGATCAACAGAGAGGGGGAGAAGTCCAGGATACACCTCAAAGGAGGTTGAACAAGGCTTTGTATGTTTACAATTTTTTGAATAGCTCTGCAGAAGAGCCTGATCCCCCCATTTATAGACATTTTTTGAACAACAAAAAAGCAAAACTGAAAGAGCGCCCCCCAGTTTTGATTAAAAATCTAGACTCAGGAAAAATAGAAGGACCATACAATCTTATAATGTGGGGGAAGGGGTTTGCATGTGTTTCCACAGGTGAAGGAATCAAGTGGGTTCCAGCAAAAAACGTGAAGCCATACCTCGCATCAAAGCCTGCTGATGCCACCACACCAGCCAGTGACTCTGCAAGTGGAAGCCAGGAAGCAAGCACCCAGACCTGAACTGCGCAGAATCACCAGAAGAAAGTGATCTGCCAAAAACAGCTCAAGAAAAGAATGGAGTTTTCTCATTTGCGCGCGTGCATGTTGCTTTTATTCTTTTGTTTTAGTTTTTGTAGTGAAGCTTTACCTGTGAATCAACCAAAGACAAATGTCTGGGTTGCTTTAGCCAAATCCGCAGGCTCCGATACCATCTGTCTATCTGACACAAGCCCTGACAAACCTTTTTCAACCTGTTTAGTTGGAGTACCTCTTCCAGAAGGTTTTGATAATATTACTCTTGATAAGTATTGGCCATATGACGATCATCATGTATCTCCAACTCCCAGCCATAGACACCAAACTTATATTGATAATTCTAAAATTGATAAATCTGACCTTCAAGAGCTAGAAATCCTAGGTTCGTTAACTATGGATACCTGCTATTTCTTTCACTTTCAAGGAGAAAACGGTCCCCATTTAAATGTTACCCCATATCACCCAGCTTATAGCAATGTAACTTCTTGGTGTAGTCAAGTTAAGCTTCTTATATATGACGAACCTCATGCAGATCGTTTTAGCAAACTTCCTATTCGATTCCCCAGAGGAATTTGGCTCATCTGTGGAGACAGGGCCTGGCAAGGTATACCTTCAAAAATAGATGGTGGCCCTTGTGCTCTGGGACAACTTACAATTATTGCTCCCAGTGTCAAAGAGGTAATCAAAAAGAAAAGCAGAAAGATCAGATCTTCCTGGGGACATCAGTACGATAGTGACTGTGATAGTGACTTCCACCCTTGGAACTCTGGAAAATCAATTGTTGCAAGCATTTTTCTACCTCAGTTAAGCTCCTCAATTGCTTTAAAACAGTTAAACAAGTTGGGATGTTGGCTCAGCAAGGAGGTAAATGCCACCTCTACTATGATCAGTGATCTGTTAACCGATGAAGAGGCAGTCAGACATGCCACTTTACAAAATAGAGCTGCCGTTGATTATCTTTTATTAGCACATGGGCACAGCTGTGAAGATTTTGAAGGATTATGCTGTATGAACTTATCCGATCATTCTGTTTCCATTCACAAACAGCTACAAAACCTAAAGGATCTAGCTAACCAAATTAGAACAGATGACCCGTCTTGGCTGGACAGTTTGTTTGATGATTGGAGCTTTGCACCTTGGCTAAGGGAACTCTGTAAAATAGGCTTGATTATTCTAGTAGTAATAATTATAGTTTTAGTAGCAGTACCTTGTATGCTTCAGTGTGTGCAAAAAATAACGAGTAGGACTGTATCTAATATCTTAGTTGTTCATCAGAACGGGGGAGATGTTGGGGAAGATGAAACAGGAAAGCCTTATAAATATGATTGCCTAACAAAAGATTCTGGGAATATGAAAACTGTGAGCGACATCGAAATGAAGGCCATCTTTGAGATATAGAGTCTTAGTTACTGAACAACTGGAAAACAATGGTATAGCCGGCTGAAGGTAATCCCCTCTTGATTGAACAATACCCTCTGCTTGCAGACAGGTCCAAGGGTCAGAGCAGACCCTACTAGCTCAGCAGAAGGGGTCCAAAGAGTAGTTTTTAGAAGTTAAAATGTAACACTCTATGGTAATGTAAGAACTCTTATAGGCTGTATGTAAATGCTATAGGATTTGTACCTTGTATTAGATTGGCTACTGAGAATTAGAATATTCACTACAGAAGATGATTTATTGTATTGTAACAAGCTCCTCGCTCTCTTAACTCCTCTCCTCTTAGTAATGCTCTTCTCCTCTTAGTAACGCTCTTAGTAACTCTCTTAGTAGCTCTCTTAGTAATGCTCTTCTCCTCTTAGTAGCTCTCTTAGTAACTCTCTTGCTCTTCTTCTTCCTCTTAATTCAGCTCTCCTCTTAGTTTGTCTCTCTTGCTCTTTACACTCTTAGCTCTCAGCCTCTTGCTCTAGCTCTCTCGCTCACTCTCTCTCCCTCTCTTACACCTTGGGCCTGCTTGGAGCTGCAGCTGGCAGCTCAAAGCAGTGCCCCTGTACCCACGCCCTCTGCAATAAACTGCATGCTCCAAAGACCTGCTTATAGAGATCTCTCGTCGCCGTCCATCTCCAGCCGGGCCCGACCGAACCCACACCCTCATCACCATCATCGCCATCAATTTCGACATTTGTGATGCTGGGGAACTACAAGGAAGCCTGGCTCCTCTGTGACACCACCAACGAAGCTCAGGGGAGCCCTGGAGACCGTGCTGATGCTATTGAACCTGATGCAACCCTGCCTCCTCTGTGACACCACAGAAGCTCTTGGAGCCCTGGAGACCGTGGTGATGCTATGGAACCTGATGCAACCCTGCCTCCTCTGTGACACCACAGAACCTCTGGGAGCCCTGGAGACCGTGCTGATGCTATGGAACCTGATGCAACCCTGCCTCCACTGTGACACCACAGAAGCTCAGGGAGCCCTGGAGACTGTGGTGATGCTATGGAACCTGATGCAACCCTGCCTCCACTGTGACACCACAGAACCTCTGGGAGCCCTGGAGACCGTGCTGATGCTATGGAACCTGATGCAACCCTGCCTCCACTGTGACACCACAGAAGCTCGGGGAGCTCTGCAGACCGTGGGGATGCTGGCGAAGCTGACGGAACCCTGGGCACCACAGTGACGCTATGGAACCTGGTGGAACCGAGGGGCCACAGTGACACTGTGGGGCCTTTTGGAAGCAACAGGACCCTGGTGGGAAGCCACGGGATGATTAATCCTGCACGAACCTGCTCCAGGTGGGCTCCTCTCTCCCGGCTTCCACAGGTGCTGCTAGGATCCCACTCCGGCACTGGCTTGGCACGGGCTCACGGCTTCCTTTGGCAATGGCTCTGCTCCAGGATGGCATGCTGCAGAGAATGCAGGTAGATTTTGTGCTCACTCCTGGCATGCAGCTGGACAATAAAGCCTGATCCAGCCCCCCCTCAGCATATGTCCGGCTCTGGCATTGGGGCGGGGCAACTTTGGGAGCAGCCCCAGCCCTGCTCCTGCTCCCGGCTGGGCACCCAGCTGCTGGGACACAGGTGTGTCCTGATGCCACCGTCTACTCCTTTGAGAAGGGGAGGACAGAGTGCATCAGGGAGTTTGGTGTGGCTTACATGCGGCAAGGAGAAGGTGCAGCCCCAAACTGGCTTTCACTTCTAGAACCTTTTGCTATTGCGGGAGCAGCTGCTGGAGCTTTTCAACCGAGCTGCAAGAGTGAAAAGTGTGATGGCATGTCTATCTGAGAAGGAAGGTTCGGTGCCGCAGCCTGTTGTGCACAATTTATATGCTGATAAGAGAAGGGGGTGCTTTTGCAACGTTTTCCTTCCTGACACTTCTGTCTCTGTGAGCTTTAGCTGCTTGGACTCAGGGATACCGAAGGTATGTGAAAGTGACTGGGATGCGAGAATCATGTTGCACAGGGAACAGGGAAGGTCAGCAAATGTTTCCTGTCCTGGCACATCTCTCAGTCTGAACTGCAGCTGCAGATGCTTCACTTCCGCCAAGGACTCTGCCACCTTGAGAGAAGGATGCGCTCTATGGAGTTGAGAAAGAAAGTGCGTCTCACTAGCTTCTTTCCTCTACTTCATAGACAGCAAAGGGGCTATGAAAGGCAGCACTGGCTTTTTGTTCTAGGACTTCTTCTTTACAAGCAGCTGCTGGATGTTTGGAAGGGGGTTTGGGATATGCAAAAATGAGAGGCTAAGATGGTAAGAGGGTAAGATGGAAGTCATCTGGCAAAAGCAGAGCTCACAAAAGGGCCAGCTGAGAAAGCTCTTGCTGCCTACAACTTCAACTGCACCCCTCAAAGCAGCAGCACACACGCTGCTCTCGGCACTTTCCTTCTCAGCTCTACGCACCATCCTAAGCCTTGCCTCTCCCACACTCAGGATCCAAAGACAACGGCACCAGGGACTGCTCACACACTAAAGGCACCAGGACAAAAGGCTCACCAGCTTGGCCTTTGCATTCCCGCTGACAGCTCCACAGCTTGAACCCAGAGAACTGCCTGCTGCCAACAGCCTTTCCAATCACTCTGAGCACCTCATGACAAGGAGTGTGGGGAATGAATCTCCAGCAGCCTCCTGCCCCAGGCTGTCCCCCGGGAGCAGCCCTGCTCCAGGCCGTGACTGCCACCTGCACAGCCAAAGGACCCAGAGCCGGTGTTACACACCACGGCTGTGCCTGGCACAGAGACACCAGTGGCCACACAAGTGGCCATGGCACTGTCCACACACAGTCCCTGCTGCTGCTCCCCCAGCCGCTGGCACCAACTCCCAGCCACCCACTCCTAAAGCTACGGGGCCCACTGGGACACTGCGGGGGCTCGTGGAAGCCAGCGGCCATTGTGACACAGCGGGGCTGCACAGAGCCCACGGTGCTTTGTGACCCGTGGCTCCCAGGAGAGCCTTTGTGATGCTGGGGAACTACAAGGAAGCCTGGCTCCTCTGTGACACCACCACAGAAGCTCAGGGGAGCCCTGGAGACCGTGCTGATGCTATGGAACCTGATGCAACCCTGCCTCCACTGTGACACCACAGAAGCTCAGGGAGCCCTGGAGACTGTGGTGATGCTATGGAACCTGATGCAACCCTGCCTCCACTGTGACACCACAGAACCTCTGGGAGCCCTGGAGACCGTGCTGATGCTATGGAACCTGATGCAACCCTGCCTCCACTGTGACACCACAGAAGCTCGGGGAGCTCTGCAGACCGTGGGGATGCTGGCGAAGCTGACGGAACCCTGGGCACCACAGTGACGCTATGGAACCTGGTGGAACCGAGGGGCCACAGTGACACTGTGGGGCCTTTTGGAAGCAACAGGACCCTGGTGGGAAGCCACGGGATGATTAATCCTGCACGAACCTGCTCCAGGTGGGCTCCTCTCTCCCGGCTTCCACAGGTGCTGCTAGGATCCCACTCCGGCACTGGCTTGGCACGGGCTCACGGCTTCCTTTGGCAATGGCTCTGCTCCAGGATGGCATGCTGCAGAGAATGCAGGTAGATTTTGTGCTCACTCCTGGCATGCAGCTGGACAATAAAGCCTGATCCAGCCCCCCCTCAGCATATGTCCGGCTCTGGCATTGGGGCGGGGCAACTTTGGGAGCAGCCCCAGCCCTGCTCCTGCTCCCGGCTGGGCACCCAGCTGCTGGGACACAGGTGTGTCCTGATGCCACCGTCTACTCCTTTGAGAAGGGGAGGACAGAGTGCATCAGGGAGTTTGGTGTGGCTTACATGCGGCAAGGAGAAGGTGCAGCCCCAAACTGGCTTTCACTTCTAGAACCTTTTGCTATTGCGGGAGCAGCTGCTGGAGCTTTTCAACCGAGCTGCAAGAGTGAAAAGTGTGATGGCATGTCTATCTGAGAAGGAAGGTTCGGTGCCGCAGCCTGTTGTGCACAATTTATATGCTGATAAGAGAAGGGGGTGCTTTTGGAACGTTTCCCTTCCTGACACTTCTGTCTCTGTGAGCTTTAGCTGCTTGGACTCAGGGATACCGAAGGTATGTGAAAGTGACTGGGATGCGAGAATCATGTTGCACAGGGAACAGGGAAGGTCAGCAAATGTTTCCTGTCCTGGCACATCTCTCAGTCTGAACTGCAGCTGCAGATGCTTCACTTCCGCCAAGGACTCTGCCACCTTGAGAGAAGGATGCGCTCTATGGAGTTGAGAAAGAAAGTGCGTCTCACTAGCTTCTTTCCTCTACTTCATAGACAGCAAAGGGGCTATGAAAGGCAGCACTGGCTTTTTGTTCTAGGACTTCTTCTTTACAAGCAGCTGCTGGATGTTTGGAAGGGGGTTTGGGATATGCAAAAATGAGAGGCTAAGATGGTAAGAGGGTAAGATGGAAGTCATCTGGCAAAAGCAGAGCTCACAAAAGGGCCAGCTGAGAAAGCTCTTGCTGCCTACAACTTCAACTGCACCCCTCAAAGCAGCAGCACACACGCTGCTCTCGGCACTTTCCTTCTCAGCTCTACGCACCATCCTAAGCCTTGCCTCTCCCACACTCAGGATCCAAAGACAACGGCACCAGGGACTGCTCACACACTAAAGGCACCAGGACAAAAGGCTCACCAGCTTGGCCTTTGCATTCCTGCTGACAGCTCCACAGCTTGAACCCAGAGAACTGCCTGCTGCCAACAGCCTTTCCAATCACTCTGAGCACCTCATGACAAGGAGTGTGGGGAATGAATCTCCAGCAGCCTCCTGCCCCAGGCTGTCCCCCGGGAGCAGCCCTGCTCCAGGCCGTGACTGCCACCTGCACAGCCAAAGGACCCAGAGCCGGTGTTACACACCATGGCTGTGCCTGGCACAGAGACACCAGTGGCCACACAAGTGGCCATGGCACTGTCCACACACAGTCCCTGCTGCTGCTCCCCCAGCCGCTGGCACCAACTCCCAGCCACCCACTCCTAAAGCCACGGGGCCCACTGGGACACTGCGGGGGCTCGTGGAAGCCAGCGGCCATTGTGACACAGCGGGGCTGCACAGAGCCCACGGTGCTTTGTGACCCGTGGCTCCCAGGAGAGCCTTTGTGATGCTGGGGAACTACAAGGAAGCCTGGCTCCTCTGTGACACCACCACAGAAGCTCAGGGGAGCCCTGGAGACCGTGCTGATGCTATTGAACCTGATGCAACCCTGCCTCCTCTGTGATACCACAGAAGCTCTTGGAGCCCTGGAGACCGTGGTGATGCTATGGAACCTGATGCAACCCTGCCTCCTCTGTGACACCACAGAACCTCTGGGAGCTCTGGAGACCGTGCTGATGCTATGGAACCTGATGCAACCCTGCCTCCACTGTGACACCACAGAAGCTCAGGGAGCCCTGGAGACTGTGGTGATGCTATGGAACCTGATGCAACCCTGCCTCCACTGTGACACCACAGAACCTCTGGGAGCCCTGGAGACCGTGCTGATGCTATGGAACCTGATGCAACCCTGCCTCCACTGTGACACCACAGAAGCTCGGGGAGCTCTGCAGACCGTGGGGATGCTGGCGAAGCTGACGGAACCCTGGGCACCACAGTGACGCTATGGAACCTGGTGGAACCGAGGGGCCACAGTGACACTGTGGGGCCTTTTGGAAGCAACAGGACCCTGGTGGGAAGCCACGGGATGATTAATCCTGCACGAACCTGCTCCAGGTGGGCTCCTCTCTCCCGGCTTCCACAGGTGCTGCTAGGATCCCACTCCGGCACTGGCTTGGCACGGGCTCACGGCTTCCTTTGGCAATGGCTCTGCTCCAGGATGGCATGCTGCAGAGAATGCAGGTAGATTTTGTGCTCACTCCTGGCATGCAGCTGGACAATAAAGCCTGATCCAGCCCCCCCTCAGCATATGTCCGGCTCTGGCATTGGGGCGGGGCAACTTTGGGAGCAGCCCCAGCCCTGCTCCTGCTCCCGGCTGGGCACCCAGCTGCTGGGACACAGGTGTGTCCTGATGCCACCGTCTACTCCTTTGAGAAGGGGAGGACAGAGTGCATCAGGGAGTTTGGTGTGGCTTACATGCGGCAAGGAGAAGGTGCAGCCCCAAACTGGCTTTCACTTCTAGAACCTTTTGCTATTGCGGGAGCAGCTGCTGGAGCTTTTCAACCGAGCTGCAAGAGTGAAAAGTGTGATGGCATGTCTATCTGAGAAGGAAGGTTCGGTGCCGCAGCCTGTTGTGCACAATTTATATGCTGATAAGAGAAGGGGGTGCTTTTGGAACGTTTTCCTTCCTGACACTTCTGTCTCTGTGAGCTTTAGCTGCTTGGACTCAGGGATACCGAAGGTATGTGAAAGTGACTGGGATGCGAGAATCATGTTGCACAGGGAACAGGGAAGGTCAGCAAATGTTTCCTGTCCTGGCACATCTCTCAGTCTGAACTGCAGCTGCAGATGCTTCACTTCCGCCAAGGACTCTGCCACCTTGAGAGAAGGATGCGCTCTATGGAGTTGAGAAAGAAAGTGCGTCTCACTAGCTTCTTTCCTCTACTTCATAGACAGCAAAGGGGCTATGAAAGGCAGCACTGGCTTTTTGTTCTAGGACTTCTTCTTTACAAGCAGCTGCTGGATGTTTGGAAGGGGGTTTGGGATATGCAAAAATGAGAGGCTAAGATGGTAAGAGGGTAAGATGGAAGTCATCTGGCAAAAGCAGAGCTCACAAAAGGGCCAGCTGAGAAAGCTCTTGCTGCCTACAACTTCAACTGCACCCCTCAAAGCAGCAGCACACACGCTGCTCTCGGCACTTTCCTTCTCAGCTCTACGCACCATCCTAAGCCTTGCCTCTCCCACACTCAGGATCCAAAGACAACGGCACCAGGGACTGCTCACACACTAAAGGCACCAGGACAAAAGGCTCACCAGCTTGGCCTTTGCATTCCCGCTGACAGCTCCACAGCTTGAACCCAGAGAACTGCCTGCTGCCAACAGCCTTTCCAATCACTCTGAGCACCTCATGACAAGGAGTGTGGGGAATGAATCTCCAGCAGCCTCCTGCCCCAGGCTGTCCCCCGGGAGCAGCCCTGCTCCAGGCCGTGACTGCCACCTGCACAGCCAAAGGACCCAGAGCCGGTGTTACACACCACGGCTGTGCCTGGCACAGAGACACCAGTGGCCACACAAGTGGCCATGGCACTGTCCACACACAGTTCCTGCTGCTGCTCCCCCAGCCGCTGGCACCAACTCCCAGCCACCCACTCCTAAAGCCACGGGGCCCACTGGGACACTGCGGGGGCTCGTGGAAGCCAGCGGCCATTGTGACACAGCGGGGCTGCACAGAGCCCACGGTGCTTTGTGACCGGTGGCTCCCAGGAGAGCCTTTGTGATGCTGGGGAACTACAAGGAAGCCTGGCTCCTCTGTGACACCACCACAGAAGCTCAGGGGAGCCCTGGAGACCGTGCTGATGCTATGGAACCTGATGCAACCCTGCCTCCTCTGTGACACCACAGAACCTCTGGGAGCCCTGGAGACCGTGCTGATGCTATGGAACCTGATGCAACCCTGCCTCCACTGTGACACCACAGAAGCTCAGGGAGCCCTGGAGACTGTGGTGATGCTATGGAACCTGATGCAACCCTGCCTCCACTGTGACACCACAGAACCTCTGGGAGCCCTGGAGACCGTGCTGATGCTATGGAACCTGATGCAACCCTGCCTCCACTGTGACACCACAGAAGCTCGGGGAGCTCTGCAGACCGTGGGGATGCTGGCGAAGCTGACGGAACCCTGGGCACCACAGTGACGCTATGGAACCTGGTGGAACCGAGGGGCCACAGTGACACTGTGGGGCCTTTTGGAAGCAACAGGACCCTGGTGGGAAGCCACGGGATGATTAATCCTGCACGAACCTGCTCCAGGTGGGCTCCTCTCTCCCGGCTTCCACAGGTGCTGCTAGGATCCCACTCCGGCACTGGCTTGGCACGGGCTGACGGCTTCCTTTGGCAATGGCTCTGCTCCAGGATGGCATGCTGCAGAGAATGCAGGTAGATTTTGTGCTCACTCCTGGCATGCAGCTGGACAATAAAGCCTGATCCAGCCCCCCCTCAGCATATGTCCGGCTCTGGCATTGGGGCGGGGCAACTTTGGGAGCAGCCCCAGCCCTGCTCCTGCTCCCGGCTGGGCACCCAGCTGCTGGGACACAGGTGTGTCCTGATGCCACCGTCTACTCCTTTGAGAAGGGGAGGACAGAGTGCATCAGGGAGTTTGGTGTGGCTTACATGCGGCAAGGAGAAGGTGCAGCCCCAAACTGGCTTTCACTTCTAGAACCTTTTGCTATTGCGGGAGCAGCTGCTGGAGCTTTTCAACCGAGCTGCAAGAGTGAAAAGTGTGATGGCATGTCTATCTGAGAAGGAAGGTTCGGTGCCGCAGCCTGTTGTGCACAATTTATATGCTGATAAGAGAAGGGGGTGCTTTTGGAACGTTTTCCTTCCTGACACTTCTGTCTCTGTGAGCTTTAGCTGCTTGGACTCAGGGATACCGAAGGTATGTGAAAGTGACTGGGATGCGAGAATCATGTTGCACAGGGAACAGGGAAGGTCAGCAAATGTTTCCTGTCCTGGCACATCTCTCAGTCTGAACTGCAGCTGCAGATGCTTCACTTCCGCCAAGGACTCTGCCACCTTGAGAGAAGGATGCGCTCTATGGAGTTGAGAAAGAAAGTGCGTCTCACTAGCTTCTTTCCTCTACTTCATAGACAGCAAAGGGGCTATGAAAGGCAGCACTGGCTTTTTGTTCTAGGACTTCTTCTTTACAAGCAGCTGCTGGATGTTTGGAAGGGGGTTTGGGATATGCAAAAATGAGAGGCTAAGATGGTAAGAGGGTAAGATGGAAGTCATCTGGCAAAAGCAGAGCTCACAAAAGGGCCAGCTGAGAAAGCTCTTGCTGCCTACAACTTCAACTGCACCCCTCAAAGCAGCAGCACACACGCTGCTCTCGGCACTTTCCTTCTCAGCTCTACGCACCATCCTAAGCCTTGCCTCTCCCACACTCAGGATCCAAAGACAACGGCACCAGGGACTGCTCACACACTAAAGGCACCAGGACAAAAGGCTCACCAGCTTGGCCTTTGCATTCCCGCTGACAGCTCCACAGCTTGAACCCAGAGAACTGCCTGCTGCCAACAGCCTTTCCAATCACTCTGAGCACCTCATGACAAGGAGTGTGGGGAATGAATCTCCAGCAGCCTCCTGCCCCAGGCTGTCCCCCGGGAGCAGCCCTGCTCCAGGCTGTGACTGCCACCTGCACAGCCAAAGGACCCAGAGCCGGTGTTACACACCACGGCTGTGCCTGGCACAGAGACACCAGTGGCCACACAAGTGGCCATGGCACTGTCCACACACAGTCCCTGCTGCTGCTCCCCCAGCCGCTGGCACCAACTCCCAGCCACCCACTCCTAAAGCCACGGGGCCCACTGGGACACTGCGGGGGCTCGTGGAAGCCAGCGGCCATTGTGACACAGCGGGGCTGCACAGAGCCCACGGTGCTTTGTGACCCGTGGCTCCCAGGAGAGCCTTTGTGATGCTGGGGAACTACAAGGAAGCCTGGCTCCTCTGTGACACCACCACAGAAGCTCAGGGGAGCCCTGGAGACCGTGCTGATGCTATTGAACCTGATGCAACCCTGCCTCCTCTGTGATACCACAGAAGCTCTTGGAGCCCTGGAGACCGTGGTGATGCTATGGAACCTGATGCAACCCTGCCTCCTCTGTGACACCACAGAACCTCTGGGAGCCCTGGAGACCGTGCTGATGCTATGGAACCTGATGCAACCCTGCCTCCACTGTGACACCACAGAAGCTCAGGGAGCCCTGGAGACTGTGGTGATGCTATGGAACCTGATGCAACCCTGCCTCCACTGTGACACCACAGAACCTCTGGGAGCCCTGGAGACCGTGCTGATGCTATGGAACCTGATGCAACCCTGCCTCCACTGTGACACCACAGAAGCTCGGGGAGCTCTGCAGACCGTGGGGATGCTGGCGAAGCTGACGGAACCCTGGGCACCACAGTGACGCTATGGAACCTGGTGGAACCGAGGGGCCACAGTGACACTGTGGGGCCTTTTGGAAGCAACAGGACCCTGGTGGGAAGCCACGGGATGATTAATCCTGCACGAACCTGCTCCAGGTGGGCTCCTCTCTCCCGGCTTCCACAGGTGCTGCTAGGATCCCACTCCGGCACTGGCTTGGCACGGGCTGACGGCTTCCTTTGGCAATGGCTCTGCTCCAGGATGGCATGCTGCAGAGAATGCAGGTAGATTTTGTGCTCACTCCTGGCATGCAGCTGGACAATAAAGCCTGATCCAGCCCCCCCTCAGCATATGTCCGGCTCTGGCATTGGGGCGGGGCAACTTTGGGAGCAGCCCCAGCCCTGCTCCTGCTCCCGGCTGGGCACCCAGCTGCTGGGACACAGGTGTGTCCTGATGCCACCGTCTACTCCTTTGAGAAGGGGAGGACAGAGTGCATCAGGGAGTTTGGTGTGGCTTACATGCGGCAAGGAGAAGGTGCAGCCCCAAACTGGCTTTCACTTCTAGAACCTTTTGCTATTGCGGGAGCAGCTGCTGGAGCTTTTCAACCGAGCTGCAAGAGTGAAAAGTGTGATGGCATGTCTATCTGAGAAGGAAGGTTCGGTGCCGCAGCCTGTTGTGCACAATTTATATGCTGATAAGAGAAGGGGGTGCTTTTGGAACGTTTTCCTTCCTGACACTTCTGTCTCTGTGAGCTTTAGCTGCTTGGACTCAGGGATACCGAAGGTATGTGAAAGTGACTGGGATGCGAGAATCATGTTGCACAGGGAACAGGGAAGGTCAGCAAATGTTTCCTGTCCTGGCACATCTCTCAGTCTGAACTGCAGCTGCAGATGCTTCACTTCCGCCAAGGACTCTGCCACCTTGAGAGAAGGATGCGCTCTATGGAGTTGAGAAAGAAAGTGCGTCTCACTAGCTTCTTTCCTCTACTTCATAGACAGCAAAGGGGCTATGAAAGGCAGCACTGGCTTTTTGTTCTAGGACTTCTTCTTTACAAGCAGCTGCTGGATGTTTGGAAGGGGGTTTGGGATATGCAAAAATGAGAGGCTAAGATGGTAAGAGGGTAAGATGGAAGTCATCTGGCAAAAGCAGAGCTCACAAAAGGGCCAGCTGAGAAAGCTCTTGCTGCCTACAACTTCAACTGCACCCCTCAAAGCAGCAGCACACACGCTGCTCTCGGCACTTTCCTTCTCAGCTCTACGCACCATCCTAAGCCTTGCCTCTCCCACACTCAGGATCCAAAGACAACGGCACCAGGGACTGCTCACACACTAAAGGCACCAGGACAAAAGGCTCACCAGCTTGGCCTTTGCATTCCCGCTGACAGCTCCACAGCTTGAACCCAGAGAACTGCCTGCTGCCAACAGCCTTTCCAATCACTCTGAGCACCTCATGACAAGGAGTGTGGGGAATGAATCTCCAGCAGCCTCCTGCCCCAGGCTGTCCCCCGGGAGCAGCCCTGCTCCAGGCCGTGACTGCCACCTGCACAGCCAAAGGACCCAGAGCCGGTGTTACACACCACGGCTGTGCCTGGCACAGAGACACCAGTGGCCACACAAGTGGCCATGGCACTGTCCACACACAGTCCCTGCTGCTGCTCCCCCAGCCGCTGGCACCAACTCCCAGCCACCCACTCCTAAAGCCACGGGGCCCACTGGGACACTGCGGGGGCTCGTGGAAGCCAGCGGCCATTGTGACACAGCGGGGCTGCACAGAGCCCACGGTGCTTTGTGACCCGTGGCTCCCAGGAGAGCCTTTGTGATGCTGGGGAACTACAAGGAAGCCTGGCTCCTCTGTGACACCACCACAGAAGCTCAGGGGAGCCCTGGAGACCGTGCTGATGCTATGGAACCTGATGCAACCCTGCCTCCTCTGTGACACCACAGAACCTCTGGGAGCCCTGGAGACCGTGCTGATGCTATGTAACCTGATGCAACCCTGCCTCCACTGTGACACCACAGAAGCTCAGGGAGCCCTGGAGACTGTGGTGATGCTATGGAACCTGATGCAACCCTGCCTCCACTGTGACACCACAGAACCTCTGGGAGCCCTGGAGACCGTGCTGATGCTATGGAACCTGATGCAACCCTGCCTCCACTGTGACACCACAGAAGCTCGGGGAGCTCTGCAGACCGTGGGGATGCTGGCGAAGCTGACGGAACCCTGGGCACCACAGTGACGCTATGGAACCTGGTGGAACCGAGGGGCCACAGTGACACTGTGGGGCCTTTTGGAAGCAACAGGACCCTGGTGGGAAGCCACGGGATGATTAATCCTGCACGAACCTGCTCCAGGTGGGCTCCTCTCTCCCAGCTTCCACAGGTGCTGCTAGGATCCCACTCCGGCACTGGCTTGGCACGGGCTCACGGCTTCCTTTGGCAATGGCTCTGCTCCAGGATGGCATGCTGCAGAGAATGCAGGTAGATTTTGTGCTCACTCCTGGCATGCAGCTGGACAATAAAGCCTGATCCAGCCCCCCCTCAGCATATGTCCGGCTCTGGCATTGGGGCGGGGCAACTTTGGGAGCAGCCCCAGCCCTGCTCCTGCTCCCGGCTGGGCACCCAGCTGCTGGGACACAGGTGTGTCCTGATGCCACCGTCTACTCCTTTGAGAAGGGGAGGACAGAGTGCATCAGGGAGTTTGGTGTGGCTTACATGCGGCAAGGAGAAGGTGCAGCCCCAAACTGGCTTTCACTTCTAGAACCTTTTGCTATTGCGGGAGCAGCTGCTGGAGCTTTTCAACCGAGCTGCAAGAGTGAAAAGTGTGATGGCATGTCTATCTGAGAAGGAAGGTTCGGTGCCGCAGCCTGTTGTGCACAATTTATATGCTGATAAGAGAAGGGGGTGCTTTTGGAACGTTTCCCTTCCTGACACTTCTGTCTCTGTGAGCTTTAGCTGCTTGGACTCAGGGATACCGAAGGTATGTGAAAGTGACTGGGATGCGAGAATCATGTTGCACAGGGAACAGGGAAGGTCAGCAAATGTTTCCTGTCCTGGCACATCTCTCAGTCTGAACTGCAGCTGCAGATGCTTCACTTCCGCCAAGGACTCTGCCACCTTGAGAGAAGGATGCGCTCTATGGAGTTGAGAAAGAAAGTGCGTCTCACTAGCTTCTTTCCTCTACTTCATAGACAGCAAAGGGGCTATGAAAGGCAGCACTGGCTTTTTGTTCTAGGACTTCTTCTTTACAAGCAGCTGCTGGATGTTTGGAAGGGGGTTTGGGATATGCAAAAATGAGAGGCTAAGATGGTAAGAGGGTAAGATGGAAGTCATCTGGCAAAAGCAGAGCTCACAAAAGGGCCAGCTGAGAAAGCTCTTGCTGCCTACAACTTCAACTGCACCCCTCAAAGCAGCAGCACACACGCTGCTCTCGGCACTTTCCTTCTCAGCTCTACGCACCATCCTAAGCCTTGCCTCTCCCACACTCAGGATCCAAAGACAACGGCACCAGGGACTGCTCACACACTAAAGGCACCAGGACAAAAGGCTCACCAGCTTGGCCTTTGCATTCCCGCTGACAGCTCCACAGCTTGAACCCAGAGAACTGCCTGCTGCCAACAGCCTTTCCAATCACTCTGAGCACCTCATGACAAGGAGTGTGGGGAATGAATCTCCAGCAGCCTCCTGCCCCAGGCTGTCCCCCGGGAGCAGCCCTGCTCCAGGCCGTGACTGCCACCTGCACAGCCAAAGGACCCAGAGCCGGTGTTACACACCACGGCTGTGCCTGGCACAGAGACACCAGTGGCCACACAAGTGGCCATGGCACTGTCCACACACAGTCCCTGCTGCTGCTCCCCCAGCCGCTGGCACCAACTCCCAGCCACCCACTCCTAAAGCCACGGGGCCCACTGGGACACTGCGGGGGCTCGTGGAAGCCAGCGGCCATTGTGACACAGCGGGGCTGCACAGAGCCCACGGTGCTTTGTGACCCGTGGCTCCCAGGAGAGCCTTTGTGATGCTGGGGAACTACAAGGAAGCCTGGCTCCTCTGTGACACCACCACAGAAGCTCAGGGGAGCCCTGGAGACCGTGCTGATGCTATGGAACCTGATGCAACCCTGCCTCCTCTGTGACACCACAGAACCTCTGGGAGCCCTGGAGACCGTGCTGATGCTATGGAACCTGATGCAACCCTGCCTCCACTGTGACACCACAGAAGCTCAGGGAGCCCTGGAGACTGTGGTGATGCTATGGAACCTGATGCAACCCTGCCTCCACTGTGACACCACAGAACCTCTGGGAGCCCTGGAGACCGTGCTGATGCTATGGAACCTGATGCAACCCTGCCTCCACTGTGACACCACAGAAGCTCGGGGAGCTCTGCAGACCGTGGGGATGCTGGCGAAGCTGACGGAACCCTGGGCACCACAGTGACGCTATGGAACCTGGTGGAACCGAGGGGCCACAGTGACACTGTGGGGCCTTTTGGAAGCAACAGGACCCTGGTGGGAAGCCACGGGATGATTAATCCTGCACGAACCTGCTCCAGGTGGGCTCCTCTCTCCCAGCTTCCACAGGTGCTGCTAGGATCCCATTCCGGCACTGGCTTGGCACGGGCTCACGGCTTCCTTTGGCAATGGCTCTGCTCCAGGATGGCATGCTGCAGAGAATGCAGGTAGATTTTGTGCTCACTCCTGGCATGCAGCTGGACAATAAAGCCTGATCCAGCCCCCCCTCAGCATATGTCCGGCTCTGGCATTGGGGCGGGGCAACTTTGGGAGCAGCCCCAGCCCTGCTCCTGCTCCCGGCTGGGCACCCAGCTGCTGGGACACAGGTGTGTCCTGATGCCACCGTCTACTCCTTTGAGAAGGGGAGGACAGAGTGCATCAGGGAGTTTGGTGTGGCTTACATGCGGCAAGGAGAAGGTGCAGCCCCAAACTGGCTTTCACTTCTAGAACCTTTTGCTATTGCGGGAGCAGCTGCTGGAGCTTTTCAACCGAGCTGCAAGAGTGAAAAGTGTGATGGCATGTCTATCTGAGAAGGAAGGTTCGGTGCCGCAGCCTGTTGTGCACAATTTATATGCTGATAAGAGAAGGGGGTGCTTTTGGAACGTTTTCCTTCCTGACACTTCTGTCTCTGTGAGCTTTAGCTGCTTGGACTCAGGGATACCGAAGGTATGTGAAAGTGACTGGGATGCGAGAATCATGTTGCACAGGGAACAGGGAAGGTCAGCAAATGTTTCCTGTCCTGGCACATCTCTCAGTCTGAACTGCAGCTGCAGATGCTTCACTTCCGCCAAGGACTCTGCCACCTTGAGAGAAGGATGCGCTCTATGGAGTTGAGAAAGAAAGTGCGTCTCACTAGCTTCTTTCCTCTACTTCATAGACAGCAAAGGGGCTATGAAAGGCAGCACTGGCTTTTTGTTCTAGGACTTCTTCTTTACAAGCAGCTGCTGGATGTTTGGAAGGGGGTTTGGGATATGCAAAAATGAGAGGCTAAGATGGTAAGAGGGTAAGATGGAAGTCATCTGGCAAAAGCAGAGCTCACAAAAGGGCCAGCTGAGAAAGCTCTTGCTGCCTACAACTTCAACTGCACCCCTCAAAGCAGCAGCACACATGCTGCTCTCGGCACTTTCCTTCTCAGCTCTACGCACCATCCTAAGCCTTGCCTCTCCCACACTCAGGATCCAAAGACAACGGCACCAGGGACTGCTCACACACTAAAGGCACCAGGACAAAAGGCTCACCAGCTTGGCCTTTGCATTCCCGCTGACAGCTCCACAGCTTGAACCCAGAGAACTGCCTGCTGCCAACAGCCTTTCCAATCACTCTGAGCACCTCATGACAAGGAGTGTGGGGAATGAATCTCCAGCAGCCTCCTGCCCCAGGCTGTCCCCCGGGAGCAGCCCTGCTCCAGGCTGTGACTGCCACCTGCACAGCCAAAGGACCCAGAGCCGGTGTTACACACCACGGCTGTGCCTGGCACAGAGACACCAGTGGCCACACAAGTGGCCATGGCACTGTCCACACACAGTCCCTGCTGCTGCTCCCCCAGCCGCTGGCACCAACTCCCAGCCACCCACTCCTAAAGCCACGGGGCCCACTGGGACACTGCGGGGGCTCGTGGAAGCCAGCGGCCATTGTGACACAGCGGGGCTGCACAGAGCCCACGGTGCTTTGTGACCCGTGGCTCCCAGGAGAGCCTTTGTGATGCTGGGGAACTACAAGGAAGCCTGGCTCCTCTGTGACACCACCACAGAAGCTCAGGGGAGCCCTTGAGACTGTGCTGATGCTATGGAACCTGATGCAACCCTGCCTCCTCTGTGACACCACAGAAGCTCTGGGAGCCCTGGAGACCGTGGTGATGCTATGGAACCTGATGCAACCCTGCCTCCTCTGTGACACCACAGAACCTCTGGGAGCCCTGGAGACCATGCTGATGCTATGGAACCTGATGCAACCCTGCCTCCACTGTGACACCACAGAAGCTCAGGGAGCCCTGGAGACTGTGGTGATGCTATGGAACCTGATGCAACCCTGCCTCCACTGTGACACCACAGAACCTCTGGGAGCCCTGGAGACCGTGCTGATGCTATGGAACCTGATGCAACCCTGCCTCCACTGTGACACCACAGAAGCTCGGGGAACTCTGCAGACCGTGGGGATGCTGGCGAAGCTGACGGAACCCTGGGCACCACAGTGACGCTATGGAACCTGGTGGAACCGAGGGGCCACAGTGACACTGTGGGGCCTTTTGGAAGCAACAGGACCCTGGTGGGAAGCCACGGGATGATTAATCCTGCACGAACCTGCTCCAGGTGGGCTCCTCTCTCCCGGCTTCCACAGGTGCTGCTAGGATCCCACTCCGGCACTGGCTTGGCACGGGCTCACGGCTTCCTTTGGCAATGGCTCTGCTCCAGGATGGCATGCTGCAGAGAATGCAGGTAGATTTTGTGCTCACTCCTGGCATGCAGCTGGACAATAAAGCCTGATCCAGCCCCCCCTCAGCATATGTCCGGCTCTGGCATTGGGGCGGGGCAACTTTGGGAGCAGCCCCAGCCCTGCTCCTGCTCCCGGCTGGGCACCCAGCTGCTGGGACACAGGTGTGTCCTGATGCCACCGTCTACTCCTTTGAGAAGGGGAGGACAGAGTGCATCAGGGAGTTTGGTGTGGCTTACATGCGGCAAGGAGAAGGTGCAGCCCCAAACTGGCTTTCACTTCTAGAACCTTTTGCTATTGCGGGAGCAGCTGCTGGAGCTTTTCAACCGAGCTGCAAGAGTGAAAAGTGTGATGGCATGTCTATCTGAGAAGGAAGGTTCGGTGCCGCAGCCTGTTGTGCACAATTTATATGCTGATAAGAGAAGGGGGTGCTTTTGGAACGTTTTCCTTCCTGACACTTCTGTCTCTGTGAGCTTTAGCTGCTTGGACTCAGGGATACCGAAGGTATGTGAAAGTGACTGGGATGCGAGAATCATGTTGCACAGGGAACAGGGAAGGTCAGCAAATGTTTCCTGTCCTGGCACATCTCTCAGTCTGAACTGCAGCTGCAGATGCTTCACTTCCGCCAAGGACTCTGCCACCTTGAGAGAAGGATGCGCTCTATGGAGTTGAGAAAGAAAGTGCGTCTCACTAGCTTCTTTCCTCTACTTCATAGACAGCAAAGGGGCTATGAAAGGCAGCACTGGCTTTTTGTTCTAGGACTTCTTCTTTACAAGCAGCTGCTGGATGTTTGGAAGGGGGTTTGGGATATGCAAAAATGAGAGGCTAAGATGGTAAGAGGGTAAGATGGAAGTCATCTGGCAAAAGCAGAGCTCACAAAAGGGCCAGCTGAGAAAGCTCTTGCTGCCTACAACTTCAACTGCACCCCTCAAAGCAGCAGCACACACGCTGCTCTCGGCACTTTCCTTCTCAGCTCTACGCACCATCCTAAGCCTTGCCTCTCCCACACTCAGGATCCAAAGACAACGGCACCAGGGACTGCTCACACACTAAAGGCACCAGGACAAAAGGCTCACCAGCTTGGCCTTTGCATTCCCGCTGACAGCTCCACAGCTTGAACCCAGAGAACTGCCTGCTGCCAACAGCCTTTCCAATCACTCTGAGCACCTCATGACAAGGAGTGTGGGGAATGAATCTCCAGCAGCCTCCTGCCCCAGGCTGTCCCCCGGGAGCAGCCCTGCTCCAGGCCGTGACTGCCACCTGCACAGCCAAAGGACCCAGAGCCGGTGTTACACACCACGGCTGTGCCTGGCACAGAGACACCAGTGGCCACACAAGTGGCCATGGCACTGTCCACACACAGTCCCTGCTGCTGCTCCCCCAGCCGCTGGCACCAACTCCCAGCCACCCACTCCTAAAGCCACGGGGCCCACTGGGACACTGCGGGGGCTCGTGGAAGCCAGCGGCCATTGTGACACAGCGGGGCTGCACAGAGCCCACGGTGCTTTGTGACCCGTGGCTCCCAGGAGAGCCTTTGTGATGCTGGGGAACTACAAGGAAGCCTGGCTCCTCTGTGACACCACCACAGAAGCTCAGGGGAGCCCTGGAGACCGTGCTGATGCTATGGAACCTGATGCAACCCTGCCTCCTCTGTGACACCACAGAACCTCTGGGAGCCCTGGAGACCGTGCTGATGCTATGGAACCTGATGCAACCCTGCCTCCACTGTGACACCACAGAAGCTCAGGGAGCCCTGGAGACTGTGGTGATGCTATGGAACCTGATGCAACCCTGCCTCCACTGTGACACCACAGAACCTCTGGGAGCCCTGGAGACCGTGCTGATGCTATGGAACCTGATGCAACCCTGCCTCCACTGTGACACCACAGAAGCTCGGGGAGCTCTGCAGACCGTGGGGATGCTGGCGAAGCTGACGGAACCCTGGGCACCACAGTGACGCTATGGAACCTGGTGGAACCGAGGGGCCACAGTGACACTGTGGGGCCTTTTGGAAGCAACAGGACCCTGGTGGGAAGCCACGGGATGATTAATCCTGCACGAACCTGCTCCAGGTGGGCTCCTCTCTCCCAGCTTCCACAGGTGCTGCTAGGATCCCACTCCGGCACTGGCTTGGCACGGGCTCACGGCTTCCTTTGGCAATGGCTCTGCTCCAGGATGGCATGCTGCAGAGAATGCAGGTAGATTTTGTGCTCACTCCTGGCATGCAGCTGGACAATAAAGCCTGATCCAGCCCCCCCTCAGCATATGTCCGGCTCTGGCATTGGGGCGGGGCAACTTTGGGAGCAGCCCCAGCCCTGCTCCTGCTCCCGGCTGGGCACCCAGCTGCTGGGACACAGGTGTGTCCTGATGCCACCGTCTACTCCTTTGAGAAGGGGAGGACAGAGTGCATCAGGGAGTTTGGTGTGGCTTACATGCGGCAAGGAGAAGGTGCAGCCCCAAACTGGCTTTCACTTCTAGAACCTTTTGCTATTGCGGGAGCAGCTGCTGGAGCTTTTCAACCGAGCTGCAAGAGTGAAAAGTGTGATGGCATGTCTATCTGAGAAGGAAGGTTCGGTGCCGCAGCCTGTTGTGCACAATTTATATGCTGATAAGAGAAGGGGGTGCTTTTGGAACGTTTTCCTTCCTGACACTTCTGTCTCTGTGAGCTTTAGCTGCTTGGACTCAGGGATACCGAAGGTATGTGAAAGTGACTGGGATGCGAGAATCATGTTGCACAGGGAACAGGGAAGGTCAGCAAATGTTTCCTGTCCTGGCACATCTCTCAGTCTGAACTGCAGCTGCAGATGCTTCACTTCCGCCAAGGACTCTGCCACCTTGAGAGAAGGATGCGCTCTATGGAGTTGAGAAAGAAAGTGCGTCTCACTAGCTTCTTTCCTCTACTTCATAGACAGCAAAGGGGCTATGAAAGGCAGCACTGGCTTTTTTTTCTAGGACTTCTTCTTTACAAGCAGCTGCTGGATGTTTGGAAGGGGATTTGGGATATGCAAAAATGAGAGGCTAAGATGGTAAGAGGGTAAGATGGAAGTCATCTGGCAAAAGCAGAGCTCACAAAAGGGCCAGCTGAGAAAGCTCTTGCTGCCTACAACTTCAACTGCACCCCTCAAAGCAGCAGCACACATGCTGCTCTCGGCACTTTCCTTCTCAGCTCTACGCACCATCCTAAGCCTTGCCTCTCCCACACTCAGGATCCAAAGACAACGGCACCAGGGACTGCTCACACACTAAAGGCACCAGGACAAAAGGCTCACCAGCTTGGCCTTTGCATTCCCGCTGACAGCTCCACAGCTTGAACCCAGAGAACTGCCTGCTGCCAACAGCCTTTCCAATCACTCTGAGCACCTCATGACAAGGAGTGTGGGGAATGAATCTCCAGCAGCCTCCTGCCCCAGGCTGTCCCCCGGGAGCAGCCCTGCTCCAGGCTGTGACTGCCACCTGCACAGCCAAAGGACCCAGAGCCGGTGTTACACACCACGGCTGTGCCTGGCACAGAGACACCAGTGGCCACACAAGTGGCCATGGCACTGTCCACACACAGTCCCTGCTGCTGCTCCCCCAGCCGCTGGCACCAACTCCCAGCTACCCACTCCTAAAGCCACGGGGCCCACTGGGACACTGCGGGGGCTCGTGGAAGCCAGCGGCCCATGTGACACAGCGGGGCTGCACAGAGCCCACGGTGCTTTGTGACCCGTGGCTCCCAGGAGAGCCTTTGTGATGCTGGGGAACTACAAGGAAGCCTGGCTCCTCTGTGACACCACCACAGAAGCTCAGGGGAGCCCTTGAGACTGTGCTGATGCTATTGAACCTGATGCAACCCTGCCTCCTCTGTGACACCACAGAAGCTCTTGGAGCCCTGGAGACCGTGGTGATGCTATGGAACCTGATGCAACCCTGCCTCCTCTGTGACACCACAGAACCTCTGGGAGCCCTGGAGACCGTGCTGATGCTATGGAACCTGATGCAACCCTGCCTCCACTGTGACACCACAGAAGCTCAGGGAGCCCTGGAGACTGTGGTGATGCTATGGAACCTGATGCAACCCTGCCTCCACTGTGACACCACAGAACCTCTGGGAGCCCTGGAGACCGTGCTGATGCTATGGAACCTGATGCAACCCTGCCTCCACTGTGACACCACAGAAGCTCGGGGAGCTCTGCAGACCGTGGGGATGCTGGCGAAGCTGACGGAACCCTGGGCACCACAGTGACGCTATGGAACCTGGTGGAACCGAGGGGCCACAGTGACACTGTGGGGCCTTTTGGAAGCAACAGGACCCTGGTGGGAAGCCACGGGATGATTAATCCTGCACGAACCTGCTCCAGGTGGGCTCCTCTCTCCCGGCTTCCACAGGTGCTGCTAGGATCCCACTCCGGCACTGGCTTGGCACGGGCTCACGGCTTCCTTTGGCAATGGCTCTGCTCCAGGATGGCATGCTGCAGAGAATGCAGGTAGATTTTGTGCTCACTCCTGGCATGCAGCTGGACAATAAAGCCTGATCCAGCCCCCCCTCAGCATATGTCCGGCTCTGGCATTGGGGCGGGGCAACTTTGGGAGCAGCCCCAGCCCTGCTCCTGCTCCCGGCTGGGCACCCAGCTGCTGGGACACAGGTGTGTCCTGATGCCACCGTCTACTCCTTTGAGAAGGGGAGGACAGAGTGCATCAGGGAGTTTGGTGTGGCTTACATGCGGCAAGGAGAAGGTGCAGCCCCAAACTGGCTTTCACTTCTAGAACCTTTTGCTATTGCGGGAGCAGCTGCTGGAGCTTTTCAACCGAGCTGCAAGAGTGAAAAGTGTGATGGCATGTCTATCTGAGAAGGAAGGTTCGGTGCCGCAGCCTGTTGTGCACAATTTATATGCTGATAAGAGAAGGGGGTGCTTTTGGAACGTTTTCCTTCCTGACACTTCTGTCTCTGTGAGCTTTAGCTGCTTGGACTCAGGGATACCGAAGGTATGTGAAAGTGACTGGGATGCGAGAATCATGTTGCACAGGGAACAGGGAAGGTCAGCAAATGTTTCCTGTCCTGGCACATCTCTCAGTCTGAACTGCAGCTGCAGATGCTTCACTTCCGCCAAGGACTCTGCCACCTTGAGAGAAGGATGCGCTCTATGGAGTTGAGAAAGAAAGTGCGTCTCACTAGCTTCTTTCCTCTACTTCATAGACAGCAAAGGGGCTATGAAAGGCAGCACTGGCTTTTTGTTCTAGGACTTCTTCTTTACAAGCAGCTGCTGGATGTTTGGAAGGGGGTTTGGGATATGCAAAAATGAGAGGCTAAGATGGTAAGAGGGTAAGATGGAAGTCATCTGGCAAAAGCAGAGCTCACAAAAGGGCCAGCTGAGAAAGCTCTTGCTGCCTACAACTTCAACTGCACCCCTCAAAGCAGCAGCACACACGCTGCTCTCGGCACTTTCCTTCTCAGCTCTACGCACCATCCTAAGCCTTGCCTCTCCCACACTCAGGATCCAAAGACAACGGCACCAGGGACTGCTCACACACTAAAGGCACCAGGACAAAAGGCTCACCAGCTTGGCCTTTGCATTCCCGCTGACAGCTCCACAGCTTGAACCCAGAGAACTGCCTGCTGCCAACAGCCTTTCCAATCACTCTGAGCACCTCATGACAAGGAGTGTGGGGAATGAATCTCCAGCAGCCTCCTGCCCCAGGCTGTCCCCCGGGAGCAGCCCTGCTCCAGGCCGTGACTGCCACCTGCACAGCCAAAGGACCCAGAGCCGGTGTTACACACCACGGCTGTGCCTGGCACAGAGACACCAGTGGCCACACAAGTGGCCATGGCACTGTCCACACACAGTCCCTGCTGCTGCTCCCCCAGCCGCTGGCACCAACTCCCAGCCACCCACTCCTAAAGCCACGGGGCCCACTGGGACACTGCGGGGGCTCGTGGAAGCCAGCGGCCATTGTGACACAGCGGGGCTGCACAGAGCCCACGGTGCTTTGTGACCCGTGGCTCCCAGGAGAGCCTTTGTGATGCTGGGGAACTACAAGGAAGCCTGGCTCCTCTGTGACACCACCACAGAAGCTCAGGGGAGCCCTGGAGACCGTGCTGATGCTATGGAACCTGATGCAACCCTGCCTCCTCTGTGACACCACAGAACCTCTGGGAGCCCTGGAGACCGTGCTGATGCTATGTAACCTGATGCAACCCTGCCTCCACTGTGACACCACAGAAGCTCAGGGAGCCCTGGAGACTGTGGTGATGCTATGGAACCTGATGCAACCCTGCCTCCACTGTGACACCACAGAACCTCTGGGAGCCCTGGAGACCGTGCTGATGCTATGGAACCTGATGCAACCCTGCCTCCACTGTGACACCACAGAAGCTCGGGGAGCTCTGCAGACCGTGGGGATGCTGGCGAAGCTGACGGAACCCTGGGCACCACAGTGACGCTATGGAACCTGGTGGAACCGAGGGGCCACAGTGACACTGTGGGGCCTTTTGGAAGCAACAGGACCCTGGTGGGAAGCCACGGGATGATTAATCCTGCACGAACCTGCTCCAGGTGGGCTCCTCTCTCCCAGCTTCCACAGGTGCTGCTAGGATCCCACTCCGGCACTGGCTTGGCACGGGCTCACGGCTTCCTTTGGCAATGGCTCTGCTCCAGGATGGCATGCTGCAGAGAATGCAGGTAGATTTTGTGCTCACTCCTGGCATGCAGCTGGACAATAAAGCCTGATCCAGCCCCCCCTCAGCATATGTCCGGCTCTGGCATTGGGGCGGGGCAACTTTGGGAGCAGCCCCAGCCCTGCTCCTGCTCCCGGCTGGGCACCCAGCTGCTGGGACACAGGTGTGTCCTGATGCCACCGTCTACTCCTTTGAGAAGGGGAGGACAGAGTGCATCAGGGAGTTTGGTGTGGCTTACATGCGGCAAGGAGAAGGTGCAGCCCCAAACTGGCTTTCACTTCTAGAACCTTTTGCTATTGCGGGAGCAGCTGCTGGAGCTTTTCAACCGAGCTGCAAGAGTGAAAAGTGTGATGGCATGTCTATCTGAGAAGGAAGGTTCGGTGCCGCAGCCTGTTGTGCACAATTTATATGCTGATAAGAGAAGGGGGTGCTTTTGGAACGTTTCCCTTCCTGACACTTCTGTCTCTGTGAGCTTTAGCTGCTTGGACTCAGGGATACCGAAGGTATGTGAAAGTGACTGGGATGCGAGAATCATGTTGCACAGGGAACAGGGAAGGTCAGCAAATGTTTCCTGTCCTGGCACATCTCTCAGTCTGAACTGCAGCTGCAGATGCTTCACTTCCGCCAAGGACTCTGCCACCTTGAGAGAAGGATGCGCTCTATGGAGTTGAGAAAGAAAGTGCGTCTCACTAGCTTCTTTCCTCTACTTCATAGACAGCAAAGGGGCTATGAAAGGCAGCACTGGCTTTTTGTTCTAGGACTTCTTCTTTACAAGCAGCTGCTGGATGTTTGGAAGGGGGTTTGGGATATGCAAAAATGAGAGGCTAAGATGGTAAGAGGGTAAGATGGAAGTCATCTGGCAAAAGCAGAGCTCACAAAAGGGCCAGCTGAGAAAGCTCTTGCTGCCTACAACTTCAACTGCACCCCTCAAAGCAGCAGCACACACGCTGCTCTCGGCACTTTCCTTCTCAGCTCTACGCACCATCCTAAGCCTTGCCTCTCCCACACTCAGGATCCAAAGACAACGGCACCAGGGACTGCTCACACACTAAAGGCACCAGGACAAAAGGCTCACCAGCTTGGCCTTTGCATTCCCGCTGACAGCTCCACAGCTTGAACCCAGAGAACTGCCTGCTGCCAACAGCCTTTCCAATCACTCTGAGCACCTCATGACAAGGAGTGTGGGGAATGAATCTCCAGCAGCCTCCTGCCCCAGGCTGTCCCCCGGGAGCAGCCCTGCTCCAGGCCGTGACTGCCACCTGCACAGCCAAAGGACCCAGAGCCGGTGTTACACACCACGGCTGTGCCTGGCACAGAGACACCAGTGGCCACACAAGTGGCCATGGCACTGTCCACACACAGTCCCTGCTGCTGCTCCCCCAGCCGCTGGCACCAACTCCCAGCCACCCACTCCTAAAGCCACGGGGCCCACTGGGACACTGCGGGGGCTCGTGGAAGCCAGCGGCCATTGTGACACAGCGGGGCTGCACAGAGCCCACGGTGCTTTGTGACCCGTGGCTCCCAGGAGAGCCTTTGTGATGCTGGGGAACTACAAGGAAGCCTGGCTCCTCTGTGACACCACCACAGAAGCTCAGGGGAGCCCTGGAGACCGTGCTGATGCTATGGAACCTGATGCAACCCTGCCTCCTCTGTGACACCACAGAACCTCTGGGAGCCCTGGAGACCGTGCTGATGCTATGGAACCTGATGCAACCCTGCCTCCACTGTGACACCACAGAAGCTCAGGGAGCCCTGGAGACTGTGGTGATGCTATGGAACCTGATGCAACCCTGCCTCCACTGTGACACCACAGAACCTCTGGGAGCCCTGGAGACCGTGCTGATGCTATGGAACCTGATGCAACCCTGCCTCCACTGTGACACCACAGAAGCTCGGGGAGCTCTGCAGACCGTGGGGATGCTGGCGAAGCTGACGGAACCCTGGGCACCACAGTGACGCTATGGAACCTGGTGGAACCGAGGGGCCACAGTGACACTGTGGGGCCTTTTGGAAGCAACAGGACCCTGGTGGGAAGCCACGGGATGATTAATCCTGCACGAACCTGCTCCAGGTGGGCTCCTCTCTCCCAGCTTCCACAGGTGCTGCTAGGATCCCATTCCGGCACTGGCTTGGCACGGGCTCACGGCTTCCTTTGGCAATGGCTCTGCTCCAGGATGGCATGCTGCAGAGAATGCAGGTAGATTTTGTGCTCACTCCTGGCATGCAGCTGGACAATAAAGCCTGATCCAGCCCCCCCTCAGCATATGTCCGGCTCTGGCATTGGGGCGGGGCAACTTTGGGAGCAGCCCCAGCCCTGCTCCTGCTCCCGGCTGGGCACCCAGCTGCTGGGACACAGGTGTGTCCTGATGCCACCGTCTACTCCTTTGAGAAGGGGAGGACAGAGTGCATCAGGGAGTTTGGTGTGGCTTACATGCGGCAAGGAGAAGGTGCAGCCCCAAACTGGCTTTCACTTCTAGAACCTTTTGCTATTGCGGGAGCAGCTGCTGGAGCTTTTCAACCGAGCTGCAAGAGTGAAAAGTGTGATGGCATGTCTATCTGAGAAGGAAGGTTCGGTGCCGCAGCCTGTTGTGCACAATTTATATGCTGATAAGAGAAGGGGGTGCTTTTGGAACGTTTTCCTTCCTGACACTTCTGTCTCTGTGAGCTTTAGCTGCTTGGACTCAGGGATACCGAAGGTATGTGAAAGTGACTGGGATGCGAGAATCATGTTGCACAGGGAACAGGGAAGGTCAGCAAATGTTTCCTGTCCTGGCACATCTCTCAGTCTGAACTGCAGCTGCAGATGCTTCACTTCCGCCAAGGACTCTGCCACCTTGAGAGAAGGATGCGCTCTATGGAGTTGAGAAAGAAAGTGCGTCTCACTAGCTTCTTTCCTCTACTTCATAGACAGCAAAGGGGCTATGAAAGGCAGCACTGGCTTTTTGTTCTAGGACTTCTTCTTTACAAGCAGCTGCTGGATGTTTGGAAGGGGGTTTGGGATATGCAAAAATGAGAGGCTAAGATGGTAAGAGGGTAAGATGGAAGTCATCTGGCAAAAGCAGAGCTCACAAAAGGGCCAGCTGAGAAAGCTCTTGCTGCCTACAACTTCAACTGCACCCCTCAAAGCAGCAGCACACATGCTGCTCTCGGCACTTTCCTTCTCAGCTCTACGCACCATCCTAAGCCTTGCCTCTCCCACACTCAGGATCCAAAGACAACGGCACCAGGGACTGCTCACACACTAAAGGCACCAGGACAAAAGGCTCACCAGCTTGGCCTTTGCATTCCCGCTGACAGCTCCACAGCTTGAACCCAGAGAACTGCCTGCTGCCAACAGCCTTTCCAATCACTCTGAGCACCTCATGACAAGGAGTGTGGGGAATGAATCTCCAGCAGCCTCCTGCCCCAGGCTGTCCCCCGGGAGCAGCCCTGCTCCAGGCTGTGACTGCCACCTGCACAGCCAAAGGACCCAGAGCCGGTGTTACACACCACGGCTGTGCCTGGCACAGAGACACCAGTGGCCACACAAGTGGCCATGGCACTGTCCACACACAGTCCCTGCTGCTGCTCCCCCAGCCGCTGGCACCAACTCCCAGCCACCCACTCCTAAAGCCACGGGGCCCACTGGGACACTGCGGGGGCTCGTGGAAGCCAGCGGCCATTGTGACACAGCGGGGCTGCACAGAGCCCACGGTGCTTTGTGACCCGTGGCTCCCAGGAGAGCCTTTGTGATGCTGGGGAACTACAAGGAAGCCTGGCTCCTCTGTGACACCACCACAGAAGCTCAGGGGAGCCCTTGAGACTGTGCTGATGCTATGGAACCTGATGCAACCCTGCCTCCTCTGTGACACCACAGAAGCTCTGGGAGCCCTGGAGACCGTGGTGATGCTATGGAACCTGATGCAACCCTGCCTCCTCTGTGACACCACAGAACCTCTGGGAGCCCTGGAGACCATGCTGATGCTATGGAACCTGATGCAACCCTGCCTCCACTGTGACACCACAGAAGCTCAGGGAGCCCTGGAGACTGTGGTGATGCTATGGAACCTGATGCAACCCTGCCTCCACTGTGACACCACAGAACCTCTGGGAGCCCTGGAGACCGTGCTGATGCTATGGAACCTGATGCAACCCTGCCTCCACTGTGACACCACAGAAGCTCGGGGAACTCTGCAGACCGTGGGGATGCTGGCGAAGCTGACGGAACCCTGGGCACCACAGTGACGCTATGGAACCTGGTGGAACCGAGGGGCCACAGTGACACTGTGGGGCCTTTTGGAAGCAACAGGACCCTGGTGGGAAGCCACGGGATGATTAATCCTGCACGAACCTGCTCCAGGTGGGCTCCTCTCTCCCGGCTTCCACAGGTGCTGCTAGGATCCCACTCCGGCACTGGCTTGGCACGGGCTCACGGCTTCCTTTGGCAATGGCTCTGCTCCAGGATGGCATGCTGCAGAGAATGCAGGTAGATTTTGTGCTCACTCCTGGCATGCAGCTGGACAATAAAGCCTGATCCAGCCCCCCCTCAGCATATGTCCGGCTCTGGCATTGGGGCGGGGCAACTTTGGGAGCAGCCCCAGCCCTGCTCCTGCTCCCGGCTGGGCACCCAGCTGCTGGGACACAGGTGTGTCCTGATGCCACCGTCTACTCCTTTGAGAAGGGGAGGACAGAGTGCATCAGGGAGTTTGGTGTGGCTTACATGCGGCAAGGAGAAGGTGCAGCCCCAAACTGGCTTTCACTTCTAGAACCTTTTGCTATTGCGGGAGCAGCTGCTGGAGCTTTTCAACCGAGCTGCAAGAGTGAAAAGTGTGATGGCATGTCTATCTGAGAAGGAAGGTTCGGTGCCGCAGCCTGTTGTGCACAATTTATATGCTGATAAGAGAAGGGGGTGCTTTTGGAACGTTTTCCTTCCTGACACTTCTGTCTCTGTGAGCTTTAGCTGCTTGGACTCAGGGATACCGAAGGTATGTGAAAGTGACTGGGATGCGAGAATCATGTTGCACAGGGAACAGGGAAGGTCAGCAAATGTTTCCTGTCCTGGCACATCTCTCAGTCTGAACTGCAGCTGCAGATGCTTCACTTCCGCCAAGGACTCTGCCACCTTGAGAGAAGGATGCGCTCTATGGAGTTGAGAAAGAAAGTGCGTCTCACTAGCTTCTTTCCTCTACTTCATAGACAGCAAAGGGGCTATGAAAGGCAGCACTGGCTTTTTGTTCTAGGACTTCTTCTTTACAAGCAGCTGCTGGATGTTTGGAAGGGGGTTTGGGATATGCAAAAATGAGAGGCTAAGATGGTAAGAGGGTAAGATGGAAGTCATCTGGCAAAAGCAGAGCTCACAAAAGGGCCAGCTGAGAAAGCTCTTGCTGCCTACAACTTCAACTGCACCCCTCAAAGCAGCAGCACACACGCTGCTCTCGGCACTTTCCTTCTCAGCTCTACGCACCATCCTAAGCCTTGCCTCTCCCACACTCAGGATCCAAAGACAACGGCACCAGGGACTGCTCACACACTAAAGGCACCAGGACAAAAGGCTCACCAGCTTGGCCTTTGCATTCCCGCTGACAGCTCCACAGCTTGAACCCAGAGAACTGCCTGCTGCCAACAGCCTTTCCAATCACTCTGAGCACCTCATGACAAGGAGTGTGGGGAATGAATCTCCAGCAGCCTCCTGCCCCAGGCTGTCCCCCGGGAGCAGCCCTGCTCCAGGCCGTGACTGCCACCTGCACAGCCAAAGGACCCAGAGCCGGTGTTACACACCACGGCTGTGCCTGGCACAGAGACACCAGTGGCCACACAAGTGGCCATGGCACTGTCCACACACAGTCCCTGCTGCTGCTCCCCCAGCCGCTGGCACCAACTCCCAGCCACCCACTCCTAAAGCCACGGGGCCCACTGGGACACTGCGGGGGCTCGTGGAAGCCAGCGGCCATTGTGACACAGCGGGGCTGCACAGAGCCCACGGTGCTTTGTGACCCGTGGCTCCCAGGAGAGCCTTTGTGATGCTGGGGAACTACAAGGAAGCCTGGCTCCTCTGTGACACCACCACAGAAGCTCAGGGGAGCCCTGGAGACCGTGCTGATGCTATGGAACCTGATGCAACCCTGCCTCCTCTGTGACACCACAGAACCTCTGGGAGCCCTGGAGACCGTGCTGATGCTATGGAACCTGATGCAACCCTGCCTCCACTGTGACACCACAGAAGCTCAGGGAGCCCTGGAGACTGTGGTGATGCTATGGAACCTGATGCAACCCTGCCTCCACTGTGACACCACAGAACCTCTGGGAGCCCTGGAGACCGTGCTGATGCTATGGAACCTGATGCAACCCTGCCTCCACTGTGACACCACAGAAGCTCGGGGAGCTCTGCAGACCGTGGGGATGCTGGCGAAGCTGACGGAACCCTGGGCACCACAGTGACGCTATGGAACCTGGTGGAACCGAGGGGCCACAGTGACACTGTGGGGCCTTTTGGAAGCAACAGGACCCTGGTGGGAAGCCACGGGATGATTAATCCTGCACGAACCTGCTCCAGGTGGGCTCCTCTCTCCCAGCTTCCACAGGTGCTGCTAGGATCCCACTCCGGCACTGGCTTGGCACGGGCTCACGGCTTCCTTTGGCAATGGCTCTGCTCCAGGATGGCATGCTGCAGAGAATGCAGGTAGATTTTGTGCTCACTCCTGGCATGCAGCTGGACAATAAAGCCTGATCCAGCCCCCCCTCAGCATATGTCCGGCTCTGGCATTGGGGCGGGGCAACTTTGGGAGCAGCCCCAGCCCTGCTCCTGCTCCCGGCTGGGCACCCAGCTGCTGGGACACAGGTGTGTCCTGATGCCACCGTCTACTCCTTTGAGAAGGGGAGGACAGAGTGCATCAGGGAGTTTGGTGTGGTTTACATGCGGCAAGGAGAAGGTGCAGCCCCAAACTGGCTTTCACTTCTAGAACCTTTTGCTATTGCGGGAGCAGCTGCTGGAGCTTTTCAACCGAGCTGCAAGAGTGAAAAGTGTGATGGCATGTCTATCTGAGAAGGAAGGTTCGGTGCCGCAGCCTGTTGTGCACAATTTATATGCTGATAAGAGAAGGGGGTGCTTTTGGAACGTTTTCCTTCCTGACACTTCTGTCTCTGTGAGCTTTAGCTGCTTGGACTCAGGGATACCGAAGGTATGTGAAAGTGACTGGGATGCGAGAATCATGTTGCACAGGGAACAGGGAAGGTCAGCAAATGTTTCCTGTCCTGGCACATCTCTCAGTCTGAACTGCAGCTGCAGATGCTTCACTTCCGCCAAGGACTCTGCCACCTTGAGAGAAGGATGCGCTCTATGGAGTTGAGAAAGAAAGTGCGTCTCACTAGCTTCTTTCCTCTACTTCATAGACAGCAAAGGGGCTATGAAAGGCAGCACTGGCTTTTTGTTCTAGGACTTCTTCTTTACAAGCAGCTGCTGGATGTTTGGAAGGGGGTTTGGGATATGCAAAAATGAGAGGCTAAGATGGTAAGAGGGTAAGATGGAAGTCATCTGGCAAAAGCAGAGCTCACAAAAGGGCCAGCTGAGAAAGCTCTTGCTGCCTACAACTTCAACTGCACCCCTCAAAGCAGCAGCACACATGCTGCTCTCGGCACTTTCCTTCTCAGCTCTACGCACCATCCTAAGCCTTGCCTCTCCCACACTCAGGATCCAAAGACAACGGCACCAGGGACTGCTCACACACTAAAGGCACCAGGACAAAAGGCTCACCAGCTTGGCCTTTGCATTCCCGCTGACAGCTCCACAGCTTGAACCCAGAGAACTGCCTGCTGCCAACAGCCTTTCCAATCACTCTGAGCACCTCATGACAAGGAGTGTGGGGAATGAATCTCCAGCAGCCTCCTGCCCCAGGCTGTCCCCCGGGAGCAGCCCTGCTCCAGGCTGTGACTGCCACCTGCACAGCCAAAGGACCCAGAGCCGGTGTTACACACCACGGCTGTGCCTGGCACAGAGACACCAGTGGCCACACAAGTGGCCATGGCACTGTCCACACACAGTCCCTGCTGCTGCTCCCCCAGCCGCTGGCACCAACTCCCAGCTACCCACTCCTAAAGCCACGGGGCCCACTGGGACACTGCGGGGGCTCGTGGAAGCCAGCGGCCATTGTGACACAGCGGGGCTGCACAGAGCCCACGGTGCTTTGTGACCCGTGGCTCCCAGGAGAGCCTTTGTGATGCTGGGGAACTACAAGGAAGCCTGGCTCCTCTGTGACACCACCACAGAAGCTCAGGGGAGCCCTTGAGACTGTGCTGATGCTATTGAACCTGATGCAACCCTGCCTCCTCTGTGACACCACAGAAGCTCTTGGAGCCCTGGAGACCGTGGTGATGCTATGGAACCTGATGCAACCCTGCCTCCTCTGTGACACCACAGAACCTCTGGGAGCCCTGGAGACCGTGCTGATGCTATGGAACCTGATGCAACCCTGCCTCCACTGTGACACCACAGAAGCTCAGGGAGCCCTGGAGACTGTGGTGATGCTATGGAACCTGATGCAACCCTGCCTCCACTGTGACACCACAGAACCTCTGGGAGCCCTGGAGACCGTGCTGATGCTATGGAACCTGATGCAACCCTGCCTCCACTGTGACACCACAGAAGCTCGGGGAGCTCTGCAGACCGTGGGGATGCTGGCGAAGCTGACGGAACCCTGGGCACCACAGTGACGCTATGGAACCTGGTGGAACCGAGGGGCCACAGTGACACTGTGGGGCCTTTTGGAAGCAACAGGACCCTGGTGGGAAGCCACGGGATGATTAATCCTGCACGAACCTGCTCCAGGTGGGCTCCTCTCTCCCGGCTTCCACAGGTGCTGCTAGGATCCCACTCCGGCACTGGCTTGGCACGGGCTCACGGCTTCCTTTGGCAATGGCTCTGCTCCAGGATGGCATGCTGCAGAGAATGCAGGTAGATTTTGTGCTCACTCCTGGCATGCAGCTGGACAATAAAGCCTGATCCAGCCCCCCCTCAGCATATGTCCGGCTCTGGCATTGGGGCGGGGCAACTTTGGGAGCAGCCCCAGCCCTGCTCCTGCTCCCGGCTGGGCACCCAGCTGCTGGGACACAGGTGTGTCCTGATGCCACCGTCTACTCCTTTGAGAAGGGGAGGACAGAGTGCATCAGGGAGTTTGGTGTGGCTTACATGCGGCAAGGAGAAGGTGCAGCCCCAAACTGGCTTTCACTTCTAGAACCTTTTGCTATTGCGGGAGCAGCTGCTGGAGCTTTTCAACCGAGCTGCAAGAGTGAAAAGTGTGATGGCATGTCTATCTGAGAAGGAAGGTTCGGTGCCGCAGCCTGTTGTGCACAATTTATATGCTGATAAGAGAAGGGGGTGCTTTTGGAACGTTTTCCTTCCTGACACTTCTGTCTCTGTGAGCTTTAGCTGCTTGGACTCAGGGATACCGAAGGTATGTGAAAGTGACTGGGATGCGAGAATCATGTTGCACAGGGAACAGGGAAGGTCAGCAAATGTTTCCTGTCCTGGCACATCTCTCAGTCTGAACTGCAGCTGCAGATGCTTCACTTCCGCCAAGGACTCTGCCACCTTGAGAGAAGGATGCGCTCTATGGAGTTGAGAAAGAAAGTGCGTCTCACTAGCTTCTTTCCTCTACTTCATAGACAGCAAAGGGGCTATGAAAGGCAGCACTGGCTTTTTGTTCTAGGACTTCTTCTTTACAAGCAGCTGCTGGATGTTTGGAAGGGGGTTTGGGATATGCAAAAATGAGAGGCTAAGATGGTAAGAGGGTAAGATGGAAGTCATCTGGCAAAAGCAGAGCTCACAAAAGGGCCAGCTGAGAAAGCTCTTGCTGCCTACAACTTCAACTGCACCCCTCAAAGCAGCAGCACACACGCTGCTCTCGGCACTTTCCTTCTCAGCTCTACGCACCATCCTAAGCCTTGCCTCTCCCACACTCAGGATCCAAAGACAACGGCACCAGGGACTGCTCACACACTAAAGGCACCAGGACAAAAGGCTCACCAGCTTGGCCTTTGCATTCCCGCTGACAGCTCCACAGCTTGAACCCAGAGAACTGCCTGCTGCCAACAGCCTTTCCAATCACTCTGAGCACCTCATGACAAGGAGTGTGGGGAATGAATCTCCAGCAGCCTCCTGCCCCAGGCTGTCCCCCGGGAGCAGCCCTGCTCCAGGCTGTGACTGCCACCTGCACAGCCAAAGGACCCAGAGCCGGTGTTACACACCACGGCTGTGCCTGGCACAGAGACACCAGTGGCCACACAAGTGGCCATGGCACTGTCCACACACAGTCCCTGCTGCTGCTCCCCCAGCCGCTGGCACCAACTCCCAGCCACCCACTCCTAAAGCCACGGGGCCCACTGGGACACTGCGGGGGCTCGTGGAAGCCAGCGGCCCATGTGACACAGTGGGGCTGCACAGAGCCCACGGTGCTTTGTGACCCGTGGCTCCCAGGAGAGCCTTTGTGATGCTGGGGAACTACAAGGAAGCCTGGCTCCTCTGTGACACCACCACAGAAGCTCAGGGGAGCCCTGGAGGCCGTGCTGATGCTATTGAACCTGATGCAACCCTGCCTCCTCTGTGACACCACAGAACCTCTGGGAGCTCTGGAGACCGTGCTGATGCTATGGAACCTGATGCAACCCTGCCTCCACTGTGACACCACAGAAGCTCAGGGAGCCCTGGAGACTGTGGTGATGCTATGGAACCTGATGCAACCCTGCCTCCACTGTGACACCACAGAACCTCTGGGAGCCCTGGAGACCGTGCTGATGCTATGGAACCTGATGCAACCCTGCCTCCACTGTGACACCACAGAAGCTCGGGGAGCTCTGCAGACCGTGGGGATGCTGGCGAAGCTGACGGAACCCTGGGCACCACAGTGACGCTATGGAACCTGGTGGAACCGAGGGGCCACAGTGACACTGTGGGGCCTTTTGGAAGCAACAGGACCCTGGTGGGAAGCCACGGGATGATTAATCCTGCACGAACCTGCTCCAGGTGGGCTCCTCTCTCCCGGCTTCCACAGGTGCTGCTAGGATCCCACTCCGGCACTGGCTTGGCACGGGCTCACGGCTTCCTTTGGCAATGGCTCTGCTCCAGGATGGCATGCTGCAGAGAATGCAGGTAGATTTTGTGCTCACTCCTGGCATGCAGCTGGACAATAAAGCCTGATCCAGCCCCCCCTCAGCATATGTCCGGCTCTGGCATTGGGGCGGGGCAACTTTGGGAGCAGCCCCAGCCCTGCTCCTGCTCCCGGCTGGGCACCCAGCTGCTGGGACACAGGTGTGTCCTGATGCCACCGTCTACTCCTTTGAGAAGGGGAGGACAGAGTGCATCAGGGAGTTTGGTGTGGCTTACATGCGGCAAGGAGAAGGTGCAGCCCCAAACTGGCTTTCACTTCTAGAACCTTTTGCTATTGCGGGAGCAGCTGCTGGAGCTTTTCAACCGAGCTGCAAGAGTGAAAAGTGTGATGGCATGTCTATCTGAGAAGGAAGGTTCGGTGCCGCAGCCTGTTGTGCACAATTTATATGCTGATAAGAGAAGGGGGTGCTTTTGGAACGTTTTCCTTCCTGACACTTCTGTCTCTGTGAGCTTTAGCTGCTTGGACTCAGGGATACCGAAGGTATGTGAAAGTGACTGGGATGCGAGAATCATGTTGCACAGGGAACAGGGAAGGTCAGCAAATGTTTCCTGTCCTGGCACATCTCTCAGTCTGAACTGCAGCTGCAGATGCTTCACTTCCGCCAAGGACTCTGCCACCTTGAGAGAAGGATGCGCTCTATGGAGTTGAGAAAGAAAGTGCGTCTCACTAGCTTCTTTCCTCTACTTCATAGACAGCAAAGGGGCTATGAAAGGCAGCACTGGCTTTTTGTTCTAGGACTTCTTCTTTACAAGCAGCTGCTGGATGTTTGGAAGGGGGTTTGGGATATGCAAAAATGAGAGGCTAAGATGGTAAGAGGGTAAGATGGAAGTCATCTGGCAAAAGCAGAGCTCACAAAAGGGCCAGCTGAGAAAGCTCTTGCTGCCTACAACTTCAACTGCACCCCTCAAAGCAGCAGCACACACGCTGCTCTCGGCACTTTCCTTCTCAGCTCTACGCACCATCCTAAGCCTTGCCTCTCCCACACTCAGGATCCAAAGACAACGGCACCAGGGACTGCTCACACACTAAAGGCACCAGGACAAAAGGCTCACCAGCTTGGCCTTTGCATTCCTGCTGACAGCTCCACAGCTTGAACCCAGAGAACTGCCTGCTGCCAACAGCCTTTCCAATCACTCTGAGCACCTCATGACAAGGAGTGTGGGGAATGAATCTCCAGCAGCCTCCTGCCCCAGGCTGTCCCCCGGGAGCAGCCCTGCTCCAGGCTGTGACTGCCACCTGCACAGCCAAAGGACCCAGAGCCGGTGTTACACACCACGGCTGTGCCTGGCACAGAGACACCAGTGGCCACACAAGTGGCCATGGCACTGTCCACACACAGTCCCTGCTGCTGCTCCCCCAGCCGCTGGCACCAACTCCCAGCCACCCACTCCTAAAGCCACGGGGCCCACTGGGACACTGCGGGGGCTCGTGGAAGCCAGCGGCCCATGTGACACAGCGGGGCTGCACAGAGCCCACGGTGCTTTGTGACCCGTGGCTCCCAGGAGAGCCTTTGTGATGCTGGGGAACTACAAGGAAGCCTGGCTCCTCTGTGACACCACCACAGAAGCTCAGGGGAGCCCTGGAGGCCGTGCTGATGCTATTGAACCTGATGCAACCCTGCCTCCTCTGTGACACCACAGAACCTCTGGGAGCCCTGGAGACTGTGCTGATGCTATGGAACCTGATGCAACCCTGCCTCCACTGTGACACCACAGAAGCTCAGGGAGCCCTGAAGACTGTGGTGATGCTATGGAACCTGATGCAACCCTGCCTCCACTGTGACACCACAGAACCTCTGGGAGCCCTGGAGACCGTGCTGATGCTATGGAACCTGATGCAACCCTGCCTCCACTGTGACACCACAGAAGCTCGGGGAGCTCTGCAGACTGTGGGGATGCTGGCGAAGCTGACGGAACCCTGGGCACCACAGTGACGCTATGGAACCTGGTGGAACCGAGGGGCCACAGTGACACTGTGGGGCCTTTTGGAAGCAACAGGACCCTGGTGGGAAGCCACAGGATGATTAATCCTGCACGAACCTGCTCCAGGTGGGCTCCTCTCTCCCAGCTTCCACAGGTGCTGCTAGGATCCCACTCCGGCACTGGCTTGGCACGGGCTCACGGCTTCCTTTGGCAATGGCTCTGCTCCAGGATGGCATGCTGCAGAGAATGCAGGTAGATTTTGTGCTCACTCCTGGCATGCAGCTGGACAATAAAGCCTGATCCAGCCCCCCCTCAGCATATGTCCGGCTCTGGCATTGGGGCGGGGCAACTTTGGGAGCAGCCCCAGCCCTGCTCCTGCTCCCGGCTGGGCACCCAGCTGCTGGGACACAGGTGTGTCCTGATGCCACCGTCTACTCCTTTGAGAAGGGGAGGACAGAGTGCATCAGGGAGTTTGGTGTGGCTTACATGCGGCAAGGAGAAGGTGCAGCCCCAAACTGGCTTTCACTTCTAGAACCTTTTGCTATTGCGGGAGCAGCTGCTGGAGCTTTTCAACCGAGCTGCAAGAGTGAAAAGTGTGATGGCATGTCTATCTGAGAAGGAAGGTTCGGTGCCGCAGCCTGTTGTGCACAATTTATATGCTGATAAGAGAAGGGGGTGCTTTTGGAACGTTTTCCTTCCTGACACTTCTGTCTCTGTGAGCTTTAGCTGCTTGGACTCAGGGATACCGAAGGTATGTGAAAGTGACTGGGATGCGAGAATCATGTTGCACAGGGAACAGGGAAGGTCAGCAAATGTTTCCTGTCCTGGCACATCTCTCAGTCTGAACTGCAGCTGCAGATGCTTCACTTCCGCCAAGGACTCTGCCACCTTGAGAGAAGGATGCGCTCTATGGAGTTGAGAAAGAAAGTGCGTCTCACTAGCTTCTTTCCTCTACTTCATAGACAGCAAAGGGGCTATGAAAGGCAGCACTGGCTTTTTGTTCTAGGACTTCTTCTTTACAAGCAGCTGCTGGATGTTTGGAAGGGGGTTTGGGATATGCAAAAATGAGAGGCTAAGATGGTAAGAGGGTAAGATGGAAGTCATCTGGCAAAAGCAGAGCTCACAAAAGGGCCAGCTGAGAAAGCTCTTGCTGCCTACAACTTCAACTGCACCCCTCAAAGCAGCAGCACACACGCTGCTCTCGGCACTTTCCTTCTCAGCTCTACGCACCATCCTAAGCCTTGCCTCTCCCACACTCAGGATCCAAAGACAACGGCACCAGGGACTGCTCACACACTAAAGGCACCAGGACAAAAGGCTCACCAGCTTGGCCTTTGCATTCCCGCTGACAGCTCCACAGCTTGAACCCAGAGAACTGCCTGCTGCCAACAGCCTTTCCAATCACTCTGAGCACCTCATGACAAGGAGTGTGGGGAATGAATCTCCAGCAGCCTCCTGCCCCAGGCTGTCCCCCGGGAGCAGCCCTGCTCCAGGCTGTGACTGCCACCTGCACAGCCAAAGGACCCAGAGCCGGTGTTACACACCACGGCTGTGCCTGGCACAGAGACACCAGTGGCCACACAAGTGGCCATGGCACTGTCCACACACAGTCCCTGCTGCTGCTCCCCCAGCCGCTGGCACCAACTCCCAGCCACCCACTCCTAAAGCCACGGGGCCCACTGGGACACTGCGGGGGCTCGTGGAAGCCAGCGGCCCATGTGACACAGCGGGGCTGCACAGAGCCCACGGTGCTTTGTGACCCGTGGCTCCCAGGAGAGCCTTTGTGATGCTGGGGAACTACAAGGAAGCCTGGCTCCTCTGTGACACCACCACAGAAGCTCAGGGGAGCCCTGGAGGCCGTGCTGATGCTATTGAACCTGATGCAACCCTGCCTCCTCTGTGACACCACAGAACCTCTGGGAGCTCTGGAGACCGTGCTGATGCTATGGAACCTGATGCAACCCTGCCTCCACTGTGACACCACAGAAGCTCAGGGAGCCCTGGAGACTGTGGTGATGCTATGGAACCTGATGCAACCCTGCCTCCACTGTGACACCACAGAACCTCTGGGAGCCCTGGAGACCGTGCTGATGCTATGGAACCTGATGCAACCCTGCCTCCACTGTGACACCACAGAAGCTCGGGGAGCTCTGCAGACCGTGGGGATGCTGGCGAAGCTGACGGAACCCTGGGCACCACAGTGACGCTATGGAACCTGGTGGAACCGAGGGGCCACAGTGACACTGTGGGGCCTTTTGGAAGCAACAGGACCCTGGTGGGAAGCCACGGGATGATTAATCCTGCACGAACCTGCTCCAGGTGGGCTCCTCTCTCCCGGCTTCCACAGGTGCTGCTAGGATCCCACTCCGGCACTGGCTTGGCACGGGCTCACGGCTTCCTTTGGCAATGGCTCTGCTCCAGGATGGCATGCTGCAGAGAATGCAGGTAGATTTTGTGCTCACTCCTGGCATGCAGCTGGACAATAAAGCCTGATCCAGCCCCCCCTCAGCATATGTCCGGCTCTGGCATTGGGGCGGGGCAACTTTGGGAGCAGCCCCAGCCCTGCTCCTGCTCCCGGCTGGGCACCCAGCTGCTGGGACACAGGTGTGTCCTGATGCCACCGTCTACTCCTTTGAGAAGGGGAGGACAGAGTGCATCAGGGAGTTTGGTGTGGCTTACATGCGGCAAGGAGAAGGTGCAGCCCCAAACTGGCTTTCACTTCTAGAACCTTTTGCTATTGCGGGAGCAGCTGCTGGAGCTTTTCAACCGAGCTGCAAGAGTGAAAAGTGTGATGGCATGTCTATCTGAGAAGGAAGGTTCGGTGCCGCAGCCTGTTGTGCACAATTTATATGCTGATAAGAGAAGGGGGTGCTTTTGCAACGTTTTCCTTCCTGACACTTCTGTCTCTGTGAGCTTTAGCTGCTTGGACTCAGGGATACCGAAGGTATGTGAAAGTGACTGGGATGCGAGAATCATGTTGCACAGGGAACAGGGAAGGTCAGCAAATGTTTCCTGTCCTGGCACATCTCTCAGTCTGAACTGCAGCTGCAGATGCTTCACTTCCGCCAAGGACTCTGCCACCTTGAGAGAAGGATGCGCTCTATGGAGTTGAGAAAGAAAGTGCGTCTCACTAGCTTCTTTCCTCTACTTCATAGACAGCAAAGGGGCTATGAAAGGCAGCACTGGCTTTTTGTTCTAGGACTTCTTCTTTACAAGCAGCTGCTGGATGTTTGGAAGGGGGTTTGGGATATGCAAAAATGAGAGGCTAAGATGGTAAGAGGGTAAGATGGAAGTCATCTGGCAAAAGCAGAGCTCACAAAAGGGCCAGCTGAGAAAGCTCTTGCTGCCTACAACTTCAACTGCACCCCTCAAAGCAGCAGCACACACGCTGCTCTCGGCACTTTCCTTCTCAGCTCTACGCACCATCCTAAGCCTTGCCTCTCCCACACTCAGGATCCAAAGACAACGGCACCAGGGACTGCTCACACACTAAAGGCACCAGGACAAAAGGCTCACCAGCTTGGCCTTTGCATTCCCGCTGACAGCTCCACAGCTTGAACCCAGAGAACTGCCTGCTGCCAACAGCCTTTCCAATCACTCTGAGCACCTCATGACAAGGAGTGTGGGGAATGAATCTCCAGCAGCCTCCTGCCCCAGGCTGTCCCCCGGGAGCAGCCCTGCTCCAGGCCGTGACTGCCACCTGCACAGCCAAAGGACCCAGAGCCGGTGTTACACACCACGGCTGTGCCTGGCACAGAGACACCAGTGGCCACACAAGTGGCCATGGCACTGTCCACACACAGTCCCTGCTGCTGCTCCCCCAGCCGCTGGCACCAACTCCCAGCCACCCACTCCTAAAGCCACGGGGCCCACTGGGACACTGCGGGGGCTCGTGGAAGCCAGCGGCCATTGTGACACAGCGGGGCTGCACAGAGCCCACGGTGCTTTGTGACCCGTGGCTCCCAGGAGAGCCTTTGTGATGCTGGGGAACTACAAGGAAGCCTGGCTCCTCTGTGACACCACCACAGAAGCTCAGGGGAGCCCTGGAGACCGTGCTGATGCTATTGAACCTGATGCAACCCTGCCTCCTCTGTGACACCACAGAACCTCTGGGAGCCCTGGAGACCGTGGTGATGCTATGGAACCTGATGCAACCCTGCCTCCTCTGTGACACCACAGAACCTCTGGGAGCCCTGGAGACCGTGCTGATGCTATGGAACCTGATGCAACCCTGCCTCCTCTGTGACACCACAGAAGCTCAGGGAGCCCTGGAGACTGTGGTGATGCTATGGAACCTGATGCAACCCTGCCTCCACTGTGACACCACAGAAGCTCGGGGAGCTCTGCAGACCGTGGGGATGCTGGCGAAGCTGACGGAACCCTGGGCACCACAGTGACGCTATGGAACCTGGTGGAACCGAGGGGCCACAGTGACACTGTGGGGCCTTTTGGAAGCAACAGGACCCTGGTGGGAAGCCACGGGATGATTAATCCTGCACGAACCTGCTCCAGGTGGGCTCCTCTCTCCCGGCTTCCACAGGTGCTGCTAGGATCCCACTCCGGCACTGGCTTGGCACGGGCTCACGGCTTCCTTTGGCAATGGCTCTGCTCCAGGATGGCATGCTGCAGAGAATGCAGGTAGATTTTGTGCTCACTCCTGGCATGCAGCTGGACAATAAAGCCTGATCCAGCCCCCCCTCAGCATATGTCCGGCTCTGGCATTGGGGCGGGGCAACTTTGGGAGCAGCCCCAGCCCTGCTCCTGCTCCCGGCTGGGCACCCAGCTGCTGGGACACAGGTGTGTCCTGATGCCACCGTCTACTCCTTTGAGAAGGGGAGGACAGAGTGCATCAGGGAGTTTGGTGTGGCTTACATGCGGCAAGGAGAAGGTGCAGCCCCAAACTGGCTTTCACTTCTAGAACCTTTTGCTATTGCGGGAGCAGCTGCTGGAGCTTTTCAACCGAGCTGCAAGAGTGAAAAGTGTGATGGCATGTCTATCTGAGAAGGAAGGTTCGGTGCCGCAGCCTGTTGTGCACAATTTATATGCTGATAAGAGAAGGGGGTGCTTTTGCAACGTTTTCCTTCCTGACACTTCTGTCTCTGTGAGCTTTAGCTGCTTGGACTCAGGGATACCGAAGGTATGTGAAAGTGACTGGGATGCGAGAATCATGTTGCACAGGGAACAGGGAAGGTCAGCAAATGTTTCCTGTCCTGGCACATCTCTCAGTCTGAACTGCAGCTGCAGATGCTTCACTTCCGCCAAGGACTCTGCCACCTTGAGAGAAGGATGCGCTCTATGGAGTTGAGAAAGAAAGTGCGTCTCACTAGCTTCTTTCCTCTACTTCATAGACAGCAAAGGGGCTATGAAAGGCAGCACTGGCTTTTTGTTCTAGGACTTCTTCTTTACAAGCAGCTGCTGGATGTTTGGAAGGGGGTTTGGGATATGCAAAAATGAGAGGCTAAGATGGTAAGAGGGTAAGATGGAAGTCATCTGGCAAAAGCAGAGCTCACAAAAGGGCCAGCTGAGAAAGCTCTTGCTGCCTACAACTTCAACTGCACCCCTCAAAGCAGCAGCACACATGCTGCTCTCGGCACTTTCCTTCTCAGCTCTACGCACCATCCTAAGCCTTGCCTCTCCCACACTCAGGATCCAAAGACAACGGCACCAGAGACTGCTCACACACTAAAGGCACCAGGACAAAAGGCTCACCAGCTTGGCCTTTGCATTCCCGCTGACAGCTCCACAGCTTGAACCCAGAGAACTGCCTGCTGCCAACAGCCTTTCCAATCACTCTGAGCACCTCATGACAAGGAGTGTGGGGAATGAATCTCCAGCAGCCTCCTGCCCCAGGCTGTCCCCCGGGAGCAGCCCTGCTCCAGGCCGTGACTGCCACCTGCACAGCCAAAGGACCCAGAGCCGGTGTTACACACCACGGCTGTGCCTGGCACAGAGACACCAGTGGCCACACAAGTGGCCATGGCACTGTCCACACACAGTCCCTGCTGCTGCTCCCCCAGCCGCTGGCACCAACTCCCAGCCACCCACTCCTAAAGCCACGGGGCCCACTGGGACACTGCGGGGGCTCGTGGAAGCCAGCGGCCATTGTGACACAGCGGGGCTGCACAGAGCCCACGGTGCTTTGTGACCCGTGGCTCCCAGGAGAGCCTTTGTTGTTGGGGAAGATGAAACAGGAAAGCCTTATAAATATGATTGCCTAACAAAAGATTCTGGGAATATGAAAACTGTGAGCGACATCGAAATGAAGGCCATCTTTGAGATATAGAGTCTTAGTTACTGAACAACTGGAAAACAATGGTATAGCCGGCTGAAGGTAATCCCCTCTTGATTGAACAATACCCTCTGCTTGCAGACAGGTCCAAGGGTCAGAGCAGACCCTACTAGCTCAGCAGAAGGGGTCCAAAGAGTAGTTTTTAGAAGTTAAAATGTAACACTCTATGGTAATGTAAGAACTCTTATAGGCTGTATGTAAATGCTATAGGATTTGTACCTTGTATTAGATTGGCTACTGAGAATTAGAATATTCACTACAGAAGATGATTTATTGTATTGTAACAAGCTCCTCGCTCTCTTAACTCCTCTCCTCTTAGTAATGCTCTTCTCCTCTTAGTAACGCTCTTAGTAACTCTCTTAGTAGCTCTCTTAGTAATGCTCTTCTCCTCTTAGTAGCTCTCTTAGTAACTCTCTTGCTCTTCTTCTTCCTCTTAATTCAGCTCTCCTCTTAGTTTGTCTCTCTTGCTCTTTACACTCTTAGCTCTCAGCCTCTTGCTCTAGCTCTCTCGCTCACTCTCTCTCCCTCTCTTACACCTTGGGCCTGCTTGGAGCTGCAGCTGGCAGCTCTAAGCAGTGCCCCTGTACCCACGCCCTCTGCAATAAACTGCATGCTCCAAAGACCTGCTTATAGAGATCTCTCGTCGCCGTCCATCTCCAGCCGGCCCGACCGAACCCACACCCTCATCACCATCATCGCCATCAATTTCGACAAACTGGCGCCCAAACGTGAGTGAAGGCCTGATTCAGCTTCTTCCACCTGTGAGAGACTTCGCCATGGACGGTAACTAAAAGACCAGTTATAGCCACCTGGAACGTGTCGTGAGCACGGCATACCGTTGCTGCGCAGCGTAAAAGCCGGAGCTCTATAACTCTGCTGAGGCAGCCCTCGAGCACGGGGAGCCGTTACTTCGTAGCAATTACCTGGAGCTCTCGGAGGGAGGAAATTGCCTGGCAGTCCTCGAGCACAGACGGCCACTGCTGCGCAGCGGTTACCTGGAGCTCTTTGAGGAAGTTTGCCGTGGTACCCCTCGAGCACGGACACGCTGCTAAGCAGTGCAGACCGGAGCTCTTAGGAGGGATCCAGCCGCGCGCCCGAGCACAGGCGGGTATTGCTCAGCACCGCCCGCGCTGGAGCTCTGAGTGGAGACACCTGCGAGGTCCCGAGCACGGAAAGCCGTTGCCAAGCGACGCCTGAAACCGGAGCTCTGAGGAGGGACCCGACAGCAGCGTCCTGAGCGCCGTGTGGAGAGCCTGGCCAGCCCCCCACGACGGACTTCTGATTAAGGACCCTGCCCCCTGCGACATCTAGGTGAGTATCATACTGGTCAATAATGGGACAAACTCACTCTGCCCATGACAGACATCTCTATAAACAACTTAAGTACTTACTAAGCTCCGGTCCAAGTCAATTACCTAAACAGGAGCTAAAAAACCTCTTCGAATGGACTCTGATTAATTTCCCAAATGCTGACCGTTCAGCCGTCTTTACAAGAGACTTCTGGGACACAGTTCGGGTTAAACTCTTTAATAATATCTCCCGCCGGGATTGGGCTGCCGCGGAGCTGGTCCCGGCTTGCAGAGCGCTCGTGGAGCTGTTTGCTGTGAAGGCGCCGCCCGCAGCAGCCACCTCGCCGGGTCCCGCTCCTGCTGCGAGCCCGCCCCTTGCCGCCGCGAGCCTGCAACCGGGCACGGCCCCCGCCCCGCCGCCGGACCTCACGGCTCCGGTACCCGCGGTCCAGCTGTCTCGTGCCGCCCCGCCCCACCCCCCCGCGGTCCCTGCACCGGTCACCCCTGCCCCACCGGACTCCACCGCCCCCCCCACCGCCCCCGTCATCTCCACCCCCACGGTCCCGTTAGTCCCTGCTGTCCCGCCTCTCGCGGCTCCGGTAGCCGCGGTCCGACTGACTCGTGCCGCCCCGCCCCCCGCCCCCGCTGTCCTGGCAGCCGTCACCCCTGTCCCACCGGACCCTACGACCCCCTCCACCGCTCCCCCCATCCCCGCCCCCCCCATCCCGTTCCTCCCTGCTGCCCCGGCTCCCGCGGTCCCCGCCCTCGGCTCCAGCGTCTTCGCGGCCCCGTCCCTCGCTCCTCCCACCCCGTCCGCCAGCGCCTTCGCGGCCCCGCCCCCCGCCGATAGCCCCGCGGGGCCAGCGGCTGCTCCCCAGCCACCTACGGGTCCTACCGCTCCCCTAGCCGCGCCTGTTATGGCTGTAGCCACCATCATAGCCGGCTCCCCGCAAAGCCAGGCGGCGACCCTTCTTCCAGCCCCCCAGGTCCCCCTCGCCGCCACCGACACGGCGCCGGTGGTGGTCAACGTCCCGTCCGCGTCCGTGGGACACGGAGCGCCCCAGCCCCGCCAGCCACCTGGTGCCGGCGCTGCAGCGCCTACACAGATGGCTGCTGCCTCTCCCGTGCCTGCCGCTGCTCCAGCCCCGTCTCCTGGCACCGCCGCGCCGGCAGCCACACCAGCCCAGCCTGCAAACTCCCAGCGGCAGCACGCCGCGGTCCAGCCGCCGACTGGCCCACCGTTCGCCATGGCCCCACCGCAACATACTCCCGCCGCCTCCACGCCGGCCCTCCCGCCTCCCGCAGCCCCGGGATCGTCTCCTGCCGACGGGACAGCCCTGCCACCTCCCGCTCTCCCCGACACACAGACAGCGGCCATCACAGTCCGCCACGTTGACCTGATGGCGTAACCCACGCACGCTCACACTTCTCCAACCACAGCACTGCTCACGGAACTAGCTCCGCCACCGCCCCCCACGGCTTTCACCTCGCCTTCAATAGAGCCACCCGCACCCCCTCGCCCGCTGCCGCGGAGCCGGTTGCTCGCGGCCCCCCCGCCTCCTCGCCCGCCACCGCGGAGATCGGCAGTGCCATCGCCGCCCCCGCCGGGGCCCTCCGGCACCGCACAGCTGTATCCCTCGGCTACCGCCGCCCAGCAACATCCCTCCGCGCAGCTCAGCCTCGCCTCACAAGCCGCAAACAGGGGGGGAACGGAGGGCAGTGGTGCAGCTCCAGTGGCAGGGAAGACGGAGAGCCGCTCTGCCCGAGCTGATGCTTTAAATCTAACACCAGGAAACCCTGAAAAGCAGCCAGATTTGTTTGCAATGAGCCCCAGAGTCCCGCCAGCGAGCGGCTGGGATCTTGCAACCCATAAGGAGAAAACGAGTTCTGAGAGTTTGTTAGCGCTACTTTCTGAATCAAAAAATCCTCCAAAGTGCTCAGATTATTCTCAATTAACAGATTGGCATGAAATAAGACTCCAAAGCTGTAAAGATGAAAGTCTATTAGCTAAGCCTGTGATAGCTAGCCAACAGCCTGACAGTCCCAAAACGTGGGTTCCCATCCCCACTCACGAAATTAAAGAACTAAGAAGGGCTGTAAGAGATAGTGGTATTTGCTCACCGTATCTTAAACAACTGCTAAAAAGTACCCTAAAAAGAACACATCAAACCCTAAAACGCATTTTAGATCAACAGAGAGGGGGAGAAGTCCAGGATACACCTCAAAGGAGGTTGAACAAGGCTTTGTATGTTTACAATTTTTTGAATAGCTCTGCAGAAGAGCCTGATCCCCCCATTTATAGACATTTTTTGAACAACAAAAAAGCAAAACTGAAAGAGCGCCCCCCAGTTTTGATTAAAAATCTAGACTCAGGAAAAATAGAAGGACCATACAATCTTATAATGTGGGGGAAGGGGTTTGCATGTGTTTCCACAGGTGAAGGAATCAAGTGGGTTCCAGCAAAAAACGTGAAGCCATACCTCGCATCAAAGCCTGCTGATGCCACCACACCAGCCAGTGACTCTGCAAGTGGAAGCCAGGAAGCAAGCACCCAGACCTGAACTGCGCAGAATCACCAGAAGAAAGTGATCTGCCAAAAACAGCTCAAGAAAAGAATGGAGTTTTCTCATTTGCGCGCGTGCATGTTGCTTTTATTCTTTTGTTTTAGTTTTTGTAGTGAAGCTTTACCTGTGAATCAACCAAAGACAAATGTCTGGGTTGCTTTAGCCAAATCCGCAGGCTCCGATACCATCTGTCTATCTGACACAAGCCCTGACAAACCTTTTTCAACCTGTTTAGTTGGAGTACCTCTTCCAGAAGGTTTTGATAATATTACTCTTGATAAGTATTGGCCATATGACGATCATCATGTATCTCCAACTCCCAGCCATAGACACCAAACTTATATTGATAATTCTAAAATTGATAAATCTGACCTTCAAGAGCTAGAAATCCTAGGTTCGTTAACTATGGATACCTGCTATTTCTTTCACTTTCAAGGAGAAAACGGTCCCCATTTAAATGTTACCCCATATCACCCAGCTTATAGCAATGTAACTTCTTGGTGTAGTCAAGTTAAGCTTCTTATATATGACGAACCTCATGCAGATCGTTTTAGCAAACTTCCTATTCGATTCCCCAGAGGAATTTGGCTCATCTGTGGAGACAGGGCCTGGCAAGGTATACCTTCAAAAATAGATGGTGGCCCTTGTGCTCTGGGACAACTTACAATTATTGCTCCCAGTGTCAAAGAGGTAATCAAAAAGAAAAGCAGAAAGATCAGATCTTCCTGGGGACATCAGTACGATAGTGACTGTGATAGTGACTTCCACCCTTGGAACTCTGGAAAATCAATTGTTGCAAGCATTTTTCTACCTCAGTTAAGCTCCTCAATTGCTTTAAAACAGTTAAACAAGTTGGGATGTTGGCTCAGCAAGGAGGTAAATGCCACCTCTACTATGATCAGTGATCTGTTAACCGATGAAGAGGCAGTCAGACATGCCACTTTACAAAATAGAGCTGCCGTTGATTATCTTTTATTAGCACATGGGCACAGCTGTGAAGATTTTGAAGGATTATGCTGTATGAACTTATCCGATCATTCTGTTTCCATTCACAAACAGCTACAAAACCTAAAGGATCTAGCTAACCAAATTAGAACAGATGACCCGTCTTGGCTGGACAGTTTGTTTGATGATTGGAGCTTTGCACCTTGGCTAAGGGAACTCTGTAAAATAGGCTTGATTATTCTAGTAGTAATAATTATAGTTTTAGTAGCAGTACCTTGTATGCTTCAGTGTGTGCAAAAAATAACGAGTAGGACTGTATCTAATATCTTAGTTGTTCATCAGAACGGGGGAGATGTTGGGGAAGATGAAACAGGAAAGCCTTATAAATATGATTGCCTAACAAAAGATTCTGGGAATATGAAAACTGTGAGCGACATCGAAATGAAGGCCATCTTTGAGATATAGAGTCTTAGTTACTGAACAACTGGAAAACAATGGTATAGCCGGCTGAAGGTAATCCCCTCTTGATTGAACAATACCCTCTGCTTGCAGACAGGTCCAAGGGTCAGAGCAGACCCTACTAGCTCAGCAGAAGGGGTCCAAAGAGTAGTTTTTAGAAGTTAAAATGTAACACTCTATGGTAATGTAAGAACTCTTATAGGCTGTATGTAAATGCTATAGGATTTGTACCTTGTATTAGATTGGCTACTGAGAATTAGAATATTCACTACAGAAGATGATTTATTGTATTGTAACAAGCTCCTCGCTCTCTTAACTCCTCTCCTCTTAGTAATGCTCTTCTCCTCTTAGTAACGCTCTTAGTAACTCTCTTAGTAGCTCTCTTAGTAATGCTCTTCTCCTCTTAGTAGCTCTCTTAGTAACTCTCTTGCTCTTCTTCTTCCTCTTAATTCAGCTCTCCTCTTAGTTTGTCTCTCTTGCTCTTTACACTCTTAGCTCTCAGCCTCTTGCTCTAGCTCTCTCGCTCACTCTCTCTCCCTCTCTTACACCTTGGGCCTGCTTGGAGCTGCAGCTGGCAGCTCAAAGCAGTGCCCCTGTACCCACGCCCTCTGCAATAAACTGCATGCTCCAAAGACCTGCTTATAGAGATCTCTCGTCGCCGTCCATCTCCAGCCGGGCCCGACCGAACCCACACCCTCATCAACATCATCGCCATCAATTTCGACATTTGTGATGCTGGGGAACTACAAGGAAGCCTGGCTCCTCTGTGACACCACCAACGAAGCTCAGGGGAGCCCTGGAGACCGTGCTGATGCTATTGAACCTGATGCAACCCTGCCTCCTCTGTGACACCACAGAAGCTCTTGGAGCCCTGGAGACCGTGGTGATGCTATGGAACCTGATGCAACCCTGCCTCCTCTGTGACACCACAGAACCTCTGGGAGCCCTGGAGACCGTGCTGATGCTATGGAACCTGATGCAACCCTGCCTCCACTGTGACACCACAGAAGCTCAGGGAGCCCTGGAGACTGTGGTGATGCTATGGAACCTGATGCAACCCTGCCTCCACTGTGACACCACAGAACCTCTGGGAGCCCTGGAGACCGTGCTGATGCTATGGAACCTGATGCAACCCTGCCTCCACTGTGACACCACAGAAGCTCGGGGAGCTCTGCAGACCGTGGGGATGCTGGCGAAGCTGACGGAACCCTGGGCACCACAGTGACGCTATGGAACCTGGTGGAACCGAGGGGCCACAGTGACACTGTGGGGCCTTTTGGAAGCAACAGGACCCTGGTGGGAAGCCACGGGATGATTAATCCTGCACGAACCTGCTCCAGGTGGGCTCCTCTCTCCCGGCTTCCACAGGTGCTGCTAGGATCCCACTCCGGCACTGGCTTGGCACGGGCTCACGGCTTCCTTTGGCAATGGCTCTGCTCCAGGATGGCATGCTGCAGAGAATGCAGGTAGATTTTGTGCTCACTCCTGGCATGCAGCTGGACAATAAAGCCTGATCCAGCCCCCCCTCAGCATATGTCCGGCTCTGGCATTGGGGCGGGGCAACTTTGGGAGCAGCCCCAGCCCTGCTCCTGCTCCCGGCTGGGCACCCAGCTGCTGGGACACAGGTGTGTCCTGATGCCACCGTCTACTCCTTTGAGAAGGGGAGGACAGAGTGCATCAGGGAGTTTGGTGTGGCTTACATGCGGCAAGGAGAAGGTGCAGCCCCAAACTGGCTTTCACTTCTAGAACCTTTTGCTATTGCGGGAGCAGCTGCTGGAGCTTTTCAACCGAGCTGCAAGAGTGAAAAGTGTGATGGCATGTCTATCTGAGAAGGAAGGTTCGGTGCCGCAGCCTGTTGTGCACAATTTATATGCTGATAAGAGAAGGGGGTGCTTTTGCAACGTTTTCCTTCCTGACACTTCTGTCTCTGTGAGCTTTAGCTGCTTGGACTCAGGGATACCGAAGGTATGTGAAAGTGACTGGGATGCGAGAATCATGTTGCACAGGGAACAGGGAAGGTCAGCAAATGTTTCCTGTCCTGGCACATCTCTCAGTCTGAACTGCAGCTGCAGATGCTTCACTTCCGCCAAGGACTCTGCCACCTTGAGAGAAGGATGCGCTCTATGGAGTTGAGAAAGAAAGTGCGTCTCACTAGCTTCTTTCCTCTACTTCATAGACAGCAAAGGGGCTATGAAAGGCAGCACTGGCTTTTTGTTCTAGGACTTCTTCTTTACAAGCAGCTGCTGGATGTTTGGAAGGGGGTTTGGGATATGCAAAAATGAGAGGCTAAGATGGTAAGAGGGTAAGATGGAAGTCATCTGGCAAAAGCAGAGCTCACAAAAGGGCCAGCTGAGAAAGCTCTTGCTGCCTACAACTTCAACTGCACCCCTCAAAGCAGCAGCACACACGCTGCTCTCGGCACTTTCCTTCTCAGCTCTACGCACCATCCTAAGCCTTGCCTCTCCCACACTCAGGATCCAAAGACAACGGCACCAGGGACTGCTCACACACTAAAGGCACCAGGACAAAAGGCTCACCAGCTTGGCCTTTGCATTCCCGCTGACAGCTCCACAGCTTGAACCCAGAGAACTGCCTGCTGCCAACAGCCTTTCCAATCACTCTGAGCACCTCATGACAAGGAGTGTGGGGAATGAATCTCCAGCAGCCTCCTGCCCCAGGCTGTCCCCCGGGAGCAGCCCTGCTCCAGGCCGTGACTGCCACCTGCACAGCCAAAGGACCCAGAGCCGGTGTTACACACCACGGCTGTGCCTGGCACAGAGACACCAGTGGCCACACAAGTGGCCATGGCACTGTCCACACACAGTCCCTGCTGCTGCTCCCCCAGCCGCTGGCACCAACTCCCAGCCACCCACTCCTAAAGCTACGGGGCCCACTGGGACACTGCGGGGGCTCGTGGAAGCCAGCGGCCATTGTGACACAGCGGGGCTGCACAGAGCCCACGGTGCTTTGTGACCCGTGGCTCCCAGGAGAGCCTTTGTGATGCTGGGGAACTACAAGGAAGCCTGGCTCCTCTGTGACACCACCACAGAAGCTCAGGGGAGCCCTGGAGACCGTGCTGATGCTATGGAACCTGATGCAACCCTGCCTCCTCTGTGACACCACAGAACCTCTGGGAGCCCTGGAGACCGTGCTGATGCTATGGAACCTGATGCAACCCTGCCTCCACTGTGACACCACAGAAGCTCAGGGAGCCCTGGAGACTGTGGTGATGCTATGGAACCTGATGCAACCCTGCCTCCACTGTGACACCACAGAACCTCTGGGAGCCCTGGAGACCGTGCTGATGCTATGGAACCTGATGCAACCCTGCCTCCACTGTGACACCACAGAAGCTCGGGGAGCTCTGCAGACCGTGGGGATGCTGGCGAAGCTGACGGAACCCTGGGCACCACAGTGACGCTATGGAACCTGGTGGAACCGAGGGGCCACAGTGACACTGTGGGGCCTTTTGGAAGCAACAGGACCCTGGTGGGAAGCCACGGGATGATTAATCCTGCACGAACCTGCTCCAGGTGGGCTCCTCTCTCCCGGCTTCCACAGGTGCTGCTAGGATCCCACTCCGGCACTGGCTTGGCACGGGCTCACGGCTTCCTTTGGCAATGGCTCTGCTCCAGGATGGCATGCTGCAGAGAATGCAGGTAGATTTTGTGCTCACTCCTGGCATGCAGCTGGACAATAAAGCCTGATCCAGCCCCCCCTCAGCATATGTCCGGCTCTGGCATTGGGGCGGGGCAACTTTGGGAGCAGCCCCAGCCCTGCTCCTGCTCCCGGCTGGGCACCCAGCTGCTGGGACACAGGTGTGTCCTGATGCCACCGTCTACTCCTTTGAGAAGGGGAGGACAGAGTGCATCAGGGAGTTTGGTGTGGCTTACATGCGGCAAGGAGAAGGTGCAGCCCCAAACTGGCTTTCACTTCTAGAACCTTTTGCTATTGCGGGAGCAGCTGCTGGAGCTTTTCAACCGAGCTGCAAGAGTGAAAAGTGTGATGGCATGTCTATCTGAGAAGGAAGGTTCGGTGCCGCAGCCTGTTGTGCACAATTTATATGCTGATAAGAGAAGGGGGTGCTTTTGGAACGTTTCCCTTCCTGACACTTCTGTCTCTGTGAGCTTTAGCTGCTTGGACTCAGGGATACCGAAGGTATGTGAAAGTGACTGGGATGCGAGAATCATGTTGCACAGGGAACAGGGAAGGTCAGCAAATGTTTCCTGTCCTGGCACATCTCTCAGTCTGAACTGCAGCTGCAGATGCTTCACTTCCGCCAAGGACTCTGCCACCTTGAGAGAAGGATGCGCTCTATGGAGTTGAGAAAGAAAGTGCGTCTCACTAGCTTCTTTCCTCTACTTCATAGACAGCAAAGGGGCTATGAAAGGCAGCACTGGCTTTTTGTTCTAGGACTTCTTCTTTACAAGCAGCTGCTGGATGTTTGGAAGGGGGTTTGGGATATGCAAAAATGAGAGGCTAAGATGGTAAGAGGGTAAGATGGAAGTCATCTGGCAAAAGCAGAGCTCACAAAAGGGCCAGCTGAGAAAGCTCTTGCTGCCTACAACTTCAACTGCACCCCTCAAAGCAGCAGCACACATGCTGCTCTCGGCACTTTCCTTCTCAGCTCTACGCACCATCCTAAGCCTTGCCTCTCCCACACTCAGGATCCAAAGACAACGGCACCAGGGACTGCTCACACACTAAAGGCACCAGGACAAAAGGCTCACCAGCTTGGCCTTTGCATTCCCGCTGACAGCTCCACAGCTTGAACCCAGAGAACTGCCTGCTGCCAACAGCCTTTCCAATCACTCTGAGCACCTCATGACAAGGAGTGTGGGGAATGAATCTCCAGCAGCCTCCTGCCCCAGGCTGTCCCCCGGGAGCAGCCCTGCTCCAGGCTGTGACTGCCACCTGCACAGCCAAAGGACCCAGAGCCGGTGTTACACACCACGGCTGTGCCTGGCACAGAGACACCAGTGGCCACACAAGTGGCCATGGCACTGTCCACACACAGTCCCTGCTGCTGCTCCCCCAGCCGCTGGCACCAACTCCCAGCCACCCACTCCTAAAGCCACGGGGCCCACTGGGACACTGCGGGGGCTCGTGGAAGCCAGCGGCCATTGTGACACAGCGGGGCTGCACAGAGCCCACGGTGCTTTGTGACCCGTGGCTCCCAGGAGAGCCTTTGTGATGCTGGGGAACTACAAGGAAGCCTGGCTCCTCTGTGACACCACCACAGAAGCTCAGGGGAGCCCTTGAGACTGTGCTGATGCTATGGAACCTGATGCAACCCTGCCTCCTCTGTGACACCACAGAAGCTCTGGGAGCCCTGGAGACCGTGGTGATGCTATGGAACCTGATGCAACCCTGCCTCCTCTGTGACACCACAGAACCTCTGGGAGCCCTGGAGACCATGCTGATGCTATGGAACCTGATGCAACCCTGCCTCCACTGTGACACCACAGAAGCTCAGGGAGCCCTGGAGACTGTGGTGATGCTATGGAACCTGATGCAACCCTGCCTCCACTGTGACACCACAGAACCTCTGGGAGCCCTGGAGACCGTGCTGATGCTATGGAACCTGATGCAACCCTGCCTCCACTGTGACACCACAGAAGCTCGGGGAACTCTGCAGACCGTGGGGATGCTGGCGAAGCTGACGGAACCCTGGGCACCACAGTGACGCTATGGAACCTGGTGGAACCGAGGGGCCACAGTGACACTGTGGGGCCTTTTGGAAGCAACAGGACCCTGGTGGGAAGCCACGGGATGATTAATCCTGCACGAACCTGCTCCAGGTGGGCTCCTCTCTCCCGGCTTCCACAGGTGCTGCTAGGATCCCACTCCGGCACTGGCTTGGCACGGGCTCACGGCTTCCTTTGGCAATGGCTCTGCTCCAGGATGGCATGCTGCAGAGAATGCAGGTAGATTTTGTGCTCACTCCTGGCATGCAGCTGGACAATAAAGCCTGATCCAGCCCCCCCTCAGCATATGTCCGGCTCTGGCATTGGGGCGGGGCAACTTTGGGAGCAGCCCCAGCCCTGCTCCTGCTCTCGGCTGGGCACCCAGCTGCTGGGACACAGGTGTGTCCTGATGCCACCGTCTACTCCTTTGAGAAGGGGAGGACAGAGTGCATCAGGGAGTTTGGTGTGGCTTACATGCGGCAAGGAGAAGGTGCAGCCCCAAACTGGCTTTCACTTCTAGAACCTTTTGCTATTGCGGGAGCAGCTGCTGGAGCTTTTCAACCGAGCTGCAAGAGTGAAAAGTGTGATGGCATGTCTATCTGAGAAGGAAGGTTCGGTGCCGCAGCCTGTTGTGCACAATTTATATGCTGATAAGAGAAGGGGGTGCTTTTGGAACGTTTTCCTTCCTGACACTTCTGTCTCTGTGAGCTTTAGCTGCTTGGACTCAGGGGTACCGAAGGTATGTGAAAGTGACTGGGATGCGAGAATCATGTTGCACAGGGAACAGGGAAGGTCAGCAAATGTTTCCTGTCCTGGCACATCTCTCAGTCTGAACTGCAGCTGCAGATGCTTCACTTCCGCCAAGGACTCTGCCACCTTGAGAGAAGGATGCGCTCTATGGAGTTGAGAAAGAAAGTGCGTCTCACTAGCTTCTTTCCTCTACTTCATAGACAGCAAAGGGGCTATGAAAGGCAGCACTGGCTTTTTGTTCTAGGACTTCTTCTTTACAAGCAGCTGCTGGATGTTTGGAAGGGGGTTTGGGATATGCAAAAATGAGAGGCTAAGATGGTAAGAGGGTAAGATGGAAGTCATCTGGCAAAAGCAGAGCTCACAAAAGGGCCAGCTGAGAAAGCTCTTGCTGCCTACAACTTCAACTGCACCCCTCAAAGCAGCAGCACACACGCTGCTCTCGGCACTTTCCTTCTCAGCTCTACGCACCACCCTAAGCCTTGCCTCTCCCACACTCAGGATCCAAAGACAACGGCACCAGGGACTGCTCACACACTAAAGGCACCAGGACAAAAGGCTCACCAGCTTGGCCTTTGCATTCCCGCTGACAGCTCCACAGCTTGAACCCAGAGAACTGCCTGCTGCCAACAGCCTTTCCAATCACTCTGAGCACCTCATGACAAGGAGTGTGGGGAATGAATCTCCAGCAGCCTCCTGCCCCAGGCTGTCCCCCGGGAGCAGCCCTGCTCCAGGCCGTGACTGCCACCTGCACAGCCAAAGGACCCAGAGCCGGTGTTACACACCACGGCTGTGCCTGGCACAGAGACACCAGTGGCCACACAAGTGGCCATGGCACTGTCCACACACAGTCCCTGCTGCTGCTCCCCCAGCCGCTGGCACCAACTCCCAGCCACCCACTCCTAAAGCCACGGGGCCCACTGGGACACTGCGGGGGCTCGTGGAAGCCAGCGGCCATTGTGACACAGCGGGGCTGCACAGAGCCCACGGTGCTTTGTGACCCGTGGCTCCCAGGAGAGCCTTTGTGATGCTGGGGAACTACAAGGAAGCCTGGCTCCTCTGTGACACCACCACAGAAGCTCAGGGGAGCCCTGGAGACCGTGCTGATGCTATGGAACCTGATGCAACCCTGCCTCCTCTGTGACACCACAGAACCTCTGGGAGCCCTGGAGACCGTGCTGATGCTATGGAACCTGATGCAACCCTGCCTCCACTGTGACACCACAGAAGCTCAGGGAGCCCTGGAGACTGTGGTGATGCTATGGAACCTGATGCAACCCTGCCTCCACTGTGACACCACAGAACCTCTGGGAGCCCTGGAGACCGTGCTGATGCTATGGAACCTGATGCAACCCTGCCTCCACTGTGACACCACAGAAGCTCGGGGAGCTCTGCAGACCGTGGGGATGCTGGCGAAGCTGACGGAACCCTGGGCACCACAGTGACGCTATGGAACCTGGTGGAACCGAGGGGCCACAGTGACACTGTGGGGCCTTTTGGAAGCAACAGGACCCTGGTGGGAAGCCACGGGATGATTAATCCTGCACGAACCTGCTCCAGGTGGGCTCCTCTCTCCCAGCTTCCACAGGTGCTGCTAGGATCCCACTCCGGCACTGGCTTGGCACGGGCTCACGGCTTCCTTTGGCAATGGCTCTGCTCCAGGATGGCATGCTGCAGAGAATGCAGGTAGATTTTGTGCTCACTCCTGGCATGCAGCTGGACAATAAAGCCTGATCCAGCCCCCCCTCAGCATATGTCCGGCTCTGGCATTGGGGCGGGGCAACTTTGGGAGCAGCCCCAGCCCTGCTCCTGCTCCCGGCTGGGCACCCAGCTGCTGGGACACAGGTGTGTCCTGATGCCACCGTCTACTCCTTTGAGAAGGGGAGGACAGAGTGCATCAGGGAGTTTGGTGTGGTTTACATGCGGCAAGGAGAAGGTGCAGCCCCAAACTGGCTTTCACTTCTAGAACCTTTTGCTATTGCGGGAGCAGCTGCTGGAGCTTTTCAACCGAGCTGCAAGAGTGAAAAGTGTGATGGCATGTCTATCTGAGAAGGAAGGTTCGGTGCCGCAGCCTGTTGTGCACAATTTATATGCTGATAAGAGAAGGGGGTGCTTTTGGAACGTTTTCCTTCCTGACACTTCTGTCTCTGTGAGCTTTAGCTGCTTGGACTCAGGGATACCGAAGGTATGTGAAAGTGACTGGGATGCGAGAATCATGTTGCACAGGGAACAGGGAAGGTCAGCAAATGTTTCCTGTCCTGGCACATCTCTCAGTCTGAACTGCAGCTGCAGATGCTTCACTTCCGCCAAGGACTCTGCCACCTTGAGAGAAGGATGCGCTCTATGGAGTTGAGAAAGAAAGTGCGTCTCACTAGCTTCTTTCCTCTACTTCATAGACAGCAAAGGGGCTATGAAAGGCAGCACTGGCTTTTTGTTCTAGGACTTCTTCTTTACAAGCAGCTGCTGGATGTTTGGAAGGGGGTTTGGGATATGCAAAAATGAGAGGCTAAGATGGTAAGAGGGTAAGATGGAAGTCATCTGGCAAAAGCAGAGCTCACAAAAGGGCCAGCTGAGAAAGCTCTTGCTGCCTACAACTTCAACTGCACCCCTCAAAGCAGCAGCACACATGCTGCTCTCGGCACTTTCCTTCTCAGCTCTACGCACCATCCTAAGCCTTGCCTCTCCCACACTCAGGATCCAAAGACAACGGCACCAGGGACTGCTCACACACTAAAGGCACCAGGACAAAAGGCTCACCAGCTTGGCCTTTGCATTCCCGCTGACAGCTCCACAGCTTGAACCCAGAGAACTGCCTGCTGCCAACAGCCTTTCCAATCACTCTGAGCACCTCATGACAAGGAGTGTGGGGAATGAATCTCCAGCAGCCTCCTGCCCCAGGCTGTCCCCCGGGAGCAGCCCTGCTCCAGGCTGTGACTGCCACCTGCACAGCCAAAGGACCCAGAGCCGGTGTTACACACCACGGCTGTGCCTGGCACAGAGACACCAGTGGCCACACAAGTGGCCATGGCACTGTCCACACACAGTCCCTGCTGCTGCTCCCCCAGCCGCTGGCACCAACTCCCAGCTACCCACTCCTAAAGCCACGGGGCCCACTGGGACACTGCGGGGGCTCGTGGAAGCCAGCGGCCCATGTGACACAGCGGGGCTGCACAGAGCCCACGGTGCTTTGTGACCCGTGGCTCCCAGGAGAGCCTTTGTGATGCTGGGGAACTACAAGGAAGCCTGGCTCCTCTGTGACACCACCACAGAAGCTCAGGGGAGCCCTTGAGACTGTGCTGATGCTATTGAACCTGATGCAACCCTGCCTCCTCTGTGACACCACAGAAGCTCTTGGAGCCCTGGAGACCGTGGTGATGCTATGGAACCTGATGCAACCCTGCCTCCTCTGTGACACCACAGAACCTCTGGGAGCCCTGGAGACCGTGCTGATGCTATGGAACCTGATGCAACCCTGCCTCCACTGTGACACCACAGAAGGTCAGGGAGCCCTGGAGACTGTGGTGATGCTATGGAACCTGATGCAACCCTGCCTCCACTGTGACACCACAGAACCTCTGGGAGCCCTGGAGACCGTGCTGATGCTATGGAACCTGATGCAACCCTGCCTCCACTGTGACACCACAGAAGCTCGGGGAGCTCTGCAGACCGTGGGGATGCTGGCGAAGCTGACGGAACCCTGGGCACCACAGTGACGCTATGGAACCTGGTGGAACCGAGGGGCCACAGTGACACTGTGGGGCCTTTTGGAAGCAACAGGACCCTGGTGGGAAGCCACGGGATGATTAATCCTGCACGAACCTGCTCCAGGTGGGCTCCTCTCTCCCGGCTTCCACAGGTGCTGCTAGGATCCCACTCCGGCACTGGCTTGGCACGGGCTCACGGCTTCCTTTGGCAATGGCTCTGCTCCAGGATGGCATGCTGCAGAGAATGCAGGTAGATTTTGTGCTCACTCCTGGCATGCAGCTGGACAATAAAGCCTGATCCAGCCCCCCCTCAGCATATGTCCGGCTCTGGCATTGGGGCGGGGCAACTTTGGGAGCAGCCCCAGCCCTGCTCCTGCTCCCGGCTGGGCACCCAGCTGCTGGGACACAGGTGTGTCCTGATGCCACCGTCTACTCCTTTGAGAAGGGGAGGACAGAGTGCATCAGGGAGTTTGGTGTGGCTTACATGCGGCAAGGAGAAGGTGCAGCCCCAAACTGGCTTTCACTTCTAGAACCTTTTGCTATTGCGGGAGCAGCTGCTGGAGCTTTTCAACCGAGCTGCAAGAGTGAAAAGTGTGATGGCATGTCTATCTGAGAAGGAAGGTTCGGTGCCGCAGCCTGTTGTGCACAATTTATATGCTGATAAGAGAAGGGGGTGCTTTTGGAACGTTTTCCTTCCTGACACTTCTGTCTCTGTGAGCTTTAGCTGCTTGGACTCAGGGATACCGAAGGTATGTGAAAGTGACTGGGATGCGAGAATCATGTTGCACAGGGAACAGGGAAGGTCAGCAAATGTTTCCTGTCCTGGCACATCTCTCAGTCTGAACTGCAGCTGCAGATGCTTCACTTCCGCCAAGGACTCTGCCACCTTGAGAGAAGGATGCGCTCTATGGAGTTGAGAAAGAAAGTGCGTCTCACTAGCTTCTTTCCTCTACTTCATAGACAGCAAAGGGGCTATGAAAGGCAGCACTGGCTTTTTGTTCTAGGACTTCTTCTTTACAAGCAGCTGCTGGATGTTTGGAAGGGGGTTTGGGATATGCAAAAATGAGAGGCTAAGATGGTAAGAGGGTAAGATGGAAGTCATCTGGCAAAAGCAGAGCTCACAAAAGGGCCAGCTGAGAAAGCTCTTGCTGCCTACAACTTCAACTGCACCCCTCAAAGCAGCAGCACACACGCTGCTCTCGGCACTTTCCTTCTCAGCTCTACGCACCATCCTAAGCCTTGCCTCTCCCACACTCAGGATCCAAAGACAACGGCACCAGGGACTGCTCACACACTAAAGGCACCAGGACAAAAGGCTCACCAGCTTGGCCTTTGCATTCCCGCTGACAGCTCCACAGCTTGAACCCAGAGAACTGCCTGCTGCCAACAGCCTTTCCAATCACTCTGAGCACCTCATGACAAGGAGTGTGGGGAATGAATCTCCAGCAGCCTCCTGCCCCAGGCTGTCCCCCGGGAGCAGCCCTGCTCCAGGCTGTGACTGCCACCTGCACAGCCAAAGGACCCAGAGCCGGTGTTACACACCACGGCTGTGCCTGGCACAGAGACACCAGTGGCCACACAAGTGGCCATGGCACTGTCCACACACAGTCCCTGCTGCTGCTCCCCCAGCCGCTGGCACCAACTCCCAGCTACCCACTCCTAAAGCCACGGGGCCCACTGGGACACTGCGGGGGCTCGTGGAAGCCAGCGGCCCATGTGACACAGCGGGGCTGCACAGAGCCCACGGTGCTTTGTGACCCGTGGCTCCCAGGAGAGCCTTTGTGATGCTGGGGAACTACAAGGAAGCCTGGCTCCTCTGTGACACCACCACAGAAGCTCAGGGGAGCCCTTGAGACTGTGCTGATGCTATTGAACCTGATGCAACCCTGCCTCCTCTGTGACACCACAGAAGCTCTTGGAGCCCTGGAGACCGTGGTGATGCTATGGAACCTGATGCAACCCTGCCTCCTCTGTGACACCACAGAACCTCTGGGAGCCCTGGAGACCGTGCTGATGCTATGGAACCTGATGCAACCCTGCCTCCACTGTGACACCACAGAAGCTCAGGGAGCCCTGGAGACTGTGGTGATGCTATGGAACCTGATGCAACCCTGCCTCCACTGTGACACCACAGAACCTCTGGGAGCCCTGGAGACCGTGCTGATGCTATGGAACCTGATGCAACCCTGCCTCCACTGTGACACCACAGAAGCTCGGGGAGCTCTGCAGACCGTGGGGATGCTGGCGAAGCTGACGGAACCCTGGGCACCACAGTGACGCTATGGAACCTGGTGGAACCGAGGGGCCACAGTGACACTGTGGGGCCTTTTGGAAGCAACAGGACCCTGGTGGGAAGCCACGGGATGATTAATCCTGCACGAACCTGCTCCAGGTGGGCTCCTCTCTCCCGGCTTCCACAGGTGCTGCTAGGATCCCACTCCGGCACTGGCTTGGCACGGGCTCACGGCTTCCTTTGGCAATGGCTCTGCTCCAGGATGGCATGCTGCAGAGAATGCAGGTAGATTTTGTGCTCACTCCTGGCATGCAGCTGGACAATAAAGCCTGATCCAGCCCCCCCTCAGCATATGTCCGGCTCTGGCATTGGGGCGGGGCAACTTTGGGAGCAGCCCCAGCCCTGCTCCTGCTCCCGGCTGGGCACCCAGCTGCTGGGACACAGGTGTGTCCTGATGCCACCGTCTACTCCTTTGAGAAGGGGAGGACAGAGTGCATCAGGGAGTTTGGTGTGGCTTACATGCGGCAAGGAGAAGGTGCAGCCCCAAACTGGCTTTCACTTCTAGAACCTTTTGCTATTGCGGGAGCAGCTGCTGGAGCTTTTCAACCGAGCTGCAAGAGTGAAAAGTGTGATGGCATGTCTATCTGAGAAGGAAGGTTCGGTGCCGCAGCCTGTTGTGCACAATTTATATGCTGATAAGAGAAGGGGGTGCTTTTGGAACGTTTTCCTTCCTGACACTTCTGTCTCTGTGAGCTTTAGCTGCTTGGACTCAGGGATACCGAAGGTATGTGAAAGTGACTGGGATGCGAGAATCATGTTGCACAGGGAACAGGGAAGGTCAGCAAATGTTTCCTGTCCTGGCACATCTCTCAGTCTGAACTGCAGCTGCAGATGCTTCACTTCCGCCAAGGACTCTGCCACCTTGAGAGAAGGATGCGCTCTATGGAGTTGAGAAAGAAAGTGCGTCTCACTAGCTTCTTTCCTCTACTTCATAGACAGCAAAGGGGCTATGAAAGGCAGCACTGGCTTTTTGTTCTAGGACTTCTTCTTTACAAGCAGCTGCTGGATGTTTGGAAGGGGGTTTGGGATATGCAAAAATGAGAGGCTAAGATGGTAAGAGGGTAAGATGGAAGTCATCTGGCAAAAGCAGAGCTCACAAAAGGGCCAGCTGAGAAAGCTCTTGCTGCCTACAACTTCAACTGCACCCCTCAAAGCAGCAGCACACACGCTGCTCTCGGCACTTTCCTTCTCAGCTCTACGCACCATCCTAAGCCTTGCCTCTCCCACACTCAGGATCCAAAGACAACGGCACCAGGGACTGCTCACACACTAAAGGCACCAGGACAAAAGGCTCACCAGCTTGGCCTTTGCATTCCCGCTGACAGCTCCACAGCTTGAACCCAGAGAACTGCCTGCTGCCAACAGCCTTTCCAATCACTCTGAGCACCTCATGACAAGGAGTGTGGGGAATGAATCTCCAGCAGCCTCCTGCCCCAGGCTGTCCCCCGGGAGCAGCCCTGCTCCAGGCTGTGACTGCCACCTGCACAGCCAAAGGACCCAGAGCCGGTGTTACACACCACGGCTGTGCCTGGCACAGAGACACCAGTGGCCACACAAGTGGCCATGGCACTGTCCACACACAGTCCCTGCTGCTGCTCCCCCAGCCGCTGGCACCAACTCCCAGCCACCCACTCCTAAAGCCACGGGGCCCACTGGGACACTGCGGGGGCTCGTGGAAGCCAGCGGCCCATGTGACACAGTGGGGCTGCACAGAGCCCACGGTGCTTTGTGACCCGTGGCTCCCAGGAGAGCCTTTGTGATGCTGGGGAACTACAAGGAAGCCTGGCTCCTCTGTGACACCACCACAGAAGCTCAGGGGAGCCCTGGAGGCCGTGCTGATGCTATTGAACCTGATGCAACCCTGCCTCCTCTGTGACACCACAGAACCTCTGGGAGCTCTGGAAACCGTGCTGATGCTATGGAACCTGATGCAACCCTGCCTCCACTGTGACACCACAGAAGCTCAGGGAGCCCTGGAGACTGTGGTGATGCTATGGAACCTGATGCAACCCTGCCTCCACTGTGACACCACAGAACCTCTGGGAGCCCTGGAGACCGTGCTGATGCTATGGAACCTGATGCAACCCTGCCTCCACTGTGACACCACAGAAGCTCGGGGAGCTCTGCAGACCGTGGGGATGCTGGCGAAGCTGACGGAACCCTGGGCACCACAGTGACGCTATGGAACCTGGTGGAACCGAGGGGCCACAGTGACACTGTGGGGCCTTTTGGAAGCAACAGGACCCTGGTGGGAAGCCACGGGATGATTAATCCTGCACGAACCTGCTCCAGGTGGGCTCCTCTCTCCCGGCTTCCACAGGTGCTGCTAGGATCCCACTCCGGCACTGGCTTGGCACGGGCTGACGGCTTCCTTTGGCAATGGCTCTGCTCCAGGATGGCATGCTGCAGAGAATGCAGGTAGATTTTGTGCTCACTCCTGGCATGCAGCTGGACAATAAAGCCTGATCCAGCCCCCCCTCAGCATATGTCCGGCTCTGGCATTGGGGCGGGGCAACTTTGGGAGCAGCCCCAGCCCTGCTCCTGCTCCCGGCTGGGCACCCAGCTGCTGGGACACAGGTGTGTCCTGATGCCACCGTCTACTCCTTTGAGAAGGGGAGGACAGAGTGCATCAGGGAGTTTGGTGTGGCTTACATGCGGCAAGGAGAAGGTGCAGCCCCAAACTGGCTTTCACTTCTAGAACCTTTTGCTATTGCGGGAGCAGCTGCTGGAGCTTTTCAACCGAGCTGCAAGAGTGAAAAGTGTGATGGCATGTCTATCTGAGAAGGAAGGTTCGGTGCCGCAGCCTGTTGTGCACAATTTATATGCTGATAAGAGAAGGGGGTGCTTTTGGAACGTTTTCCTTCCTGACACTTCTGTCTCTGTGAGCTTTAGCTGCTTGGACTCAGGGATACCGAAGGTATGTGAAAGTGACTGGGATGCGAGAATCATGTTGCACAGGGAACAGGGAAGGTCAGCAAATGTTTCCTGTCCTGGCACATCTCTCAGTCTGAACTGCAGCTGCAGATGCTTCACTTCCGCCAAGGACTCTGCCACCTTGAGAGAAGGATGCGCTCTATGGAGTTGAGAAAGAAAGTGCGTCTCACTAGCTTCTTTCCTCTACTTCATAGACAGCAAAGGGGCTATGAAAGGCAGCACTGGCTTTTTGTTCTAGGACTTCTTCTTTACAAGCAGCTGCTGGATGTTTGGAAGGGGGTTTGGGATATGCAAAAATGAGAGGCTAAGATGGTAAGAGGGTAAGATGGAAGTCATCTGGCAAAAGCAGAGCTCACAAAAGGGCCAGCTGAGAAAGCTCTTGCTGCCTACAACTTCAACTGCACCCCTCAAAGCAGCAGCACACACGCTGCTCTCGGCACTTTCCTTCTCAGCTCTACGCACCATCCTAAGCCTTGCCTCTCCCACACTCAGGATCCAAAGACAACGGCACCAGGGACTGCTCACACACTAAAGGCACCAGGACAAAAGGCTCACCAGCTTGGCCTTTGCATTCCTGCTGACAGCTCCACAGCTTGAACCCAGAGAACTGCCTGCTGCCAACAGCCTTTCCAATCACTCTGAGCACCTCATGACAAGGAGTGTGGGGAATGAATCTCCAGCAGCCTCCTGCCCCAGGCTGTCCCCCGGGAGCAGCCCTGCTCCAGGCTGTGACTGCCACCTGCACAGCCAAAGGACCCAGAGCCGGTGTTACACACCACGGCTGTGCCTGGCACAGAGACACCAGTGGCCACACAAGTGGCCATGGCACTGTCCACACACAGTCCCTGCTGCTGCTCCCCCAGCCGCTGGCACCAACTCCCAGCCACCCACTCCTAAAGCCACGGGGCCCACTGGGACACTGCGGGGGCTCGTGGAAGCCAGCGGCCCATGTGACACAGCGGGGCTGCACAGAGCCCACGGTGCTTTGTGACCCGTGGCTCCCAGGAGAGCCTTTGTGATGCTGGGGAACTACAAGGAAGCCTGGCTCCTCTGTGACACCACCACAGAAGCTCAGGGGAGCCCTGGAGGCCGTGCTGATGCTATTGAACCTGATGCAACCCTGCCTCCTCTGTGACACCACAGATCCTCTGGGAGCCCTGGAGACTGTGCTGATGCTATGGAACCTGATGCAACCCTGCCTCCACTGTGACACCACAGAAGCTCAGGGAGCCCTGGAGACTGTGGTGATGCTATGGAACCTGATGCAACCCTGCCTCCACTGTGACACCACAGAACCTCTGGGAGCCCTGGAGACCGTGCTGATGCTATGGAACCTGATGCAACCCTGCCTCCACTGTGACACCACAGAAGCTCGGGGAGCTCTGCAGACTGTGGGGATGCTGGCGAAGCTGACGGAACCCTGGGCACCACAGTGACGCTATGGAACCTGGTGGAACCGAGGGGCCACAGTGACACTGTGGGGCCTTTTGGAAGCAACAGGACCCTGGTGGGAAGCCACGGGATGATTAATCCTGCACGAACCTGCTCCAGGTGGGCTCCTCTCTCCCAGCTTCCACAGGTGCTGCTAGGATCCCACTCCGGCACTGGCTTGGCACGGGCTCACGGCTTCCTTTGGCAATGGCTCTGCTCCAGGATGGCATGCTGCAGAGAATGCAGGTAGATTTTGTGCTCACTCCTGGCATGCAGCTGGACAATAAAGCCTGATCCAGCCCCCCCTCAGCATATGTCCGGCTCTGGCATTGGGGCGGGGCAACTTTGGGAGCAGCCCCAGCCCTGCTCCTGCTCCCGGCTGGGCACCCAGCTGCTGGGACACAGGTGTGTCCTGATGCCACCGTCTACTCCTTTGAGAAGGGGAGGACAGAGTGCATCAGGGAGTTTGGTGTGGCTTACATGCGGCAAGGAGAAGGTGCAGCCCCAAACTGGCTTTCACTTCTAGAACCTTTTGCTATTGCGGGAGCAGCTGCTGGAGCTTTTCAACCGAGCTGCAAGAGTGAAAAGTGTGATGGCATGTCTATCTGAGAAGGAAGGTTCGGTGCCGCAGCCTGTTGTGCACAATTTATATGCTGATAAGAGAAGGGGGTGCTTTTGCAACGTTTTCCTTCCTGACACTTCTGTCTCTGTGAGCTTTAGCTGCTTGGACTCAGGGATACCGAAGGTATGTGAAAGTGACTGGGATGCGAGAATCATGTTGCACAGGGAACAGGGAAGGTCAGCAAATGTTTCCTGTCCTGGCACATCTCTCAGTCTGAACTGCAGCTGCAGATGCTTCACTTCCGCCAAGGACTCTGCCACCTTGAGAGAAGGATGCGCTCTATGGAGTTGAGAAAGAAAGTGCGTCTCACTAGCTTCTTTCCTCTACTTCATAGACAGCAAAGGGGCTATGAAAGGCAGCACTGGCTTTTTGTTCTAGGACTTCTTCTTTACAAGCAGCTGCTGGATGTTTGGAAGGGGGTTTGGGATATGCAAAAATGAGAGGCTAAGATGGTAAGAGGGTAAGATGGAAGTCATCTGGCAAAAGCAGAGCTCACAAAAGGGCCAGCTGAGAAAGCTCTTGCTGCCTACAACTTCAACTGCACCCCTCAAAGCAGCAGCACACACGCTGCTCTCGGCACTTTCCTTCTCAGCTCTACGCACCATCCTAAGCCTTGCCTCTCCCACACTCAGGATCCAAAGACAACGGCACCAGGGACTGCTCACACACTAAAGGCACCAGGACAAAAGGCTCACCAGCTTGGCCTTTGCATTCCTGCTGACAGCTCCACAGCTTGAACCCAGAGAACTGCCTGCTGCCAACAGCCTTTCCAATCACTCTGAGCACCTCATGACAAGGAGTGTGGGGAATGAATCTCCAGCAGCCTCCTGCCCCAGGCTGTCCCCCGGGAGCAGCCCTGCTCCAGGCCGTGACTGCCACCTGCACAGCCAAAGGACCCAGAGCCGGTGTTACACACCACGGCTGTGCCTGGCACAGAGACACCAGTGGCCACACAAGTGGCCATGGCACTGTCCACACACAGTCCCTGCTGCTGCTCCCCCAGCCGCTGGCACCAACTCCCAGCCACCCACTCCTAAAGCCACGGGGCCCACTGGGACACTGCGGGGGCTCGTGGAAGCCAGCGGCCATTGTGACACAGCGGGGCTGCACAGAGCCCACGGTGCTTTGTGACCCGTGGCTCCCAGGAGAGCCTTTGTTGTTGGGGAAGATGAAACAGGAAAGCCTTATAAATATGATTGCCTAACAAAAGATTCTGGGAATATGAAAACTGTGAGCGACATCGAAATGAAGGCCATCTTTGAGATATAGAGTCTTAGTTACTGAACAACTGGAAAACAATGGTATAGCCGGCTGAAGGTAATCCCCTCTTGATTGAACAATACCCTCTGCTTGCAGACAGGTCCAAGGGTCAGAGCAGACCCTACTAGCTCAGCAGAAGGGGTCCAAAGAGTAGTTTTTAGAAGTTAAAATGTAACACTCTATGGTAATGTAAGAACTCTTATAGGCTGTATGTAAATGCTATAGGATTTGTACCTTGTATTAGATTGGCTACTGAGAATTAGAATATTCACTACAGAAGATGATTTATTGTATTGTAACAAGCTCCTCGCTCTCTTAACTCCTCTCCTCTTAGTAATGCTCTTCTCCTCTTAGTAACGCTCTTAGTAACTCTCTTAGTAGCTCTCTTAGTAATGCTCTTCTCCTCTTAGTAGCTCTCTTAGTAACTCTCTTGCTCTTCTTCTTCCTCTTAATTCAGCTCTCCTCTTAGTTTGTCTCTCTTGCTCTTTACACTCTTAGCTCTCAGCCTCTTGCTCTAGCTCTCTCGCTCACTCTCTCTCCCTCTCTTACACCTTGGGCCTGCTTGGAGCTGCAGCTGGCAGCTCTAAGCAGTGCCCCTGTACCCACGCCCTCTGCAATAAACTGCATGCTCCAAAGACCTGCTTATAGAGATCTCTCGTCGCCGTCCATCTCCAGCCGGCCCGACCGAACCCACACCCTCATCACCATCATCGCCATCAATTTCGACAAACTGGCGCCCAAACGTGAGTGAAGGCCTGATTCAGCTTCTTCCACCTGTGAGAGACTTCGCCATGGACGGTAACTAAAAGACCAGTTATAGCCACCTGGAACGTGTCGTGAGCACGGCATACCGTTGCTGCGCAGCGTAAAAGCCGGAGCTCTATAACTCTGCTGAGGCAGCCCTCGAGCACGGGGAGCCGTTACTTCGTAGCAATTACCTGGAGCTCTCGGAGGGAGGAAATTGCCTGGCAGTCCTCGAGCACAGACGGCCACTGCTGCGCAGCGGTTACCTGGAGCTCTTTGAGGAAGTTTGCCGTGGTACCCCTCGAGCACGGACACGCTGCTAAGCAGTGCAGACCGGAGCTCTTAGGAGGGATCCAGCCGCGCGCCCGAGCACAGGCGGGTATTGCTCAGCACCGCCCGCGCTGGAGCTCTGAGTGGAGACACCTGCGAGGTCCCGAGCACGGAAAGCCGTTGCCAAGCGACGCCTGAAACCGGAGCTCTGAGGAGGGACCCGACAGCAGCGTCCTGAGCGCCGTGTGGAGAGCCTGGCCAGCCCCCCACGACGGACTTCTGATTAAGGACCCTGCCCCCTGCGACATCTAGGTGAGTATCATACTGGTCAATAATGGGACAAACTCACTCTGCCCATGACAGACATCTCTATAAACAACTTAAGTACTTACTAAGCTCCGGTCCAAGTCAATTACCTAAACAGGAGCTAAAAAACCTCTTCGAATGGACTCTGATTAATTTCCCAAATGCTGACCGTTCAGCCGTCTTTACAAGAGACTTCTGGGACACAGTTCGGGTTAAACTCTTTAATAATATCTCCCGCCGGGATTGGGCTGCCGCGGAGCTGGTCCCGGCTTGCAGAGCGCTCGTGGAGCTGTTTGCTGTGAAGGCGCCGCCCGCAGCAGCCACCTCGCCGGGTCCCGCTCCTGCTGCGAGCCCGCCCCTTGCCGCCGCGAGCCTGCAACCGGGCACGGCCCCCGCCCCGCCGCCGGACCTCACGGCTCCGGTACCCGCGGTCCAGCTGTCTCGTGCCGCCCCGCCCCACCCCCCCGCGGTCCCTGCACCGGTCACCCCTGCCCCACCGGACTCCACCGCCCCCCCCACCGCCCCCGTCATCTCCACCCCCACGGTCCCGTTAGTCCCTGCTGTCCCGCCTCTCGCGGCTCCGGTAGCCGCGGTCCGACTGACTCGTGCCGCCCCGCCCCCCGCCCCCGCTGTCCTGGCAGCCGTCACCCCTGTCCCACCGGACCCTACGACCCCCTCCACCGCTCCCCCCATCCCCGCCCCCCCCATCCCGTTCCTCCCTGCTGCCCCGGCTCCCGCGGTCCCCGCCCTCGGCTCCAGCGTCTTCGCGGCCCCGTCCCTCGCTCCTCCCACCCCGTCCGCCAGCGCCTTCGCGGCCCCGCCCCCCGCCGATAGCCCCGCGGGGCCAGCGGCTGCTCCCCAGCCACCTACGGGTCCTACCGCTCCCCTAGCCGCGCCTGTTATGGCTGTAGCCACCATCATAGCCGGCCCCCCGCAAAGCCAGGCGGCGACCCTTCTTCCAGCCCCCCAGGTCCCCCTCGCCGCCACCGACACGGCGCCGGTGGTGGTCAACGTCCCGTCCGCGTCCGTGGGACACGGAGCGCCCCAGCCCCGCCAGCCACCTGGTGCCGGCGCTGCAGCGCCTACACAGATGGCTGCTGCCTCTCCCGTGCCTGCCGCTGCTCCAGCCCCGTCTCCTGGCACCGCCGCGCCGGCAGCCACACCAGCCCAGCCTGCAAACTCCCAGCGGCAGCACGCCGCGGTCCAGCCGCCGACTGGCCCACCGTTCGCCATGGCCCCACCGCAACATACTCCCGCCGCCTCCACGCCGGCCCTCCCGCCTCCCGCAGCCCCGGGATCGTCTCCTGCCGACGGGACAGCCCTGCCACCTCCCGCTCTCCCCGACACACAGACAGCGGCCATCACAGTCCGCCACGTTGACCTGATGGCGTAACCCACGCACGCTCACACTTCTCCAACCACAGCACTGCTCACGGAACTAGCTCCGCCACCGCCCCCCACGGCTTTCACCTCGCCTTCAATAGAGCCACCCGCACCCCCTCGCCCGCTGCCGCGGAGCCGGTTGCTCGCGGCCCCCCCGCCTCCTCGCCCGCCACCGCGGAGATCGGCAGTGCCATCGCCGCCCCCGCCGGGGCCCTCCGGCACCGCACAGCTGTATCCCTCGGCTACCGCCGCCCAGCAACATCCCTCCGCGCAGCTCAGCCTCGCCTCACAAGCCGCAAACAGGGGGGGAACGGAGGGCAGTGGTGCAGCTCCAGTGGCAGGGAAGACGGAGAGCCGCTCTGCCCGAGCTGATGCTTTAAATCTAACACCAGGAAACCCTGAAAAGCAGCCAGATTTGTTTGCAATGAGCCCCAGAGTCCCGCCAGCGAGCGGCTGGGATCTTGCAACCCATAAGGAGAAAACGAGTTCTGAGAGTTTGTTAGCGCTACTTTCTGAATCAAAAAATCCTCCAAAGTGCTCAGATTATTCTCAATTAACAGATTGGCATGAAATAAGACTCCAAAGCTGTAAAGATGAAAGTCTATTAGCTAAGCCTGTGATAGCTAGCCAACAGCCTGACAGTCCCAAAACGTGGGTTCCCATCCCCACTCACGAAATTAAAGAACTAAGAAGGGCTGTAAGAGATAGTGGTATTTGCTCACCGTATCTTAAACAACTGCTAAAAAGTACCCTAAAAAGAACACATCAAACCCTAAAACGCATTTTAGATCAACAGAGAGGGGGAGAAGTCCAGGATACACCTCAAAGGAGGTTGAACAAGGCTTTGTATGTTTACAATTTTTTGAATAGCTCTGCAGAAGAGCCTGATCCCCCCATTTATAGACATTTTTTGAACAACAAAAAAGCAAAACTGAAAGAGCGCCCCCCAGTTTTGATTAAAAATCTAGACTCAGGAAAAATAGAAGGACCATACAATCTTATAATGTGGGGGAAGGGGTTTGCATGTGTTTCCACAGGTGAAGGAATCAAGTGGGTTCCAGCAAAAAACGTGAAGCCATACCTCGCATCAAAGCCTGCTGATGCCACCACACCAGCCAGTGACTCTGCAAGTGGAAGCCAGGAAGCAAGCACCCAGACCTGAACTGCGCAGAATCACCAGAAGAAAGTGATCTGCCAAAAACAGCTCAAGAAAAGAATGGAGTTTTCTCATTTGCGCGCGTGCATGTTGCTTTTATTCTTTTGTTTTAGTTTTTGTAGTGAAGCTTTACCTGTGAATCAACCAAAGACAAATGTCTGGGTTGCTTTAGCCAAATCCGCAGGCTCCGATACCATCTGTCTATCTGACACAAGCCCTGACAAACCTTTTTCAACCTGTTTAGTTGGAGTACCTCTTCCAGAAGGTTTTGATAATATTACTCTTGATAAGTATTGGCCATATGACGATCATCATGTATCTCCAACTCCCAGCCATAGACACCAAACTTATATTGATAATTCTAAAATTGATAAATCTGACCTTCAAGAGCTAGAAATCCTAGGTTCGTTAACTATGGATACCTGCTATTTCTTTCACTTTCAAGGAGAAAACGGTCCCCATTTAAATGTTACCCCATATCACCCAGCTTATAGCAATGTAACTTCTTGGTGTAGTCAAGTTAAGCTTCTTATATATGACGAACCTCATGCAGATCGTTTTAGCAAACTTCCTATTCGATTCCCCAGAGGAATTTGGCTCATCTGTGGAGACAGGGCCTGGCAAGGTATACCTTCAAAAATAGATGGTGGCCCTTGTGCTCTGGGACAACTTACAATTATTGCTCCCAGTGTCAAAGAGGTAATCAAAAAGAAAAGCAGAAAGATCAGATCTTCCTGGGGACATCAGTACGATAGTGACTGTGATAGTGACTTCCACCCTTGGAACTCTGGAAAATCAATTGTTGCAAGCATTTTTCTACCTCAGTTAAGCTCCTCAATTGCTTTAAAACAGTTAAACAAGTTGGGATGTTGGCTCAGCAAGGAGGTAAATGCCACCTCTACTATGATCAGTGATCTGTTAACCGATGAAGAGGCAGTCAGACATGCCACTTTACAAAATAGAGCTGCCGTTGATTATCTTTTATTAGCACATGGGCACAGCTGTGAAGATTTTGAAGGATTATGCTGTATGAACTTATCCGATCATTCTGTTTCCATTCACAAACAGCTACAAAACCTAAAGGATCTAGCTAACCAAATTAGAACAGATGACCCGTCTTGGCTGGACAGTTTGTTTGATGATTGGAGCTTTGCACCTTGGCTAAGGGAACTCTGTAAAATAGGCTTGATTATTCTAGTAGTAATAATTATAGTTTTAGTAGCAGTACCTTGTATGCTTCAGTGTGTGCAAAAAATAACGAGTAGGACTGTATCTAATATCTTAGTTGTTCATCAGAACGGGGGAGATGTTGGGGAAGATGAAACAGGAAAGCCTTATAAATATGATTGCCTAACAAAAGATTCTGGGAATATGAAAACTGTGAGCGACATCGAAATGAAGGCCATCTTTGAGATATAGAGTCTTAGTTACTGAACAACTGGAAAACAATGGTATAGCCGGCTGAAGGTAATCCCCTCTTGATTGAACAATACCCTCTGCTTGCAGACAGGTCCAAGGGTCAGAGCAGACCCTACTAGCTCAGCAGAAGGGGTCCAAAGAGTAGTTTTTAGAAGTTAAAATGTAACACTCTATGGTAATGTAAGAACTCTTATAGGCTGTATGTAAATGCTATAGGATTTGTACCTTGTATTAGATTGGCTACTGAGAATTAGAATATTCACTACAGAAGATGATTTATTGTATTGTAACAAGCTCCTCGCTCTCTTAACTCCTCTCCTCTTAGTAATGCTCTTCTCCTCTTAGTAACGCTCTTAGTAACTCTCTTAGTAGCTCTCTTAGTAATGCTCTTCTCCTCTTAGTAGCTCTCTTAGTAACTCTCTTGCTCTTCTTCTTCCTCTTAATTCAGCTCTCCTCTTAGTTTGTCTCTCTTGCTCTTTACACTCTTAGCTCTCAGCCTCTTGCTCTAGCTCTCTCGCTCACTCTCTCTCCCTCTCTTACACCTTGGGCCTGCTTGGAGCTGCAGCTGGCAGCTCTAAGCAGTGCCCCTGTACCCACGCCCTCTGCAATAAACTGCATGCTCCAAAGACCTGCTTATAGAGATCTCTCGTCGCCGTCCATCTCCAGCCGGGCCCGACCGAACCCACACCCTCATCACCATCATCGCCATCAATTTCGACATTTGTGATGCTGGGGAACTACAAGGAAGCCTGGCTCCTCTGTGACACCACCAACGAAGCTCAGGGGAGCCCTGGAGACCGTGCTGATGCTATTGAACCTGATGCAACCCTGCCTCCTCTGTGACACCACAGAAGCTCTTGGAGCCCTGGAGACCGTGGTGATGCTATGGAACCTGATGCAACCCTGCCTCCTCTGTGACACCACAGAACCTCTGGGAGCCCTGGAGACCGTGCTGATGCTATGGAACCTGATGCAACCCTGCCTCCACTGTGACACCACAGAAGCTCAGGGAGCCCTGGAGACTGTGGTGATGCTATGGAACCTGATGCAACCCTGCCTCCACTGTGACACCACAGAACCTCTGGGAGCCCTGGAGACCGTGCTGATGCTATGGAACCTGATGCAACCCTGCCTCCACTGTGACACCACAGAAGCTCGGGGAGCTCTGCAGACCGTGGGGATGCTGGCGAAGCTGACGGAACCCTGGGCACCACAGTGACGCTATGGAACCTGGTGGAACCGAGGGGCCACAGTGACACTGTGGGGCCTTTTGGAAGCAACAGGACCCTGGTGGGAAGCCACGGGATGATTAATCCTGCACGAACCTGCTCCAGGTGGGCTACTCTCTCCCGGCTTCCACAGGTGCTGCTAGGATCCCACTCCGGCACTGGCTTGGCACGGGCTCACGGCTTCCTTTGGCAATGGCTCTGCTCCAGGATGGCATGCTGCAGAGAATGCAGGTAGATTTTGTGCTCACTCCTGGCATGCAGCTGGACAATAAAGCCTGATCCAGCCCCCCCTCAGCATATGTCCGGCTCTGGCATTGGGGCGGGGCAACTTTGGGAGCAGCCCCAGCCCTGCTCCTGCTCCCGGCTGGGCACCCAGCTGCTGGGACACAGGTGTGTCCTGATGCCACCGTCTACTCCTTTGAGAAGGGGAGGACAGAGTGCATCAGGGAGTTTGGTGTGGCTTACATGCGGCAAGGAGAAGGTGCAGCCCCAAACTGGCTTTCACTTCTAGAACCTTTTGCTATTGCGGGAGCAGCTGCTGGAGCTTTTCAACCGAGCTGCAAGAGTGAAAAGTGTGATGGCATGTCTATCTGAGAAGGAAGGTTCGGTGCCGCAGCCTGTTGTGCACAATTTATATGCTGATAAGAGAAGGGGGTGCTTTTGCAACGTTTTCCTTCCTGACACTTCTGTCTCTGTGAGCTTTAGCTGCTTGGACTCAGGGATACCGAAGGTATGTGAAAGTGACTGGGATGCGAGAATCATGTTGCACAGGGAACAGGGAAGGTCAGCAAATGTTTCCTGTCCTGGCACATCTCTCAGTCTGAACTGCAGCTGCAGATGCTTCACTTCCGCCAAGGACTCTGCCACCTTGAGAGAAGGATGCGCTCTATGGAGTTGAGAAAGAAAGTGCGTCTCACTAGCTTCTTTCCTCTACTTCATAGACAGCAAAGGGGCTATGAAAGGCAGCACTGGCTTTTTGTTCTAGGACTTCTTCTTTACAAGCAGCTGCTGGATGTTTGGAAGGGGGTTTGGGATATGCAAAAATGAGAGGCTAAGATGGTAAGAGGGTAAGATGGAAGTCATCTGGCAAAAGCAGAGCTCACAAAAGGGCCAGCTGAGAAAGCTCTTGCTGCCTACAACTTCAACTGCACCCCTCAAAGCAGCAGCACACACGCTGCTCTCGGCACTTTCCTTCTCAGCTCTACGCACCATCCTAAGCCTTGCCTCTCCCACACTCAGGATCCAAAGACAACGGCACCAGGGACTGCTCACACACTAAAGGCACCAGGACAAAAGGCTCACCAGCTTGGCCTTTGCATTCCCGCTGACAGCTCCACAGCTTGAACCCAGAGAACTGCCTGCTGCCAACAGCCTTTCCAATCACTCTGAGCACCTCATGACAAGGAGTGTGGGGAATGAATCTCCAGCAGCCTCCTGCCCCAGGCTGTCCCCCGGGAGCAGCCCTGCTCCAGGCCGTGACTGCCACCTGCACAGCCAAAGGACCCAGAGCCGGTGTTACACACCACGGCTGTGCCTGGCACAGAGACACCAGTGGCCACACAAGTGGCCATGGCACTGTCCACACACAGTCCCTGCTGCTGCTCCCCCAGCCGCTGGCACCAACTCCCAGCCACCCACTCCTAAAGCTACGGGGCCCACTGGGACACTGCGGGGGCTCGTGGAAGCCAGCGGCCATTGTGACACAGCGGGGCTGCACAGAGCCCACGGTGCTTTGTGACCCGTGGCTCCCAGGAGAGCCTTTGTGATGCTGGGGAACTACAAGGAAGCCTGGCTCCTCTGTGACACCACCACAGAAGCTCAGGGGAGCCCTGGAGACCGTGCTGATGCTATGGAACCTGATGCAACCCTGCCTCCTCTGTGACACCACAGAACCTCTGGGAGCCCTGGAGACCGTGCTGATGCTATGGAACCTGATGCAACCCTGCCTCCACTGTGACACCACAGAAGCTCAGGGAGCCCTGGAGACTGTGGTGATGCTATGGAACCTGATGCAACCCTGCCTCCACTGTGACACCACAGAACCTCTGGGAGCCCCGGAGACCGTGCTGATGCTATGGAACCTGATGCAACCCTGCCTCCACTGTGACACCACAGAAGCTCGGGGAGCTCTGCAGACCGTGGGGATGCTGGCGAAGCTGACGGAACCCTGGGCACCACAGTGACGCTATGGAACCTGGTGGAACCGAGGGGCCACAGTGACACTGTGGGGCCTTTTGGAAGCAACAGGACCCTGGTGGGAAGCCACGGGATGATTAATCCTGCACGAACCTGCTCCAGGTGGGCTCCTCTCTCCCGGCTTCCACAGGTGCTGCTAGGATCCCACTCCGGCACTGGCTTGGCACGGGCTCACGGCTTCCTTTGGCAATGGCTCTGCTCCAGGATGGCATGCTGCAGAGAATGCAGGTAGATTTTGTGCTCACTCCTGGCATGCAGCTGGACAATAAAGCCTGATCCAGCCCCCCCTCAGCATATGTCCGGCTCTGGCATTGGGGCGGGGCAACTTTGGGAGCAGCCCCAGCCCTGCTCCTGCTCCCGGCTGGGCACCCAGCTGCTGGGACACAGGTGTGTCCTGATGCCACCGTCTACTCCTTTGAGAAGGGGAGGACAGAGTGCATCAGGGAGTTTGGTGTGGCTTACATGCGGCAAGGAGAAGGTGCAGCCCCAAACTGGCTTTCACTTCTAGAACCTTTTGCTATTGCGGGAGCAGCTGCTGGAGCTTTTCAACCGAGCTGCAAGAGTGAAAAGTGTGATGGCATGTCTATCTGAGAAGGAAGGTTCGGTGCCGCAGCCTGTTGTGCACAATTTATATGCTGATAAGAGAAGGGGGTGCTTTTGGAACGTTTCCCTTCCTGACACTTCTGTCTCTGTGAGCTTTAGCTGCTTGGACTCAGGGATACCGAAGGTATGTGAAAGTGACTGGGATGCGAGAATCATGTTGCACAGGGAACAGGGAAGGTCAGCAAATGTTTCCTGTCCTGGCACATCTCTCAGTCTGAACTGCAGCTGCAGATGCTTCACTTCCGCCAAGGACTCTGCCACCTTGAGAGAAGGATGCGCTCTATGGAGTTGAGAAAGAAAGTGCGTCTCACTAGCTTCTTTCCTCTACTTCATAGACAGCAAAGGGGCTATGAAAGGCAGCACTGGCTTTTTGTTCTAGGACTTCTTCTTTACAAGCAGCTGCTGGATGTTTGGAAGGGGGTTTGGGATATGCAAAAATGAGAGGCTAAGATGGTAAGAGGGTAAGATGGAAGTCATCTGGCAAAAGCAGAGCTCACAAAAGGGCCAGCTGAGAAAGCTCTTGCTGCCTACAACTTCAACTGCACCCCTCAAAGCAGCAGCACACATGCTGCTCTCGGCACTTTCCTTCTCAGCTCTACGCACCATCCTAAGCCTTGCCTCTCCCACACTCAGGATCCAAAGACAACGGCACCAGGGACTGCTCACACACTAAAGGCACCAGGACAAAAGGCTCACCAGCTTGGCCTTTGCATTCCCGCTGACAGCTCCACAGCTTGAACCCAGAGAACTGCCTGCTGCCAACAGCCTTTCCAATCACTCTGAGCACCTCATGACAAGGAGTGTGGGGAATGAATCTCCAGCAGCCTCCTGCCCCAGGCTGTCCCCCGGGAGCAGCCCTGCTCCAGGCCGTGACTGCCACCTGCACAGCCAAAGGACCCAGAGCCGGTGTTACACACCACGGCTGTGCCTGGCACAGAGACACCAGTGGCCACACAAGTGGCCATGGCACTGTCCACACACAGTCCCTGCTGCTGCTCCCCCAGCCGCTGGCACCAACTCCCAGCCACCCACTCCTAAAGCCACGGGGCCCACTGGGACACTGCGGGGGCTCGTGGAAGCCAGCGGCCATTGTGACACAGCGGGGCTGCACAGAGCCCACGGTGCTTTGTGACCCGTGGCTCCCAGGAGAGCCTTTGTGATGCTGGGGAACTACAAGGAAGCCTGGCTCCTCTGTGACACCACCACAGAAGCTCAGGGGAGCCCTGGAGACCGTGCTGATGCTATTGAACCTGATGCAACCCTGCCTCCTCTGTGACACCACAGAAGCTCTTGGAGCCCTGGAGACCGTGGTGATGCTATGGAACCTGATGCAACCCTGCCTCCTCTGTGACACCACAGAACCTCTGGGAGCCCTGGAGACCGTGCTGATGCTATGGAACCTGATGCAACCCTGCCTCCACTGTGACACCACAGAAGCTCAGGGAGCCCTGGAGACTGTGGTGATGCTATGGAACCTGATGCAACCCTGCCTCCACTGTGACACCACAGAACCTCTGGGAGCCCTGGAGACCGTGCTGATGCTATGGAACCTGATGCAACCCTGCCTCCACTGTGACACCACAGAAGCTCGGGGAGCTCTGCAGACCGTGGGGATGCTGGCGAAGCTGACGGAACCCTGGGCACCACAGTGACGCTATGGAACCTGGTGGAACCGAGGGGCCACAGTGACACTGTGGGGCCTTTTGGAAGCAACAGGACCCTGGTGGGAAGCCACGGGATGATTAATCCTGCACGAACCTGCTCCAGGTGGGCTCCTCTCTCCCGGCTTCCACAGGTGCTGCTAGGATCCCACTCCGGCACTGGCTTGGCACGGGCTGACGGCTTCCTTTGGCAATGGCTCTGCTCCAGGATGGCATGCTGCAGAGAATGCAGGTAGATTTTGTGCTCACTCCTGGCATGCAGCTGGACAATAAAGCCTGATCCAGCCCCCCCTCAGCATATGTCCGGCTCTGGCATTGGGGCGGGGCAACTTTGGGAGCAGCCCCAGCCCTGCTCCTGCTCCCGGCTGGGCACCCAGCTGCTGGGACACAGGTGTGTCCTGATGCCACCGTCTACTCCTTTGAGAAGGGGAGGACAGAGTGCATCAGGGAGTTTGGTGTGGCTTACATGCGGCAAGGAGAAGGTGCAGCCCCAAACTGGCTTTCACTTCTAGAACCTTTTGCTATTGCGGGAGCAGCTGCTGGAGCTTTTCAACCGAGCTGCAAGAGTGAAAAGTGTGATGGCATGTCTATCTGAGAAGGAAGGTTCGGTGCCGCAGCCTGTTGTGCACAATTTATATGCTGATAAGAGAAGGGGGTGCTTTTGGAACGTTTTCCTTCCTGACACTTCTGTCTCTGTGAGCTTTAGCTGCTTGGACTCAGGGATACCGAAGGTATGTGAAAGTGACTGGGATGCGAGAATCATAGTGCACAGGGAACAGGGAAGGTCAGCAAATGTTTCCTGTCCTGGCACATCTCTCAGTCTGAACTGCAGCTGCAGATGCTTCACTTCCGCCAAGGACTCTGCCACCTTGAGAGAAGGATGCGCTCTATGGAGTTGAGAAAGAAAGTGCGTCTCACTAGCTTCTTTCCTCTACTTCATAGACAGCAAAGGGGCTATGAAAGGCAGCACTGGCTTTTTGTTCTAGGACTTCTTCTTTACAAGCAGCTGCTGGATGTTTGGAAGGGGGTTTGGGATATGCAAAAATGAGAGGCTAAGATGGTAAGAAGGTAAGATGGAAGTCATCTGGCAAAAGCAGAGCTCACAAAAGGGCCAGCTGAGAAAGCTCTTGCTGCCTACAACTTCAACTGCACCCCTCAAAGCAGCAGCACACACGCTGCTCTCGGCACTTTCCTTCTCAGCTCTACGCACCATCCTAAGCCTTGCCTCTCCCACACTCAGGATCCAAAGACAACGGCACCAGGGACTGCTCACACACTAAAGGCACCAGGACAAAAGGCTCACCAGCTTGGCCTTTGCATTCCCGCTGACAGCTCCACAGCTTGAACCCAGAGAACTGCCTGCTGCCAACAGCCTTTCCAATCACTCTGAGCACCTCATGACAAGGAGTGTGGGGAATGAATCTCCAGCAGCCTCCTGCCCCAGGCTGTCCCCCGGGAGCAGCCCTGCTCCAGGCCGTGACTGCCACCTGCACAGCCAAAGGACCCAGAGCCGGTGTTACACACCACGGCTGTGCCTGGCACAGAGACACCAGTGGCCACACAAGTGGCCATGGCACTGTCCACACACAGTCCCTGCTGCTGCTCCCCCAGCCGCTGGCACCAACTCCCAGCCACCCACTCCTAAAGCTACGGGGCCCACTGGGACACTGCGGGGGCTCGTGGAAGCCAGCGGCCATTGTGACACAGCGGGGCTGCACAGAGCCCACGGTGCTTTGTGACCCGTGGCTCCCAGGAGAGCCTTTGTGATGCTGGGGAACTACAAGGAAGCCTGGCTCCTCTGTGACACCACCACAGAAGCTCAGGGGAGCCCTGGAGACCGTGCTGATGCTATGGAACCTGATGCAACCCTGCCTCCTCTGTGACACCACAGAACCTCTGGGAGCCCTGGAGACCGTGCTGATGCTATGGAACCTGATGCAACCCTGCCTCCACTGTGACACCACAGAAGCTCAGGGAGCCCTGGAGACTGTGGTGATGCTATGGAACCTGATGCAACCCTGCCTCCACTGTGACACCACAGAACCTCTGGGAGCCCTGGAGACCGTGCTGATGCTATGGAACCTGATGCAACCCTGCCTCCACTGTGACACCACAGAAGCTCGGGGAGCTCTGCAGACCGTGGGGATGCTGGCGAAGCTGACGGAACCCTGGGCACCACAGTGACGCTATGGAACCTGGTGGAACCGAGGGGCCACAGTGACACTGTGGGGCCTTTTGGAAGCAACAGGACCCTGGTGGGAAGCCACGGGATGATTAATCCTGCACGAACCTGCTCCAGGTGGGCTCCTCTCTCCCGGCTTCCACAGGTGCTGCTAGGATCCCACTCCGGCACTGGCTTGGCACGGGCTCACGGCTTCCTTTGGCAATGGCTCTGCTCCAGGATGGCATGCTGCAGAGAATGCAGGTAGATTTTGTGCTCACTCCTGGCATGCAGCTGGACAATAAAGCCTGATCCAGCCCCCCCTCAGCATATGTCCGGCTCTGGCATTGGGGCGGGGCAACTTTGGGAGCAGCCCCAGCCCTGCTCCTGCTCCCGGCTGGGCACCCAGCTGCTGGGACACAGGTGTGTCCTGATGCCACCGTCTACTCCTTTGAGAAGGGGAGGACAGAGTGCATCAGGGAGTTTGGTGTGGCTTACATGCGGCAAGGAGAAGGTGCAGCCCCAAACTGGCTTTCACTTCTAGAACCTTTTGCTATTGCGGGAGCAGCTGCTGGAGCTTTTCAACCGAGCTGCAAGAGTGAAAAGTGTGATGGCATGTCTATCTGAGAAGGAAGGTTCGGTGCCGCAGCCTGTTGTGCACAATTTATATGCTGATAAGAGAAGGGGGTGCTTTTGGAACGTTTTCCTTCCTGACACTTCTGTCTCTGTGAGCTTTAGCTGCTTGGACTCAGGGATACCGAAGGTATGTGAAAGTGACTGGGATGCGAGAATCATAGTGCACAGGGAACAGGGAAGGTCAGCAAATGTTTCCTGTCCTGGCACATCTCTCAGTCTGAACTGCAGCTGCAGATGCTTCACTTCCGCCAAGGACTCTGCCACCTTGAGAGAAGGATGCGCTCTATGGAGTTGAGAAAGAAAGTGCGTCTCACTAGCTTCTTTCCTCTACTTCATAGACAGCAAAGGGGCTATGAAAGGCAGCACTGGCTTTTTGTTCTAGGACTTCTTCTTTACAAGCAGCTGCTGGATGTTTGGAAGGGGGTTTGGGATATGCAAAAATGAGAGGCTAAGATGGTAAGAGGGTAAGATGGAAGTCATCTGGCAAAAGCAGAGCTCACAAAAGGGCCAGCTGAGAAAGCTCTTGCTGCCTACAACTTCAACTGCACCCCTCAAAGCAGCAGCACACACGCTGCTCTCGGCACTTTCCTTCTCAGCTCTACGCACCATCCTAAGCCTTGCCTCTCCCACACTCAGGATCCAAAGACAACGGCACCAGGGACTGCTCACACACTAAAGGCACCAGGACAAAAGGCTCACCAGCTTGGCCTTTGCATTCCTGCTGACAGCTCCACAGCTTGAACCCAGAGAACTGCCTGCTGCCAACAGCCTTTCCAATCACTCTGAGCACCTCATGACAAGGAGTGTGGGGAATGAATCTCCAGCAGCCTCCTGCCCCAGGCTGTCCCCCGGGAGCAGCCCTGCTCCAGGCCGTGACTGCCACCTGCACAGCCAAAGGACCCAGAGCCGGTGTTACACACCACGGCTGTGCCTGGCACAGAGACACCAGTGGCCACACAAGTGGCCATGGCACTGTCCACACACAGTCCCTGCTGCTGCTCCCCCAGCCGCTGGCACCAACTCCCAGCCACCCACTCCTAAAGCCACGGGGCCCACTGGGACACTGCGGGGGCTCGTGGAAGCCAGCGGCCATTGTGACACAGCGGGGCTGCACAGAGCCCACGGTGCTTTGTGACCCGTGGCTCCCAGGAGAGCCTTTGTGATGCTGGGGAACTACAAGGAAGCCTGGCTCCTCTGTGACACCACCACAGAAGCTCAGGGGAGCCCTGGAGACCGTGCTGATGCTATTGAACCTGATGCAACCCTGCCTCCTCTGTGATACCACAGAAGCTCTTGGAGCCCTGGAGACCGTGGTGATGCTATGGAACCTGATGCAACCCTGCCTCCTCTGTGACACCACAGAACCTCTGGGAGCTCTGGAGACCGTGCTGATGCTATGGAACCTGATGCAACCCTGCCTCCACTGTGACACCACAGAACCTCTGGGAGCCCTGGAGACCGTGCTGATGCTATGGAACCTGATGCAACCCTGCCTCCACTGTGACACCACAGAAGCTCGGGGAGCTCTGCAGACCGTGGGGATGCTGGCGAAGCTGACGGAACCCTGGGCACCACAGTGACGCTATGGAACCTGGTGGAACCGAGGGGCCACAGTGACACTGTGGGGCCTTTTGGAAGCAACAGGACCCTGGTGGGAAGCCACGGGATGATTAATCCTGCACGAACCTGCTCCAGGTGGGCTCCTCTCTCCCGGCTTCCACAGGTGCTGCTAGGATCCCACTCCGGCACTGGCTTGGCACGGGCTCACGGCTTCCTTTGGCAATGGCTCTGCTCCAGGATGGCATGCTGCAGAGAATGCAGGTAGATTTTGTGCTCACTCCTGGCATGCAGCTGGACAATAAAGCCTGATCCAGCCCCCCCTCAGCATATGTCCGGCTCTGGCATTGGGGCGGGGCAACTTTGGGAGCAGCCCCAGCCCTGCTCCTGCTCCCGGCTGGGCACCCAGCTGCTGGGACACAGGTGTGTCCTGATGCCACCGTCTACTCCTTTGAGAAGGGGAGGACAGAGTGCATCAGGGAGTTTGGTGTGGCTTACATGCGGCAAGGAGAAGGTGCAGCCCCAAACTGGCTTTCACTTCTAGAACCTTTTGCTATTGCGGGAGCAGCTGCTGGAGCTTTTCAACCGAGCTGCAAGAGTGAAAAGTGTGATGGCATGTCTATCTGAGAAGGAAGGTTCGGTGCCGCAGCCTGTTGTGCACAATTTATATGCTGATAAGAGAAGGGGGTGCTTTTGGAACGTTTTCCTTCCTGACACTTCTGTCTCTGTGAGCTTTAGCTGCTTGGACTCAGGGATACCGAAGGTATGTGAAAGTGACTGGGATGCGAGAATCATAGTGCACAGGGAACAGGGAAGGTCAGCAAATGTTTCCTGTCCTGGCACATCTCTCAGTCTGAACTGCAGCTGCAGATGCTTCACTTCCGCCAAGGACTCTGCCACCTTGAGAGAAGGATGCGCTCTATGGAGTTGAGAAAGAAAGTGCGTCTCACTAGCTTCTTTCCTCTACTTCATAGACAGCAAAGGGGCTATGAAAGGCAGCACTGGCTTTTTGTTCTAGGACTTCTTCTTTACAAGCAGCTGCTGGATGTTTGGAAGGGGGTTTGGGATATGCAAAAATGAGAGGCTAAGATGGTAAGAGGGTAAGATGGAAGTCATCTGGCAAAAGCAGAGCTCACAAAAGGGCCAGCTGAGAAAGCTCTTGCTGCCTACAACTTCAACTGCACCCCTCAAAGCAGCAGCACACACGCTGCTCTCGGCACTTTCCTTCTCAGCTCTACGCACCATCCTAAGCCTTGCCTCTCCCACACTCAGGATCCAAAGACAACGGCACCAGGGACTGCTCACACACTAAAGGCACCAGGACAAAAGGCTCACCAGCTTGGCCTTTGCATTCCTGCTGACAGCTCCACAGCTTGAACCCAGAGAACTGCCTGCTGCCAACAGCCTTTCCAATCACTCTGAGCACCTCATGACAAGGAGTGTGGGGAATGAATCTCCAGCAGCCTCCTGCCCCAGGCTGTCCCCCGGGAGCAGCCCTGCTCCAGGCCGTGACTGCCACCTGCACAGCCAAAGGACCCAGAGCCGGTGTTACACACCACGGCTGTGCCTGGCACAGAGACACCAGTGGCCACACAAGTGGCCATGGCACTGTCCACACACAGTCCCTGCTGCTGCTCCCCCAGCCGCTGGCACCAACTCCCAGCCACCCACTCCTAAAGCCACGGGGCCCACTGGGACACTGCGGGGGCTCGTGGAAGCCAGCGGCCATTGTGACACAGCGGGGCTGCACAGAGCCCACGGTGCTTTGTGACCCGTGGCTCCCAGGAGAGCCTTTGTGATGCTGGGGAACTACAAGGAAGCCTGGCTCCTCTGTGACACCACCACAGAAGCTCAGGGGAGCCCTGGAGACCGTGCTGATGCTATTGAACCTGATGCAACCCTGCCTCCTCTGTGATACCACAGAAGCTCTTGGAGCCCTGGAGACCGTGGTGATGCTATGGAACCTGATGCAACCCTGCCTCCTCTGTGACACCACAGAACCTCTGGGAGCTCTGGAGACCGTGCTGATGCTATGGAACCTGATGCAACCCTGCCTCCACTGTGACACCACAGAAGCTCAGGGAGCCCTGGAGACTGTGGTGATGCTATGGAACCTGATGCAACCCTGCCTCCACTGTGACACCACAGAACCTCTGGGAGCCCTGGAGACCGTGCTGATGCTATGGAACCTGATGCAACCCTGCCTCCACTGTGACACCACAGAAGCTCGGGGAGCTCTGCAGACCGTGGGGATGCTGGCGAAGCTGACGGAACCCTGGGCACCACAGTGACGCTATGGAACCTGGTGGAACCGAGGGGCCACAGTGACACTGTGGGGCCTTTTGGAAGCAACAGGACCCTGGTGGGAAGCCACGGGATGATTAATCCTGCACGAACCTGCTCCAGGTGGGCTCCTCTCTCCCGGCTTCCACAGGTGCTGCTAGGATCCCACTCCGGCACTGGCTTGGCACGGGCTCACGGCTTCCTTTGGCAATGGCTCTGCTCCAGGATGGCATGCTGCAGAGAATGCAGGTAGATTTTGTGCTCACTCCTGGCATGCAGCTGGACAATAAAGCCTGATCCAGCCCCCCCTCAGCATATGTCCGGCTCTGGCATTGGGGCGGGGCAACTTTGGGAGCAGCCCCAGCCCTGCTCCTGCTCCCGGCTGGGCACCCAGCTGCTGGGACACAGGTGTGTCCTGATGCCACCGTCTACTCCTTTGAGAAGGGGAGGACAGAGTGCATCAGGGAGTTTGGTGTGGCTTACATGCGGCAAGGAGAAGGTGCAGCCCCAAACTGGCTTTCACTTCTAGAACCTTTTGCTATTGCGGGAGCAGCTGCTGGAGCTTTTCAACCGAGCTGCAAGAGTGAAAAGTGTGATGGCATGTCTATCTGAGAAGGAAGGTTCGGTGCCGCAGCCTGTTGTGCACAATTTATATGCTGATAAGAGAAGGGGGTGCTTTTGGAACGTTTCCCTTCCTGACACTTCTGTCTCTGTGAGCTTTAGCTGCTTGGACTCAGGGATACCGAAGGTATGTGAAAGTGACTGGGATGCGAGAATCATGTTGCACAGGGAACAGGGAAGGTCAGCAAATGTTTCCTGTCCTGGCACATCTCTCAGTCTGAACTGCAGCTGCAGATGCTTCACTTCCGCCAAGGACTCTGCCACCTTGAGAGAAGGATGCGCTCTATGGAGTTGAGAAAGAAAGTGCGTCTCACTAGCTTCTTTCCTCTACTTCATAGACAGCAAAGGGGCTATGAAAGGCAGCACTGGCTTTTTGTTCTAGGACTTCTTCTTTACAAGCAGCTGCTGGATGTTTGGAAGGGGGTTTGGGATATGCAAAAATGAGAGGCTAAGATGGTAAGAGGGTAAGATGGAAGTCATCTGGCAAAAGCAGAGCTCACAAAAGGGCCAGCTGAGAAAGCTCTTGCTGCCTACAACTTCAACTGCACCCCTCAAAGCAGCAGCACACACGCTGCTCTCGGCACTTTCCTTCTCAGCTCTACGCACCATCCTAAGCCTTGCCTCTCCCACACTCAGGATCCAAAGACAACGGCACCAGGGACTGCTCACACACTAAAGGCACCAGGACAAAAGGCTCACCAGCTTGGCCTTTGCATTCCCGCTGACAGCTCCACAGCTTGAACCCAGAGAACTGCCTGCTGCCAACAGCCTTTCCAATCACTCTGAGCACCTCATGACAAGGAGTGTGGGGAATGAATCTCCAGCAGCCTCCTGCCCCAGGCTGTCCCCCGGGAGCAGCCCTGCTCCAGGCCGTGACTGCCACCTGCACAGCCAAAGGACCCAGAGCCGGTGTTACACACCACGGCTGTGCCTGGCACAGAGACACCAGTGGCCACACAAGTGGCCATGGCACTGTCCACACACAGTCCCTGCTGCTGCTCCCCCAGCCGCTGGCACCAACTCCCAGCCACCCACTCCTAAAGCTACGGGGCCCACTGGGACACTGCGGGGGCTCGTGGAAGCCAGCGGCCATTGTGACACAGCGGGGCTGCACAGAGCCCACGGTGCTTTGTGACCCGTGGCTCCCAGGAGAGCCTTTGTGATGCTGGGGAACTACAAGGAAGCCTGGCTCCTCTGTGACACCACCACAGAAGCTCAGGGGAGCCCTGGAGACCGTGCTGATGCTATGGAACCTGATGCAACCCTGCCTCCTCTGTGACACCACAGAACCTCTGGGAGCCCTGGAGACCGTGCTGATGCTATGGAACCTGATGCAACCCTGCCTCCACTGTGACACCACAGAAGCTCAGGGAGCCCTGGAGACTGTGGTGATGCTATGGAACCTGATGCAACCCTGCCTCCACTGTGACACCACAGAACCTCTGGGAGCCCTGGAGACCGTGCTGATGCTATGGAACCTGATGCAACCCTGCCTCCACTGTGACACCACAGAAGCTCGGGGAGCTCTGCAGACCGTGGGGATGCTGGCGAAGCTGACGGAACCCTGGGCACCACAGTGACGCTATGGAACCTGGTGGAACCGAGGGGCCACAGTGACACTGTGGGGCCTTTTGGAAGCAACAGGACCCTGGTGGGAAGCCACGGGATGATTAATCCTGCACGAACCTGCTCCAGGTGGGCTCCTCTCTCCCGGCTTCCACAGGTGCTGCTAGGATCCCACTCCGGCACTGGCTTGGCACGGGCTCACGGCTTCCTTTGGCAATGGCTCTGCTCCAGGATGGCATGCTGCAGAGAATGCAGGTAGATTTTGTGCTCACTCCTGGCATGCAGCTGGACAATAAAGCCTGATCCAGCCCCCCCTCAGCATATGTCCGGCTCTGGCATTGGGGCGGGGCAACTTTGGGAGCAGCCCCAGCCCTGCTCCTGCTCCCGGCTGGGCACCCAGCTGCTGGGACACAGGTGTGTCCTGATGCCACCGTCTACTCCTTTGAGAAGGGGAGGACAGAGTGCATCAGGGAGTTTGGTGTGGCTTACATGCGGCAAGGAGAAGGTGCAGCCCCAAACTGGCTTTCACTTCTAGAACCTTTTGCTATTGCGGGAGCAGCTGCTGGAGCTTTTCAACCGAGCTGCAAGAGTGAAAAGTGTGATGGCATGTCTATCTGAGAAGGAAGGTTCGGTGCCGCAGCCTGTTGTGCACAATTTATATGCTGATAAGAGAAGGGGGTGCTTTTGGAACGTTTCCCTTCCTGACACTTCTGTCTCTGTGAGCTTTAGCTGCTTGGACTCAGGGATACCGAAGGTATGTGAAAGTGACTGGGATGCGAGAATCATGTTGCACAGGGAACAGGGAAGGTCAGCAAATGTTTCCTGTCCTGGCACATCTCTCAGTCTGAACTGCAGCTGCAGATGCTTCACTTCCGCCAAGGACTCTGCCACCTTGAGAGAAGGATGCGCTCTATGGAGTTGAGAAAGAAAGTGCGTCTCACTAGCTTCTTTCCTCTACTTCATAGACAGCAAAGGGGCTATGAAAGGCAGCACTGGCTTTTTGTTCTAGGACTTCTTCTTTACAAGCAGCTGCTGGATGTTTGGAAGGGGGTTTGGGATATGCAAAAATGAGAGGCTAAGATGGTAAGAGGGTAAGATGGAAGTCATCTGGCAAAAGCAGAGCTCACAAAAGGGCCAGCTGAGAAAGCTCTTGCTGCCTACAACTTCAACTGCACCCCTCAAAGCAGCAGCACACACGCTGCTCTCGGCACTTTCCTTCTCAGCTCTACGCACCATCCTAAGCCTTGCCTCTCCCACACTCAGGATCCAAAGACAACGGCACCAGGGACTGCTCACACACTAAAGGCACCAGGACAAAAGGCTCAGCAGCTTGGCCTTTGCATTCCCGCTGACAGCTCCACAGCTTGAACCCAGAGAACTGCCTGCTGCCAACAGCCTTTCCAATCACTCTGAGCACCTCATGACAAGGAGTGTGGGGAATGAATCTCCAGCAGCCTCCTGCCCCAGGCTGTCCCCCGGGAGCAGCCCTGCTCCAGGCCGTGACTGCCACCTGCACAGCCAAAGGACCCAGAGCCGGTGTTACACACCACGGCTGTGCCTGGCACAGAGACACCAGTGGCCACACAAGTGGCCATGGCACTGTCCACACACAGTCCCTGCTGCTGCTCCCCCAGCCGCTGGCACCAACTCCCAGCCACCCACTCCTAAAGCTACGGGGCCCACTGGGACACTGCGGGGGCTCGTGGAAGCCAGCGGCCATTGTGACACAGCGGGGCTGCACAGAGCCCACGGTGCTTTGTGACCCGTGGCTCCCAGGAGAGCCTTTGTGATGCTGGGGAACTACAAGGAAGCCTGGCTCCTCTGTGACACCACCACAGAAGCTCAGGGGAGCCCTGGAGACCGTGCTGATGCTATTGAACCTGATGCAACCCTGCCTCCTCTGTGACACCACAGAACCTCTGGGAGCCCTGGAGACCGTGGTGATGCTATGGAACCTGATGCAACCCTGCCTCCTCTGTGACACCACAGAACCTCTGGGAGCCCTGGAGACCGTGCTGATGCTATGGAACCTGATGCAACCCTGCCTCCACTGTGACACCACAGAAGCTCAGGGAGCCCTGGAGACTGTGGTGATGCTATGGAACCTGATGCAACCCTGCCTCCACTGTGACACCACAGAACCTCTGGGAGCCCTGGAGACCGTGCTGATGCTATGGAACCTGATGCAACCCTGCCTCCACTGTGACACCACAGAAGCTCGGGGAGCTCTGCAGACCGTGGGGATGCTGGCGAAGCTGACGGAACCCTGGGCACCACAGTGACGCTATGGAACCTGGTGGAACCGAGGGGCCACAGTGACACTGTGGGGCCTTTTGGAAGCAACAGGACCCTGGTGGGAAGCCACGGGATGATTAATCCTGCACGAACCTGCTCCAGGTGGGCTCCTCTCTCCCGGCTTCCACAGGTGCTGCTAGGATCCCACTCCGGCACTGGCTTGGCACGGGCTGACGGCTTCCTTTGGCAATGGCTCTGCTCCAGGATGGCATGCTGCAGAGAATGCAGGTAGATTTTGTGCTCACTCCTGGCATGCAGCTGGACAATAAAGCCTGATCCAGCCCCCCCTCAGCATATGTCCGGCTCTGGCATTGGGGCGGGGCAACTTTGGGAGCAGCCCCAGCCCTGCTCCTGCTCCCGGCTGGGCACCCAGCTGCTGGGACACAGGTGTGTCCTGATGCCACCGTCTACTCCTTTGAGAAGGGGAGGACAGAGTGCATCAGGGAGTTTGGTGTGGCTTACATGCGGCAAGGAGAAGGTGCAGCCCCAAACTGGCTTTCACTTCTAGAACCTTTTGCTATTGCGGGAGCAGCTGCTGGAGCTTTTCAACCGAGCTGCAAGAGTGAAAAGTGTGATGGCATGTCTATCTGAGAAGGAAGGTTCGGTGCCGCAGCCTGTTGTGCACAATTTATATGCTGATAAGAGAAGGGGGTGCTTTTGGAACGTTTTCCTTCCTGACACTTCTGTCTCTGTGAGCTTTAGCTGCTTGGACTCAGGGATACCGAAGGTATGTGAAAGTGACTGGGATGCGAGAATCATAGTGCACAGGGAACAGGGAAGGTCAGCAAATGTTTCCTGTCCTGGCACATCTCTCAGTCTGAACTGCAGCTGCAGATGCTTCACTTCCGCCAAGGACTCTGCCACCTTGAGAGAAGGATGCGCTCTATGGAGTTGAGAAAGAAAGTGCGTCTCACTAGCTTCTTTCCTCTACTTCATAGACAGCAAAGGGGCTATGAAAGGCAGCACTGGCTTTTTGTTCTAGGACTTCTTCTTTACAAGCAGCTGCTGGATGTTTGGAAGGGGGTTTGGGATATGCAAAAATGAGAGGCTAAGATGGTAAGAAGGTAAGATGGAAGTCATCTGGCAAAAGCAGAGCTCACAAAAGGGCCAGCTGAGAAAGCTCTTGCTGCCTACAACTTCAACTGCACCCCTCAAAGCAGCAGCACACACGCTGCTCTCGGCACTTTCCTTCTCAGCTCTACGCACCATCCTAAGCCTTGCCTCTCCCACACTCAGGATCCAAAGACAACGGCACCAGGGACTGCTCACACACTAAAGGCACCAGGACAAAAGGCTCACCAGCTTGGCCTTTGCATTCCCGCTGACAGCTCCACAGCTTGAACCCAGAGAACTGCCTGCTGCCAACAGCCTTTCCAATCACTCTGAGCACCTCATGACAAGGAGTGTGGGGAATGAATCTCCAGCAGCCTCCTGCCCCAGGCTGTCCCCCGGGAGCAGCCCTGCTCCAGGCCGTGACTGCCACCTGCACAGCCAAAGGACCCAGAGCCGGTGTTACACACCACGGCTGTGCCTGGCACAGAGACACCAGTGGCCACACAAGTGGCCATGGCACTGTCCACACACAGTCCCTGCTGCTGCTCCCCCAGCCGCTGGCACCAACTCCCAGCCACCCACTCCTAAAGCTACGGGGCCCACTGGGACACTGCGGGGGCTCGTGGAAGCCAGCGGCCATTGTGACACAGCGGGGCTGCACAGAGCCCACGGTGCTTTGTGACCCGTGGCTCCCAGGAGAGCCTTTGTGATGCTGGGGAACTACAAGGAAGCCTGGCTCCTCTGTGACACCACCACAGAAGCTCAGGGGAGCCCTGGAGACCGTGCTGATGCTATGGAACCTGATGCAACCCTGCCTCCTCTGTGACACCACAGAACCTCTGGGAGCCCTGGAGACCGTGCTGATGCTATGGAACCTGATGCAACCCTGCCTCCACTGTGACACCACAGAAGCTCAGGGAGCCCTGGAGACTGTGGTGATGCTATGGAACCTGATGCAACCCTGCCTCCACTGTGACACCACAGAACCTCTGGGAGCCCTGGAGACCGTGCTGATGCTATGGAACCTGATGCAACCCTGCCTCCACTGTGACACCACAGAAGCTCGGGGAGCTCTGCAGACCGTGGGGATGCTGGCGAAGCTGACGGAACCCTGGGCACCACAGTGACGCTATGGAACCTGGTGGAACCGAGGGGCCACAGTGACACTGTGGGGCCTTTTGGAAGCAACAGGACCCTGGTGGGAAGCCACGGGATGATTAATCCTGCACGAACCTGCTCCAGGTGGGCTCCTCTCTCCCGGCTTCCACAGGTGCTGCTAGGATCCCACTCCGGCACTGGCTTGGCACGGGCTCACGGCTTCCTTTGGCAATGGCTCTGCTCCAGGATGGCATGCTGCAGAGAATGCAGGTAGATTTTGTGCTCACTCCTGGCATGCAGCTGGACAATAAAGCCTGATCCAGCCCCCCCTCAGCATATGTCCGGCTCTGGCATTGGGGCGGGGCAACTTTGGGAGCAGCCCCAGCCCTGCTCCTGCTCCCGGCTGGGCACCCAGCTGCTGGGACACAGGTGTGTCCTGATGCCACCGTCTACTCCTTTGAGAAGGGGAGGACAGAGTGCATCAGGGAGTTTGGTGTGGCTTACATGCGGCAAGGAGAAGGTGCAGCCCCAAACTGGCTTTCACTTCTAGAACCTTTTGCTATTGCGGGAGCAGCTGCTGGAGCTTTTCAACCGAGCTGCAAGAGTGAAAAGTGTGATGGCATGTCTATCTGAGAAGGAAGGTTCGGTGCCGCAGCCTGTTGTGCACAATTTATATGCTGATAAGAGAAGGGGGTGCTTTTGGAACGTTTCCCTTCCTGACACTTCTGTCTCTGTGAGCTTTAGCTGCTTGGACTCAGGGATACCGAAGGTATGTGAAAGTGACTGGGATGCGAGAATCATGTTGCACAGGGAACAGGGAAGGTCAGCAAATGTTTCCTGTCCTGGCACATCTCTCAGTCTGAACTGCAGCTGCAGATGCTTCACTTCCGCCAAGGACTCTGCCACCTTGAGAGAAGGATGCGCTCTATGGAGTTGAGAAAGAAAGTGCGTCTCACTAGCTTCTTTCCTCTACTTCATAGACAGCAAAGGGGCTATGAAAGGCAGCACTGGCTTTTTGTTCTAGGACTTCTTCTTTACAAGCAGCTGCTGGATGTTTGGAAGGGGGTTTGGGATATGCAAAAATGAGAGGCTAAGATGGTAAGAGGGTAAGATGGAAGTCATCTGGCAAAAGCAGAGCTCACAAAAGGGCCAGCTGAGAAAGCTCTTGCTGCCTACAACTTCAACTGCACCCCTCAAAGCAGCAGCACACATGCTGCTCTCGGCACTTTCCTTCTCAGCTCTACGCACCATCCTAAGCCTTGCCTCTCCCACACTCAGGATCCAAAGACAACGGCACCAGGGACTGCTCACACACTAAAGGCACCAGGACAAAAGGCTCAGCAGCTTGGCCTTTGCATTCCCGCTGACAGCTCCACAGCTTGAACCCAGAGAACTGCCTGCTGCCAACAGCCTTTCCAATCACTCTGAGCACCTCATGACAAGGAGTGTGGGGAATGAATCTCCAGCAGCCTCCTGCCCCAGGCTGTCCCCCGGGAGCAGCCCTGCTCCAGGCCGTGACTGCCACCTGCACAGCCAAAGGACCCAGAGCCGGTGTTACACACCACGGCTGTGCCTGGCACAGAGACACCAGTGGCCACACAAGTGGCCATGGCACTGTCCACACACAGTCCCTGCTGCTGCTCCCCCAGCCGCTGGCACCAACTCCCAGCCACCCACTCCTAAAGCCACGGGGCCCACTGGGACACTGCGGGGGCTCGTGGAAGCCAGCGGCCATTGTGACACAGCGGGGCTGCACAGAGCCCTTGGTGCTTTGTGACCCGTGGCTCCCAGGAGAGCCTTTGTGATGCTGGGGAACTACAAGGAAGCCTGGCTCCTCTGTGACACCACCACAGAAGCTCAGGGGAGCCCTGGAGACCGTGCTGATGCTATTGAACCTGATGCAACCCTGCCTCCTCTGTGACACCACAGAACCTCTGGGAGCCCTGGAGACCGTGGTGATGCTATGGAACCTGATGCAACCCTGCCTCCTCTGTGACACCACAGAACCTCTGGGAGCCCTGGAGACCGTGCTGATGCTATGGAACCTGATGCAACCCTGCCTCCACTGTGACACCACAGAAGCTCAGGGAGCCCTGGAGACTGTGGTGATGCTATGGAACCTGATGCAACCCTGCCTCCACTGTGACACCACAGAACCTCTGGGAGCCCTGGAGACCGTGCTGATGCTATGGAACCTGATGCAACCCTGCCTCCACTGTGACACCACAGAAGCTCGGGGAGCTCTGCAGACCGTGGGGATGCTGGCGAAGCTGACGGAACCCTGGGCACCACAGTGACGCTATGGAACCTGGTGGAACCGAGGGGCCACAGTGACACTGTGGGGCCTTTTGGAAGCAACAGGACCCTGGTGGGAAGCCATGGGATGATTAATCCTGCACGAACCTGCTCCAGGTGGGCTCCTCTCTCCCGGCTTCCACAGGTGCTGCTAGGATCCCACTCCGGCACTGGCTTGGCACGGGCTGACGGCTTCCTTTGGCAATGGCTCTGCTCCAGGATGGCATGCTGCAGAGAATGCAGGTAGATTTTGTGCTCACTCCTGGCATGCAGCTGGACAATAAAGCCTGATCCAGCCCCCCCTCAGCATATGTCCGGCTCTGGCATTGGGGCGGGGCAACTTTGGGAGCAGCCCCAGCCCTGCTCCTGCTCCCGGCTGGGCACCCAGCTGCTGGGACACAGGTGTGTCCTGATGCCACCGTCTACTCCTTTGAGAAGGGGAGGACAGAGTGCATCAGGGAGTTTGGTGTGGCTTACATGCGGCAAGGAGAAGGTGCAGCCCCAAACTGGCTTTCACTTCTAGAACCTTTTGCTATTGCGGGAGCAGCTGCTGGAGCTTTTCAACCGAGCTGCAAGAGTGAAAAGTGTGATGGCATGTCTATCTGAGAAGGAAGGTTCGGTGCCGCAGCCTGTTGTGCACAATTTATATGCTGATAAGAGAAGGGGGTGCTTTTGGAACGTTTTCCTTCCTGACACTTCTGTCTCTGTGAGCTTTAGCTGCTTGGACTCAGGGATACCGAAGGTATGTGAAAGTGACTGGGATGCGAGAATCATAGTGCACAGGGAACAGGGAAGGTCAGCAAATGTTTCCTGTCCTGGCACATCTCTCAGTCTGAACTGCAGCTGCAGATGCTTCACTTCCGCCAAGGACTCTGCCACCTTGAGAGAAGGATGCGCTCTATGGAGTTGAGAAAGAAAGTGCGTCTCACTAGCTTCTTTCCTCTACTTCATAGACAGCAAAGGGGCTATGAAAGGCAGCACTGGCTTTTTGTTCTAGGACTTCTTCTTTACAAGCAGCTGCTGGATGTTTGGAAGGGGGTTTGGGATATGCAAAAATGAGAGGCTAAGATGGTAAGAAGGTAAGATGGAAGTCATCTGGCAAAAGCAGAGCTCACAAAAGGGCCAGCTGAGAAAGCTCTTGCTGCCTACAACTTCAACTGCACCCCTCAAAGCAGCAGCACACACGCTGCTCTCGGCACTTTCCTTCTCAGCTCTACGCACCATCCTAAGCCTTGCCTCTCCCACACTCAGGATCCAAAGACAACGGCACCAGGGACTGCTCACACACTAAAGGCACCAGGACAAAAGGCTCACCAGCTTGGCCTTTGCATTCCCGCTGACAGCTCCACAGCTTGAACCCAGAGAACTGCCTGCTGCCAACAGCCTTTCCAATCACTCTGAGCACCTCATGACAAGGAGTGTGGGGAATGAATCTCCAGCAGCCTCCTGCCCCAGGCTGTCCCCCGGGAGCAGCCCTGCTCCAGGCCGTGACTGCCACCTGCACAGCCAAAGGACCCAGAGCCGGTGTTACACACCACGGCTGTGCCTGGCACAGAGACACCAGTGGCCACACAAGTGGCCATGGCACTGTCCACACACAGTCCCTGCTGCTGCTCCCCCAGCCGCTGGCACCAACTCCCAGCCACCCACTCCTAAAGCTACGGGGCCCACTGGGACACTGCGGGGGCTCGTGGAAGCCAGCGGCCATTGTGACACAGCGGGGCTGCACAGAGCCCACGGTGCTTTGTGACCCGTGGCTCCCAGGAGAGCCTTTGTGATGCTGGGGAACTACAAGGAAGCCTGGCTCCTCTGTGACACCACCACAGAAGCTCAGGGGAGCCCTGGAGACCGTGCTGATGCTATGGAACCTGATGCAACCCTGCCTCCTCTGTGACACCACAGAACCTCTGGGAGCCCTGGAGACCGTGCTGATGCTATGGAACCTGATGCAACCCTGCCTCCACTGTGACACCACAGAAGCTCAGGGAGCCCTGGAGACTGTGGTGATGCTATGGAACCTGATGCAACCCTGCCTCCACTGTGACACCACAGAACCTCTGGGAGCCCTGGAGACCGTGCTGATGCTATGGAACCTGATGCAACCCTGCCTCCACTGTGACACCACAGAAGCTCGGGGAGCTCTGCAGACCGTGGGGATGCTGGCGAAGCTGACGGAACCCTGGGCACCACAGTGACGCTATGGAACCTGGTGGAACCGAGGGGCCACAGTGACACTGTGGGGCCTTTTGGAAGCAACAGGACCCTGGTGGGAAGCCACGGGATGATTAATCCTGCACGAACCTGCTCCAGGTGGGCTCCTCTCTCCCGGCTTCCACAGGTGCTGCTAGGATCCCACTCCGGCACTGGCTTGGCACGGGCTCACGGCTTCCTTTGGCAATGGCTCTGCTCCAGGATGGCATGCTGCAGAGAATGCAGGTAGATTTTGTGCTCACTCCTGGCATGCAGCTGGACAATAAAGCCTGATCCAGCCCCCCCTCAGCATATGTCCGGCTCTGGCATTGGGGCGGGGCAACTTTGGGAGCAGCCCCAGCCCTGCTCCTGCTCCCGGCTGGGCACCCAGCTGCTGGGACACAGGTGTGTCCTGATGCCACCGTCTACTCCTTTGAGAAGGGGAGGACAGAGTGCATCAGGGAGTTTGGTGTGGCTTACATGCGGCAAGGAGAAGGTGCAGCCCCAAACTGGCTTTCACTTCTAGAACCTTTTGCTATTGCGGGAGCAGCTGCTGGAGCTTTTCAACCGAGCTGCAAGAGTGAAAAGTGTGATGGCATGTCTATCTGAGAAGGAAGGTTCGGTGCCGCAGCCTGTTGTGCACAATTTATATGCTGATAAGAGAAGGGGGTGCTTTTGGAACGTTTTCCTTCCTGACACTTCTGTCTCTGTGAGCTTTAGCTGCTTGGACTCAGGGATACCGAAGGTATGTGAAAGTGACTGGGATGCGAGAATCATAGTGCACAGGGAACAGGGAAGGTCAGCAAATGTTTCCTGTCCTGGCACATCTCTCAGTCTGAACTGCAGCTGCAGATGCTTCACTTCCGCCAAGGACTCTGCCACCTTGAGAGAAGGATGCGCTCTATGGAGTTGAGAAAGAAAGTGCGTCTCACTAGCTTCTTTCCTCTACTTCATAGACAGCAAAGGGGCTATGAAAGGCAGCACTGGCTTTTTGTTCTAGGACTTCTTCTTTACAAGCAGCTGCTGGATGTTTGGAAGGGGGTTTGGGATATGCAAAAATGAGAGGCTAAGATGGTAAGAGGGTAAGATGGAAGTCATCTGGCAAAAGCAGAGCTCACAAAAGGGCCAGCTGAGAAAGCTCTTGCTGCCTACAACTTCAACTGCACCCCTCAAAGCAGCAGCACACACGCTGCTCTCGGCACTTTCCTTCTCAGCTCTACGCACCATCCTAAGCCTTGCCTCTCCCACACTCAGGATCCAAAGACAACGGCACCAGGGACTGCTCACACACTAAAGGCACCAGGACAAAAGGCTCACCAGCTTGGCCTTTGCATTCCTGCTGACAGCTCCACAGCTTGAACCCAGAGAACTGCCTGCTGCCAACAGCCTTTCCAATCACTCTGAGCACCTCATGACAAGGAGTGTGGGGAATGAATCTCCAGCAGCCTCCTGCCCCAGGCTGTCCCCCGGGAGCAGCCCTGCTCCAGGCCGTGACTGCCACCTGCACAGCCAAAGGACCCAGAGCCGGTGTTACACACCACGGCTGTGCCTGGCACAGAGACACCAGTGGCCACACAAGTGGCCATGGCACTGTCCACACACAGTCCCTGCTGCTGCTCCCCCAGCCGCTGGCACCAACTCCCAGCCACCCACTCCTAAAGCCACGGGGCCCACTGGGACACTGCGGGGGCTCGTGGAAGCCAGCGGCCATTGTGACACAGCGGGGCTGCACAGAGCCCACGGTGCTTTGTGACCCGTGGCTCCCAGGAGAGCCTTTGTGATGCTGGGGAACTACAAGGAAGCCTGGCTCCTCTGTGACACCACCACAGAAGCTCAGGGGAGCCCTGGAGACCGTGCTGATGCTATTGAACCTGATGCAACCCTGCCTCCTCTGTGATACCACAGAAGCTCTTGGAGCCCTGGAGACCGTGGTGATGCTATGGAACCTGATGCAACCCTGCCTCCTCTGTGACACCACAGAACCTCTGGGAGCTCTGGAGACCGTGCTGATGCTATGGAACCTGATGCAACCCTGCCTCCACTGTGACACCACAGAACCTCTGGGAGCCCTGGAGACCGTGCTGATGCTATGGAACCTGATGCAACCCTGCCTCCACTGTGACACCACAGAAGCTCGGGGAGCTCTGCAGACCGTGGGGATGCTGGCGAAGCTGACGGAACCCTGGGCACCACAGTGACGCTATGGAACCTGGTGGAACCGAGGGGCCACAGTGACACTGTGGGGCCTTTTGGAAGCAACAGGACCCTGGTGGGAAGCCACGGGATGATTAATCCTGCACGAACCTGCTCCAGGTGGGCTCCTCTCTCCCGGCTTCCACAGGTGCTGCTAGGATCCCACTCCGGCACTGGCTTGGCACGGGCTCACGGCTTCCTTTGGCAATGGCTCTGCTCCAGGATGGCATGCTGCAGAGAATGCAGGTAGATTTTGTGCTCACTCCTGGCATGCAGCTGGACAATAAAGCCTGATCCAGCCCCCCCTCAGCATATGTCCGGCTCTGGCATTGGGGCGGGGCAACTTTGGGAGCAGCCCCAGCCCTGCTCCTGCTCCCGGCTGGGCACCCAGCTGCTGGGACACAGGTGTGTCCTGATGCCACCGTCTACTCCTTTGAGAAGGGGAGGACAGAGTGCATCAGGGAGTTTGGTGTGGCTTACATGCGGCAAGGAGAAGGTGCAGCCCCAAACTGGCTTTCACTTCTAGAACCTTTTGCTATTGCGGGAGCAGCTGCTGGAGCTTTTCAACCGAGCTGCAAGAGTGAAAAGTGTGATGGCATGTCTATCTGAGAAGGAAGGTTCGGTGCCGCAGCCTGTTGTGCACAATTTATATGCTGATAAGAGAAGGGGGTGCTTTTGGAACGTTTCCCTTCCTGACACTTCTGTCTCTGTGAGCTTTAGCTGCTTGGACTCAGGGATACCGAAGGTATGTGAAAGTGACTGGGATGCGAGAATCATGTTGCACAGGGAACAGGGAAGGTCAGCAAATGTTTCCTGTCCTGGCACATCTCTCAGTCTGAACTGCAGCTGCAGATGCTTCACTTCCGCCAAGGACTCTGCCACCTTGAGAGAAGGATGCGCTCTATGGAGTTGAGAAAGAAAGTGCGTCTCACTAGCTTCTTTCCTCTACTTCATAGACAGCAAAGGGGCTATGAAAGGCAGCACTGGCTTTTTGTTCTAGGACTTCTTCTTTACAAGCAGCTGCTGGATGTTTGGAAGGGGGTTTGGGATATGCAAAAATGAGAGGCTAAGATGGTAAGAGGGTAAGATGGAAGTCATCTGGCAAAAGCAGAGCTCACAAAAGGGCCAGCTGAGAAAGCTCTTGCTGCCTACAACTTCAACTGCACCCCTCAAAGCAGCAGCACACATGCTGCTCTCGGCACTTTCCTTCTCAGCTCTACGCACCATCCTAAGCCTTGCCTCTCCCACACTCAGGATCCAAAGACAACGGCACCAGGGACTGCTCACACACTAAAGGCACCAGGACAAAAGGCTCAGCAGCTTGGCCTTTGCATTCCCGCTGACAGCTCCACAGCTTGAACCCAGAGAACTGCCTGCTGCCAACAGCCTTTCCAATCACTCTGAGCACCTCATGACAAGGAGTGTGGGGAATGAATCTCCAGCAGCCTCCTGCCCCAGGCTGTCCCCCGGGAGCAGCCCTGCTCCAGGCCGTGACTGCCACCTGCACAGCCAAAGGACCCAGAGCCGGTGTTACACACCACGGCTGTGCCTGGCACAGAGACACCAGTGGCCACACAAGTGGCCATGGCACTGTCCACACACAGTCCCTGCTGCTGCTCCCCCAGCCGCTGGCACCAACTCCCAGCCACCCACTCCTAAAGCTACGGGGCCCACTGGGACACTGCGGGGGCTCGTGGAAGCCAGCGGCCATTGTGACACAGCGGGGCTGCACAGAGCCCACGGTGCTTTGTGACCCGTGGCTCCCAGGAGAGCCTTTGTGATGCTGGGGAACTACAAGGAAGCCTGGCTCCTCTGTGACACCACCACAGAAGCTCAGGGGAGCCCTGGAGACCGTGCTGATGCTATTGAACCTGATGCAACCCTGCCTCCTCTGTGACACCACAGAACCTCTGGGAGCCCTGGAGACCGTGGTGATGCTATGGAACCTGATGCAACCCTGCCTCCTCTGTGACACCACAGAACCTCTGGGAGCCCTGGAGACCGTGCTGATGCTATGGAACCTGATGCAACCCTGCCTCCACTGTGACACCACAGAAGCTCAGGGAGCCCTGGAGACTGTGGTGATGCTATGGAACCTGATGCAACCCTGCCTCCACTGTGACACCACAGAACCTCTGGGAGCCCTGGAGACCGTGCTGATGCTATGGAACCTGATGCAACCCTGCCTCCACTGTGACACCACAGAAGCTCGGGGAGCTCTGCAGACCGTGGGGATGCTGGCGAAGCTGACGGAACCCTGGGCACCACAGTGACGCTATGGAACCTGGTGGAACCGAGGGGCCACAGTGACACTGTGGGGCCTTTTGGAAGCAACAGGACCCTGGTGGGAAGCCACGGGATGATTAATCCTGCACGAACCTGCTCCAGGTGGGCTCCTCTCTCCCGGCTTCCACAGGTGCTGCTAGGATCCCACTCCGGCACTGGCTTGGCACGGGCTGACGGCTTCCTTTGGCAATGGCTCTGCTCCAGGATGGCATGCTGCAGAGAATGCAGGTAGATTTTGTGCTCACTCCTGGCATGCAGCTGGACAATAAAGCCTGATCCAGCCCCCCCTCAGCATATGTCCGGCTCTGGCATTGGGGCGGGGCAACTTTGGGAGCAGCCCCAGCCCTGCTCCTGCTCCCGGCTGGGCACCCAGCTGCTGGGACACAGGTGTGTCCTGATGCCACCGTCTACTCCTTTGAGAAGGGGAGGACAGAGTGCATCAGGGAGTTTGGTGTGGCTTACATGCGGCAAGGAGAAGGTGCAGCCCCAAACTGGCTTTCACTTCTAGAACCTTTTGCTATTGCGGGAGCAGCTGCTGGAGCTTTTCAACCGAGCTGCAAGAGTGAAAAGTGTGATGGCATGTCTATCTGAGAAGGAAGGTTCGGTGCCGCAGCCTGTTGTGCACAATTTATATGCTGATAAGAGAAGGGGGTGCTTTTGGAACGTTTTCCTTCCTGACACTTCTGTCTCTGTGAGCTTTAGCTGCTTGGACTCAGGGATACCGAAGGTATGTGAAAGTGACTGGGATGCGAGAATCATAGTGCACAGGGAACAGGGAAGGTCAGCAAATGTTTCCTGTCCTGGCACATCTCTCAGTCTGAACTGCAGCTGCAGATGCTTCACTTCCGCCAAGGACTCTGCCACCTTGAGAGAAGGATGCGCTCTATGGAGTTGAGAAAGAAAGTGCGTCTCACTAGCTTCTTTCCTCTACTTCATAGACAGCAAAGGGGCTATGAAAGGCAGCACTGGCTTTTTGTTCTAGGACTTCTTCTTTACAAGCAGCTGCTGGATGTTTGGAAGGGGGTTTGGGATATGCAAAAATGAGAGGCTAAGATGGTAAGAAGGTAAGATGGAAGTCATCTGGCAAAAGCAGAGCTCACAAAAGGGCCAGCTGAGAAAGCTCTTGCTGCCTACAACTTCAACTGCACCCCTCAAAGCAGCAGCACACACGCTGCTCTCGGCACTTTCCTTCTCAGCTCTACGCACCATCCTAAGCCTTGCCTCTCCCACACTCAGGATCCAAAGACAACGGCACCAGGGACTGCTCACACACTAAAGGCACCAGGACAAAAGGCTCACCAGCTTGGCCTTTGCATTCCCGCTGACAGCTCCACAGCTTGAACCCAGAGAACTGCCTGCTGCCAACAGCCTTTCCAATCACTCTGAGCACCTCATGACAAGGAGTGTGGGGAATGAATCTCCAGCAGCCTCCTGCCCCAGGCTGTCCCCCGGGAGCAGCCCTGCTCCAGGCCGTGACTGCCACCTGCACAGCCAAAGGACCCAGAGCCGGTGTTACACACCACGGCTGTGCCTGGCACAGAGACACCAGTGGCCACACAAGTGGCCATGGCACTGTCCACACACAGTCCCTGCTGCTGCTCCCCCAGCCGCTGGCACCAACTCCCAGCCACCCACTCCTAAAGCTACGGGGCCCACTGGGACACTGCGGGGGCTCGTGGAAGCCAGCGGCCATTGTGACACAGCGGGGCTGCACAGAGCCCACGGTGCTTTGTGACCCGTGGCTCCCAGGAGAGCCTTTGTGATGCTGGGGAACTACAAGGAAGCCTGGCTCCTCTGTGACACCACCACAGAAGCTCAGGGGAGCCCTGGAGACCGTGCTGATGCTATGGAACCTGATGCAACCCTGCCTCCTCTGTGACACCACAGAACCTCTGGGAGCCCTGGAGACCGTGCTGATGCTATGGAACCTGATGCAACCCTGCCTCCACTGTGACACCACAGAAGCTCAGGGAGCCCTGGAGACTGTGGTGATGCTATGGAACCTGATGCAACCCTGCCTCCACTGTGACACCACAGAACCTCTGGGAGCCCTGGAGACCGTGCTGATGCTATGGAACCTGATGCAACCCTGCCTCCACTGTGACACCACAGAAGCTCGGGGAGCTCTGCAGACCGTGGGGATGCTGGCGAAGCTGACGGAACCCTGGGCACCACAGTGACGCTATGGAACCTGGTGGAACCGAGGGGCCACAGTGACACTGTGGGGCCTTTTGGAAGCAACAGGACCCTGGTGGGAAGCCACGGGATGATTAATCCTGCACGAACCTGCTCCAGGTGGGCTCCTCTCTCCCGGCTTCCACAGGTGCTGCTAGGATCCCACTCCGGCACTGGCTTGGCACGGGCTCACGGCTTCCTTTGGCAATGGCTCTGCTCCAGGATGGCATGCTGCAGAGAATGCAGGTAGATTTTGTGCTCACTCCTGGCATGCAGCTGGACAATAAAGCCTGATCCAGCCCCCCCTCAGCATATGTCCGGCTCTGGCATTGGGGCGGGGCAACTTTGGGAGCAGCCCCAGCCCTGCTCCTGCTCCCGGCTGGGCACCCAGCTGCTGGGACACAGGTGTGTCCTGATGCCACCGTCTACTCCTTTGAGAAGGGGAGGACAGAGTGCATCAGGGAGTTTGGTGTGGCTTACATGCGGCAAGGAGAAGGTGCAGCCCCAAACTGGCTTTCACTTCTAGAACCTTTTGCTATTGCGGGAGCAGCTGCTGGAGCTTTTCAACCGAGCTGCAAGAGTGAAAAGTGTGATGGCATGTCTATCTGAGAAGGAAGGTTCGGTGCCGCAGCCTGTTGTGCACAATTTATATGCTGATAAGAGAAGGGGGTGCTTTTGGAACGTTTTCCTTCCTGACACTTCTGTCTCTGTGAGCTTTAGCTGCTTGGACTCAGGGATACCGAAGGTATGTGAAAGTGACTGGGATGCGAGAATCATAGTGCACAGGGAACAGGGAAGGTCAGCAAATGTTTCCTGTCCTGGCACATCTCTCAGTCTGAACTGCAGCTGCAGATGCTTCACTTCCGCCAAGGACTCTGCCACCTTGAGAGAAGGATGCGCTCTATGGAGTTGAGAAAGAAAGTGCGTCTCACTAGCTTCTTTCCTCTACTTCATAGACAGCAAAGGGGCTATGAAAGGCAGCACTGGCTTTTTGTTCTAGGACTTCTTCTTTACAAGCAGCTGCTGGATGTTTGGAAGGGGGTTTGGGATATGCAAAAATGAGAGGCTAAGATGGTAAGAGGGTAAGATGGAAGTCATCTGGCAAAAGCAGAGCTCACAAAAGGGCCAGCTGAGAAAGCTCTTGCTGCCTACAACTTCAACTGCACCCCTCAAAGCAGCAGCACACACGCTGCTCTCGGCACTTTCCTTCTCAGCTCTACGCACCATCCTAAGCCTTGCCTCTCCCACACTCAGGATCCAAAGACAACGGCACCAGGGACTGCTCACACACTAAAGGCACCAGGACAAAAGGCTCACCAGCTTGGCCTTTGCATTCCTGCTGACAGCTCCACAGCTTGAACCCAGAGAACTGCCTGCTGCCAACAGCCTTTCCAATCACTCTGAGCACCTCATGACAAGGAGTGTGGGGAATGAATCTCCAGCAGCCTCCTGCCCCAGGCTGTCCCCCGGGAGCAGCCCTGCTCCAGGCCGTGACTGCCACCTGCACAGCCAAAGGACCCAGAGCCGGTGTTACACACCACGGCTGTGCCTGGCACAGAGACACCAGTGGCCACACAAGTGGCCATGGCACTGTCCACACACAGTCCCTGCTGCTGCTCCCCCAGCCGCTGGCACCAACTCCCAGCCACCCACTCCTAAAGCCACGGGGCCCACTGGGACACTGCGGGGGCTCGTGGAAGCCAGCGGCCATTGTGACACAGCGGGGCTGCACAGAGCCCACGGTGCTTTGTGACCCGTGGCTCCCAGGAGAGCCTTTGTGATGCTGGGGAACTACAAGGAAGCCTGGCTCCTCTGTGACACCACCACAGAAGCTCAGGGGAGCCCTGGAGACCGTGCTGATGCTATTGAACCTGATGCAACCCTGCCTCCTCTGTGATACCACAGAAGCTCTTGGAGCCCTGGAGACCGTGGTGATGCTATGGAACCTGATGCAACCCTGCCTCCTCTGTGACACCACAGAACCTCTGGGAGCTCTGGAGACCGTGCTGATGCTATGGAACCTGATGCAACCCTGCCTCCACTGTGACACCACAGAACCTCTGGGAGCCCTGGAGACCGTGCTGATGCTATGGAACCTGATGCAACCCTGCCTCCACTGTGACACCACAGAAGCTCGGGGAGCTCTGCAGACCGTGGGGATGCTGGCGAAGCTGACGGAACCCTGGGCACCACAGTGACGCTATGGAACCTGGTGGAACCGAGGGGCCACAGTGACACTGTGGGGCCTTTTGGAAGCAACAGGACCCTGGTGGGAAGCCACGGGATGATTAATCCTGCACGAACCTGCTCCAGGTGGGCTCCTCTCTCCCGGCTTCCACAGGTGCTGCTAGGATCCCACTCCGGCACTGGCTTGGCACGGGCTCACGGCTTCCTTTGGCAATGGCTCTGCTCCAGGATGGCATGCTGCAGAGAATGCAGGTAGATTTTGTGCTCACTCCTGGCATGCAGCTGGACAATAAAGCCTGATCCAGCCCCCCCTCAGCATATGTCCGGCTCTGGCATTGGGGCGGGGCAACTTTGGGAGCAGCCCCAGCCCTGCTCCTGCTCCCGGCTGGGCACCCAGCTGCTGGGACACAGGTGTGTCCTGATGCCACCGTCTACTCCTTTGAGAAGGGGAGGACAGAGTGCATCAGGGAGTTTGGTGTGGCTTACATGCGGCAAGGAGAAGGTGCAGCCCCAAACTGGCTTTCACTTCTAGAACCTTTTGCTATTGCGGGAGCAGCTGCTGGAGCTTTTCAACCGAGCTGCAAGAGTGAAAAGTGTGATGGCATGTCTATCTGAGAAGGAAGGTTCGGTGCCGCAGCCTGTTGTGCACAATTTATATGCTGATAAGAGAAGGGGGTGCTTTTGGAACGTTTTCCTTCCTGACACTTCTGTCTCTGTGAGCTTTAGCTGCTTGGACTCAGGGATACCGAAGGTATGTGAAAGTGACTGGGATGCGAGAATCATAGTGCACAGGGAACAGGGAAGGTCAGCAAATGTTTCCTGTCCTGGCACATCTCTCAGTCTGAACTGCAGCTGCAGATGCTTCACTTCCGCCAAGGACTCTGCCACCTTGAGAGAAGGATGCGCTCTATGGAGTTGAGAAAGAAAGTGCGTCTCACTAGCTTCTTTCCTCTACTTCATA